>NC_065586.1:2989277-3310527 GCF_024542745.1 Macaca thibetana thibetana
CGCGCCCAGGCGTCTCTGAGGGTCGCGCCCCGATACCCTCCTCCACCCCAAGGCTTCTTCTCCCAAAGGGCCGGGCTGGTGGCTCAGGAGCGCCACAGCCCCCGTGGGCCCGGGAAATCGCAGTTTCGTCATAGCTAAGCCCGCCGCGCTCAGCTTTTCTCGCCACCTGAATGATCCACTCTCCGTGCGTCCTTCCCGACCTCAGGCTGCAGAGAAAACTTGGGGGCGGGGGTCGAGGAAGCCGCGCCCCGGGGCTCCCAGCGCAGCCCCCAGAGGAATCCTGCGGGCAACAACAAGCTGTGCGAGCGGCCGGGCTCGGCGCCGACAACAGCAGCCGGAGCGAGCCGGGCCCGCCGCGAGCCTCCGCGTCCAGGTAGGGTCTCCGCGCCCCAATTCCATCCCGCCCCGCCATCGGCGCTCCCAGCAAGTGCGGGGTTTCCACCCGCCCCGGCGTTCGCGCCCACTCACGGTCTCCCTTGCCCCCCCGGGAGATGCTCCCCGCGTTCTATTCCGCCCCGCCTGGCGCGCCCAGCAAACGTTGTGACCTCGCCCCCCTGCGGTCTCCCCCTCCCCCGGACGCTGCCCCTGCCCCCACCTGTGGCGCTCCGGGCATCTCTAAAGCCCCCAACCAGAGTCCTCCAACCCACCCGCGAGGCTCGCGCACCAGCAACGCGACCCCACCCGCAGGGACCCCGCCCACCTGTGGCGGTACCCCCGCATCTGCGACCTCCCCCACCGCTAGCGCGGCCCCTACCTACGACGACCCCCGCGTAGGTGCTCCTGCCCACACCCCCCCCCCCCCCCAGCCCCTGCCCTTTCCCTGCCCCTTTCCCTGCTCCTGCCCCTAGCCGCGCCCCCGCCCCCGCAGGCCCTCCGGTGCGCTCGGGCCCCGCCCGTCACCGCCCATTGGCGCTGGCGCCGGGCGGGGGCGCGGGCGGGGCAGCAGTTCCGAGTCCGGCGCGCGCGGGCAGGGTCCCCATTGCCTGCCGCGCACCCGGACTAGCGACTCCCCTCGGCCTCCTCGCCATGGACGCGGACGACTCCCGGGCCCCCAAGGGCTCCTTGCGGAAGTTCCTGGAGCACCTCTCCGGGGCCGGCAAGGCCATCGGCGTGCTGACCAGCGGCGGGGATGCTCAAGGTGCGCGCCCCCCTCCAGGCGGCGAGGTCGGGACGGACGGAGAGAGGGAGAACAGGGCGAAGGGGATGGGGGGACAGGGCAGAAGAGGGGGGGAGCGATGGGAGGACCCGGGGAAAGATGGGGAAGCGATGGGAAGAACCGGGGAGAAGAGCGGGGAAGCGATCGGGAGAACTGGGTCGAAGCCGGTGCCCGGGAGCGGCAGGGCAGGGGTACCTGCGGGGCAGCGTGAGCCGTCAAGGCAGCCCCGGGGTCCTTGCCGGGTGGGGCGGAGGAGGAAGGGACATGGCGGTAGGAACCTCCATCCGAAAGATAGTGAGCTTTCCATCCCCTCCGGTTTATGTTTTAAATTGAGCCTGGCAGAGGGGGTCGCCTGGAGCGCCCTCGGGGGTCGTTCTGCCTCTGAGCTGTAGGACGGGGCCGGGCTTCCCCTCCGAAGCGAGGGTACAGCGCGATCACTTCCTAAGTGGCCCCCCGCCCCCCAACTCCGCCCCACGCCACCACCCAGCATGTCGAGGAAGAAACGGCCGGGTCCCCGCACGCCTCCTGTCGCCTCGTGCCCCGCGCGGTGTGGGCGGGGTCCCGGCTGCTGCAATGCAGGACGCGGCGGGGGTGCTCTGGGTTCCCGCCTGGCGTCTCCGAGGCGGTCCGGCAGCCCCTCGCGTTTCCGCTGGAAGATTTACAAAAAGGGTTTCTTGTGCTCGCATGTGCTGTCGCCTTCCGGCTCGTGACAAAACTGAAAACTAAAATGGGTCCCAGGCCCTCCCCGCCAGCCTCCGCGGACCGGAAGGACCAGGAAGCGGGGACTCCGGGACGTCAGCGGCGCCGCGGCGCGGGCTCTGGCTTCCCCTGCCCTGCAATGTGGAAGCGGCTCTCCAGGAGGGGCACAAAAAAATAAAAAAGAAAGAAAAAAACATTAAGATGCTGTATGTATTGGAAAATATTTATGGGTCATTCTTTTGAGCTCCATGTCTAAAAGCTTGCTAAAATGCTTGGGAGTTTGTGTACAGGCATGTGAGATTAGGATACATTGGCAGATGTGCCGTGATACATCGCCGTGTTCTCTGTTGCCCTGGTTTTGCCACCTGGGAGGAGTTACACGTATTGAAGGTTAGTAAGTCCACGCCTCTTCTGGGGAAAAAGGTACTTTGGAAACCAGTATTATGTGGGAACGCGGCTTGGTTGGTACAGCCTCGGGTTAATGGGAGACAGCTGCCCTCAGCTCTGCAGGTAGCATCAAATACGGTGGCCTTGAGCCCACATGGGTCACACCTAGGCTGTCCCTGGGGAAGCCCGCCACGGCGGGTCGCCTGGGCATTCTTTCCCTGGCAGAGCCGAAGTCACAATTTTTTTGCAGACTCTGTAGAGAGCTTTACCCTTCCGAGATACGATCTCGAACCTGTTGGAGCATTTGGACGCATTTCTTTTAAGGAAGTTCACCTCCAGATGTGCTTAGAGGGCCTGGTCTTAGCTGCCACAGATTTACAAATCCTTACAGTAAGTAGGTTATTCCTCGAGAATTTATCTGTTGTGCCCCCATTCTTTTTGCCATTTCATTCTGATTCTATATTAGTACTTGATTTTCCCTGACATAGAAGACTATTGCCTGTAGCTGGAGATGAGAGAACACATTCACATTCAAGTATCAATTTCAGGGGAATTATCTGTCAGATGTGAAATTATGGTAAAATTCCATATATTAAAATGACCATAGCTACCATTTGTTGAAAATATTTTGTGTACTAGGAGCTTTACAATTCTTATCTCCAAGCCTAGATAGATGGTCCCAAGAGAGGCATGCCCTCATTTTGGAAGTGGGGAGAAAGACTCACAAAGAAAAATAGCTTAGGTAAGGGAGTGAGGTGCATACGCGATTGTGGTAGGAGCAAAACAGATCCTAATTCCAAATATTGTACTCTCCCTTAGACCACGAAGAGTACTTATGTCTGGCTCTGTCACCCACGCTGGAGTGTAGTGGTGCCGTCATAGCTCACTGCAGCCTCAAACTCCTGGGCTCATGTGATCCTCCTGCTTCAGCCTTCTGAGTAGCAGGGAAGACAGGAATGCAGCATCATGACCAGCTAATTGTTGTTGTTATTATTATTATTATTATTATTATTATTATTTGTAGAGACAGGATCTCACTATGCTGCTGAGACTGGTCTTGAACTCCTGGCCTCCTCTAGTGAGCCTCCTGCCTTGGCCTCCCAAAGAGCTGGGATTACAGACATGAGCCATCATGTCAGGCCTCCACCATGCTTTTCAGGGGCCTTTCTTGGTGAAGCTCCTTATTCTAGTTAATGCTCAAAAGTGAGCAAAACCCAACTTGCTCAAAATTACACAGATATTCTTTGGGTGGTTTTGTAAGGGGAACAGAAAATAACTTTTTATAGCGATAGGAGTCAAGGTGGCAAAAATGATATTAAGGCTTAATACCAACGCGATGGGCTGCTTTTCTTCCCCGAGTAGAGTTTCATATTATTTAATTATAATACAAAATTGAAAATCTCTTTCCTATGTTCCTGACTCCCCAGGCCTTGAATGAAGAAAGTATTTCTCAGGCTGGGTTTTTTGGTTTTTTTTGTTTTTTTTTTTCCCTACTTCTTTGGGTATCTTCTGTCTCAGGCTGTGGGTTTTTGTTTTTTATTTTTTTTTCTCTGCTTCTTTGGGTATCTTCTGTTGTCCCAAGACATGTCTGGAAACTTAAATTGATTTTCACTCAACCTAAAATAAGCTCCACAGCTCTGGATCGCGGACTGACCATGACTAAGTGCCCACCGCCACATCATGCTGTGCCACACACCAAGAGTGACTCATTGTCTTAGTCACAGGTTGTGGCTTCTGCAGGGCCTGGTGCCTGGTGGAGCTGAGTGTACTGGGAAGTCCAGGTGCATCCTTAGGGTGGGCTGGATGCGAAAGCGGCGTCCTTTTTGCCTGTGGTGACGTGAACATCAATACAGCATTTATAGAAAGTTCATATAAATGGAGTAAGTATACCTTTCCAATCCTAGTGAGAATAGCTAGTGTTTAGTGACTCTCTGTTATGTGGCAGGCCCTCAGTGATGCTGGGCACTGACTTATCCCCACTTTACACATGAGCAAGGGATGCCCGAGGTGTACCGGCTTCCCTGAGTTCACAGAGCTCCCTGGTGTGGCCAGGCCCTGTGGCTGCAGCAGGGATGTTCAGGGCTGCGTGTAGCTGTGTCTTCACTGGTGTCCTTCTCGTGCCCAGCACCACACCTGGCGCTTGACAGGAACGCAAGCATTTGCTGCCTGCCTCCCGCCTGGAATCTCCACTGAGGAGCAGGAAACCAGGGGTTCTAGCTGTCTTCTTCATTCATGAAGTCCTTTAGAGGAATTCAACCCTCTCTAATCAAAAGTTTCCAATATCCTCAGGTCAATGTGTATAAACTGTTAAGACTTCAAGATTACAACCTCAAAACCGAAGTCAGAAGTGTGAGGTTTCAATTGACTGGACATGCATTAGGTCAATGACACACATATTTATTGGACACCAGGCTTGAGCCCCACATGGGCACCTTTGGTGTCTGAAGCAATATTCCTTGGGTGGTTTTGTGAGGGGAACAGAAAATGACTTTTTGTAGCGATAGGAGTCAAGATGGCAAAAATGATATTAAGGCTTAATACCAGTGTGATGGGCTGCTTTTCTTCCCCCAGTGGAGTTCATATTATTTAATTATAAGATAAAATAGAAATCTCTGAAGCAACGCTTCGGAGCCCAGTAGGATGGAAGGGGAAACTGAGAACAGCAAAAAGTAGGAAAACCAGCAAAAACCTATCAATAGGAGATTAATGAATCCATTATGGCACCTGGAATGGAAGGAATTTTTGTCAGCGTTTAATAAGGAGCTTTGTGCTGGTCGAAAGTCAAGAGGTGCACAGTACACTCAAGGGCAGTATTGAAGAGCCGAATCCAGAGCAGCTCTGCACAGCAGATCCCCCTGGGGCCAGAGGGGCCGTTTGCAAATCCAAGCAGATCCGCTTCTTGGAGGTTTCTCCAACGGGAGCATCTCCCAGGATTGAGGCTTGCATGGGTGGCCTGTGTTATATATGCAATTTTAAATGATCTAGTTACCACATTAAAGAAAGGCGGGCCAGGAGGGGGTGACACTGCGTGCCATGACTCACGCCTGTAATCCCAGCACTTCGGGAGCCCAAAGTAGGTGGATCACTTGAGCCCAGGAGTTTGAGGCCAGCCTGGTCAGCATGGCGAGACCCAGTCTCTACAAAAAATACAAAACAATTAGTCAGATGTGGCGGTGCACACCTACAGTCCCAGTCCCGTGGGAGATTGAGGTTGGAGGATTGCCTGAGCCCAGGAGTTGGAGGCTTCAGTGAGCTGTGACTGCACCGGTTCACTCCAGCCTGGGCAACAGAGTGAGACCCTATCTAAAAAAAAAAGAAAAAGTAAAAAAAACTATATTTTATATTCAGCCCACTATTTTGATAACAATCAGTTATTATGTTATTAATATTTTACACTGTTTTCCATACTAAGTCTTTGAAACCCAGTGTGTAAAGAATCTTCAAGTACATCTCCATGTGGACAGGACACATGTGGCCAGCGGCTCCTCTGAGGGACAGTGTGGTCATGGCGATGAGTGGCGTGTGCTGCCTGTACATAGGTCCCCATGTGTTTCTGCGAAGGCCCTGAGGGATGTGCAGGGGAGGGCAGACACCGTCCCAGCCATACAGAGGACCCTGGAATGCAGCACGCTGCCAGCGCGCCCCCGCCCCAGCCCCTCTGCTGCCTGAGCTCTTTCCCAGATGTCGACTTAGCTAACCTCCCTCACCTTCTTCCCTTTCCTTCTTTCCCCAAACGTCACTCTCAGGCAGGTCTGCAGGCTCTCCGATTGTCAATGGCAGCCCTTCCCCATCCTCCACCCTCTTAACACCCCCCACCCCACTTGTTATTTTTCTCCTCAGTGCTTACAGCCATCCACCCCTGGGCATCATGCATTTGTTCACTGTGTTTCTTGCTTTCGGGTCTCTCTTGATCGGAACAAGCTCCGCCAGGACCAGAGGCTTTCCATTTTGTCACCGATGCATCCACATAGCGCCCGGTAGAGATGGCTCTTGGGGCACCTGAGGTGGACAGTGGGCCGGTGGTTGAGCCCTACAGATTTATCTCAAGCCCTCCCCTGACCCTACCGGAAGACACGGTGGTCTGCACAGTCCAGATAGTCAGAGAGGCCCCCGGCTCCATGACTTTGAACCTGCGAGGGTGAGGAGGGGGGAACAGCACCGTTGACAGAATCCCCCATTGGTATCCCACCTCCCCATGTCTACATAATCCCTACATTATCAAAGGAGAGACCCCTAGAAGGAGGTTTGGCAGCGGGAGTGAGATCAGCGCAGTGTAAGCTCATTTTCTGACAAACCAGTGGGAGGAGTCGGCAAACTGACTTTCTCAAAAAGAATGTATGCATCGAAATTAACAAGTGGGCCAGGCGCGGTGGCTCAAGCCTGTAATCCCAGCACTTTGGGAGGCCGAGACGGGCGGATCACGAGGTCGGGAGATCGAGACCATCCTGGCTAACACGGTGAAACCCCGTCTCTACTAAAAAAATACAAAAAACTAGCCGGGCGAGGTGGTGGGCGCCTGTAGTCCCAGCTACTCGGGAGGCTGAGGCAGGAGAATGGCGTGAACCCGGGAGGCGGAGCTTGCAGTGAGCTGAGATCCGGCCACTGCACTCCAGCCTGGGCGACAGAGCGAGACCCCGTCTCAAAAAAAAAAAAAAAAAAAAAAAAAAAAGAAATTAACAAGTGATCAGCAGTGTGGGAAAATTCAGGAAAAGCAGTTCAGTGCTGTGAGAGAGGGCGAGGCAGGGAGCTTGATTACTCCAGACAACGGAGGAGGTGAAAGGATAGACCTAGATTATTTCATTTGAGTTCATCTATTCTTACTTTTTTTTTTTTTTTTTAAGATGGAATCTCGCTCGGTTACCCAGGCCGGAGTGCAGTGGCGCAATCTCGGCTCACTGCAACCTCCGCCTCCCGGGTTCAAGCGATTCTCTTGCCTCAGCCTCCTAAGTAGCTAGGACTACAGGCGCATGCCACCACGGCCGGCTCAGTTTTCTTTGTATTTTTAGTAGAGACGAGTTTCACCCTGTTAGCCAGGATGGTCTCAATCTCCTCACCTCGTGATCTGCCTGCCTTGGCCTCCCAAAGCGCTGGGATTATAAGCATGAGCCATCGCGGCCAGCCTATTCCTTACTTTTTTCTTTAAAAAAAAAAAAATACAATTTAGATTTTATCAGAGCAGAATCCCAGGAAGCTGAGATTTGTAAACTGGGAAATCCAGCTCCTCCAAGTAGCCAGGAAATCAGGGTGACCTAAGTCATTCTTGCTAGGCCCTGGTGTGGGCCGGGGATGACTGACTCAAGGAAGAAGCCGTCTTGTGACTCTCTTACCTGCACTGTGGTTTAGTAAGAAGCTGTTAAAAAGTATATCATATGAAGAAAGTGATTTACTAATTGGTCAGAGTAATGACCACAGATTTCCTATGTAACCACTCCCTCATTATCTCCAACTTTATCTTTGGTTCTCATGACAAGATTATCACTTCCCAGAGAAAACTGGGGTTTTTGCAAATTACGAGGAGGTGTTTTTCCAAATGCTAAGGTTCTTTGGTGGGAAGATGTTTTCTCCTGGAAATCCTTAGGAAAGTTACTTGATTCTTGGGTTGGGCTCCAAAAACCAAAACAAAACGAGATGGATTATCCCCAGGATACCTGAGCTATAAGGACAATCTGTAGCTTGAGCGTGGAGTGAAAGACACTGAAACTGCCCTTTGTCCCAAATGGCTGTGTGCCGGGGCCCTAGAACAGCCTTAAGGAGGTGGTGAAACAGGTGACATTTACCTGTGAGGCTGAAAGCCCTCATTGCCAGGCTGTGAAAGCCCGCACTGCAGGTGTGCATGTCTTCATCCCTGTCCTGTGGGTGACAGAGCCCGCCAGTGAATGCTGGTATATTTCCTTCTTGCTTTTCATCCACCCGTGTTCTCCCTCCTAACCCCTCACTGAATGTTCCTGGGGCTTCCTCAGGTTTCACCCTGCAGGGCCCAGCAGGAGGCAGCTGATTTGCAGTCCTCACCATTCAGAAGTTCAGAGGGAAGGCTTAGAACCAAACAGGCTCCACCCCCAGGCAATTAAATGAGCATCTGGCCTCAGCAGGCATTATTTTCCTTCAAATTCCCATTGGTGACTCTAAGGCACAGGTATCCTAATAGAGGAAATCAGGAAGTCTTGAAAGTTAAAAGGAAATAAAACTAGGGTTTACCCTGTAGCTTCACCACTTCACTAAGGTCGTTACCTTCCAGTAAATCAGTTTATCCCCCTCAGAGCCTCAGCTTTCTCCTCCCTCCAGCGAGGTGTCAGGAGCTCTGCGGGCTTCCTGTGAGAATCATCTGGGCCAGGGCTCTGGCTGTGGGTGTGCAGTCAGCAAGGGACTCCCTACTAGGTCCCACCAAGTGCTGCCAGCCCCTGAGCTCAAGGAGGACACGTGAAGAAAAGCCCTTTGCAATGTAGGGCTCCATCCCACCAACGTGCAAGTGCATAGAAGTCCTTTCAGGACCTAGTATTGTGTATTTTTAAAAGTGTGGTGCCCCGTCACCTGGAAATTGCTAGAAACGCACGTCCCCAGGCTCCCTCTCCACCTGTGAAACTCTGGGGGTGGCCCAGCTACCGGGGGTGCCGCGGCCGCCGATGGTGAGCTCCTGCTGTGGGGTGGTGTCACCGTTCTTTCCAGGTGGGTACAGGTGGACCCAGGGGTGGGGGGTGGGGAGAATCCCGCAGGGACTTCAGGGACTGAGTTTAGTGCTGGGGTGTGTTTCTACTCTGCACAGGAGTCTCCTGGGGTCACCTTGTGTATCATGTCCAGCTTTTTTTTTTTTTTTTTTTTGAGACAGTGTCTCGCTCTGTCGCCCAGGCTGGAGTGCAGGTGGCACAATCTCCACTCACTGCAAGCTCCTCCTCCCGGGTTCACAGCATTCTCCTGCCTCAGCCTCCTGAGTCGCTGGGACTACAGGCGCCTGCCACCACTCCTGGCTAATTTTTTTTTTTGTATTTTTTACATTATTATTATTATTTTTTTTTTGAGATGGAATCTGGCTCTGTCGCCCAGGCTGGAGTGCAGTGGCGCAATCTCAGCTCACTTCACTGCAAGCTCTGCCTCCTGGGTTCACATTATTCTCCTGCCTCAGCCTCCTGAGTAGCTGGGACTACAGGCGCCCACCACCACACCCGACTAATTTTTTGTATTTTTAGTAGAGACGGGATTTCACCGTGTTAGCCAGGATGGTCTTGATCTCCTGACCTCGTGATCCACCTCCTTGGCCTCCCAAAGTGCTGGGATTACAGGCATGAGCCACCGCACCTGGCCTCATGTCCAGCTTTTAAGAATTTTATTCCTTCTGCTATTTCTTTCCACTTAACATTTTCTAAAATCCCTGAGTTCTTCATCATCCTTAATGCAAGACCGGTGGGAATGAGGTCTTCAGAGAGCAGGGGAGGAAGGGGTGAGCAGGGGAGGAGCAGGAGCAGGGGTGAGGGGCCATCATCGGGTCTTAGTTGTGTTTCGGCATCATCTGCTTCCCAGTGTTGGCACAGGCTAAGTGTTTGATGGTTAATTCATCCAGTAGAGTGAGCAGAGCATAAGGTCCTGGAACCAGAGCTGTGCCTCTACCCTTGGAGTTGAGGAGTCCAGGCACTGCTGAGCCTGGCCATGGGAGAGATGGGTGAGGACGTCCCACAGGTGTGAGACCAAGGGGGCGGGAGGCTTTGTCCTGCCAGGAATAAATGGAATCAGGTGGGAGGCAAGCCAGGCCCTCTTCCTGGGAGGTGCCAGAGCCAAAGAGGAGAGGAGGAGGAAGGAGGAAGAGCGTCGGAGCATCGGAGGGCTGGTGGGACTGCCACCCAGGTTCAGGGACAGGAGCCTCCAAGTGCTGCCAGGCAGGTGGGAGGTCCCTGGGGCATGACCGGGAGCTCAGGGGAACTTGGGTTTTCTTCTCGTAGCCCTGGGAACCTGGAGGAACGCGGTCATATTTGTGCTTTAGAAGAGAACATTGAAACTGATATGGAAAACATCTTGGATGTAATATCAAAGTGTAGAAAGAAATAATCAGTGTGAAACTTCACACAGCCCGGCAGCAAGGCCCCGGCCCCACACCCAGCTCTCCAAGGGGCTGGGGCTCATGTGGCCGTTACTTCATTTGTGTTTTTTTCTAAACAAGGAGAATATATTCATAAATTTTTTGCATAAAAGCAAACAAAAGAGAAAAAACTGTTGGAATCCTTCTGGCCACAGTGTGGCTCATGTCAGAGGGAGTCAGGAATTCAGGGGCAGTGTTGGGAGCAGCTGTCAGTTGTATAGGCAGGAGCCAGCAAGGGTGTCAGTAGCATTCAGCACCAGCGACAGAGAAGAAAGTCGTGCTGTTTGGCAAGAGAGAGAGGGTACAGTGGGGGGAGGAAATGTTCAGGGTGAGATGACCTGCATTTTGAAATGCTGAGTTTCATGTTCTTGAGAGATGGCCACTAGTTAATCAGCAGGTCATTAGAATTCTTTTTGTTATAAACTAGGTTTGAATATAAAGTAAATAAGACTATGTCATATATATATGCATACGTGTATGTACATATTAGATACATAGTAAACATGCATTTACCTCTAAAATATGTATCCCCAAGCTTTTTCAGCTAAATAGATATTCTCATTCAGAATTGTGAACTTTCAGAGGTCATGGGGACTCCAGCATCGCCAACCTGGCCCAGCGTAATTGAAGGTTTTTTTAAGCGTGTTCTGAGCCAGTCGCCGTCCAAGTGCACGTAACCTGCCTCTGTGTCCCAGATGCCCCTGCAGGACCAGAGTCCTGTCATTTGTGGTTTATTGACTGGAAGCATCGCTTGCTTCATGGCCCATGAACTGCAGCATCTTTAGTCCTGACAGCTGTTTCTGAAATTTAACTTTGTGGAGGAGGAAGCTTGGTGCTCTCAGGTGTGTTTGGGAGCGAAGGCACTGAAGGCTCAGGTGCTCCTCATCCTTAAGCAGCAGTGCTGCATGGCTGTGGGGGCAGCCCTAGTGCCTTTTCACTCCTCTCCCGATGGGCCTGAGCTCGTTAGCCACGACAGCAAGACAGACCCTCCAGGTCCAGAGGTGGTTCCAAGACACTAGTGACTTCAGCTCCCCCAAATCCGTCTGCAGTGGAGAGCGAGATGGAGGCTAACAGACTTACATGATGATATATTGTAAACAGACACATATTGTGATACATTGTAAACAGACTTATGCATTGTATAACACTGTTCTTCTAAAGGGGGGCCTCCCTTTATCTTCATGAGGTATGATTATTTGTAATACACCGGCTTATTTTAACTTTACTGATCATAACATTGCATGACTTGTTTTCTGTTGAAGCCCATTGCCTGTTGTTTTTTACGTTAGTAGTTGGTGATGCGATAATCCATTTTCATCTCCTCAAATCACACACACACAGAATTTGGCTAGCTGCAAATAAACACCTATTCTGTAGTTTGTTTTGCAGTTGGATGGAGTGGCCTACAAATTCGTATCAAGTCCAGAGAGTGATGTTTTGAACTGAAAGTACGCTGGGCTCTTAGATTCAGCCTGGGCACAGGGGCACCTTGCATTATGTTGGCTGTTTCTTTTAGTCCTTCCCCTAATCCCAGAGGAGTGTGTGTACCCATTTCTCATATTAGGAGATGAGGCATTGAGAGGTTACGAAACGTACGCATGGTCATGGGTAATTAGCGGCAGAGCCAGAATTGCCCCAGGCTCTTCAGTGACTATTGCTCCTGTTTCCACTGCAGGTATGAACGCTGCCGTCCGTGCTGTGGTACGCATGGGCATCTACGTGGGGGCCAAGGTGTACTTCATCTATGAGGTCAGTGTCTACCCCACGCCCCCTGTCACTCTTCCTTCCACCTGCCCGGAGCCCTGCAGGCACCAGCACTCACCCACCCCTGCCTCCCCCTGCGGCAGGCAGGGGAACCAGGTCCTGCCAGCCAGGGCCTTTCCTCAGCCCGCAGGAGCCCCTGGTGGGGACCGTTTACATAGGAGGCCATGCCCCCTGGTCTCCAGGGATAGATGCCTGGTCTGCAAGTTTTTTGTTAGGCAGCAAGGGGAGAAAGGAGATGAGAGGGAGTCCAAAAAGCCATTTATTTATTTAGACAGAGTCTTGCTCTGTTGTCCAGGCTGGAGGACAGAGGCATGATCTTGGCTCACTGCAACCTCCTGGGTGAAAGCATTTTTCTGCCTCAGCCTCATGAGTAGCTGGAATTACAGGTGCCTGCCACCACGCCCAGCTAATTTTTTTATATTTTTAATAGAGAAGGGGTCTCACCGTGTTGGCCAGGCTGGTCTCAGACTCCTGTCCTCAAGCTGTCCACCCGCCTTGGCCTCCCAAAGTTTTGGTATTACAGACGTGAGCCATTGTGCCCGGCCCCAAAAGGCCATTTTGATATCAACTTCCTGGTATTGATTGATAGTATTAGAGGTCAGCCAGTGATCTCTGCTTGGCTGTACTGGTTGATCGGTTGTATTTGTCTGAGGCTCTGACTGCTGTAGAGGTCATTTATTAATTTCCAATGTAGCCTGAATTTGAACACGCATTTAGGGAAATGGGGAAAAACAGCGACTTTGAGCTTTTCATCATTTGTATAAAATGGAAACGATGCCTGGTGTCTGCTGATGTCTTAAGTAACAGGAGGGACTCCCTGGCTGCCACTTTTGAAGTCCTGGCAACTTAAGACTAAAAAGTATTTGAAGGGAAGGCACGAATATAGTTTGGATCACAGTACTGATTTCAGAAATTATTAGGAAAAATATTTAATGTTTAAGTTTATAAAACCTAGCTTTAAAAATGAGAAGAAGATATTTTTGTAAATCACTTAATGCCTCCAAAATGGCTATTAGTGTTTTAGTCTGATTTCCCTCAGTATGACGTATGCAAAACACTGGAAGGAAATAAACACATATTAGGAAAAGTATAGCAAACACGTTCTGTATACTGTTTTTTGTTTACGACTATATCGTGGCTTTTCGCTATGTAGATTCCATGACTGTTGCTTTAACTTATTTTTTATTTTTCTGAGAGAAATCTCAGTCTTGTACCCCAGGCTTGAGTTCAATGGCTTGGTCTCGGCTCACTGCAACCTCCGCCTCCCAGGTTCAAATTATTCTCCTGCCTCAGCCTCCTAAGTAGCTGGGATTAAGGTGCCTGCCACCATGCCCAGCTAATTTTTGTATTTTTTAGTAGAGACAGGGTTTCACCATGTTGGACAGGCTGGTCTCAAACTCCTGACCTCAGGTGATCTGCCCGCCTTGGCCTCCCAAAGTGCTGGGATTACAGGTGCGACCCACTGCGCATGGCCGACTGTTGCTTTAAATGTCAACATACTGTCCCATTGAATTGATGTCTCATCATTTGTGATGGACCCTGTATTCTACCATTCCCTTGGTATCGCATTATTTAGCTTTCTCCCCGTTTTTTAAGCTATCATAACAATGCAAGATCTATGTTAATAGAGCGATTTGATGTTTTGTTATTATTTAACACTTTGGTCCTAATATCGGGCACTGACTGAGCTGAAAGGGGCAGTCATCATGATGGCTTGGGATGCTTCTTGCCTAAGTGATTCCTGAAACCTGTCCAGCCTCGTCCCAGCCCTGCGCAGGGAGCGCGGCACACTAGCTCCCCGTGACGACGCTGTGTGCAGCTGGGTGTGGCTGCCTTCTGGGCACTGGCATGATTCCCCTGTCTGCTTTCTAAGCCCTGTTTCCCTTTGGTGAAATGGCTGCTGCTGTTATTCTTTGCTCATTTGTGTGTGTATCCATTTGTTTATCATTTGCTGGAAACAGTTTTTTATTTTTTTATTTTTTTTGGTTTGCTTTTATTAAACTGGTTATGTGGTTATTGTTTGTATTTATCCGATTTGGGCAATTTTAATGGTGGGTCTAACCGTAGCATTCCCAGGCTGTTGTTTTTTTCATTTCATATTTGGACCTTTTTAAGGTCAGATTGCCCTCGTGAGTTTCCCTGCCTGGGCCCTGGCCCCAGTGGCACCTGTCCTTTGCTCAGGGACGTGGAATGAGCACGGTAGACTCAGTCTCCAGCACAGTCCTCCACCCGGTCCCCAGCACAGTCCTCCACCCCCCTCCCCGGCACAGTCTTCCACCCCCCTCCCCGGCACAGTCCTCCACCCCCCTCCCCGGCACAGTCCTCCACCCCCTCCCCGGCACAGTCCTCCACCCAGTCTCCAGCACAGTCCTCCACCCGGTCCCCAGCACAGTCCTCCACCCAGTCTCCAGCACAGTCCTCCACCCGGTCCCCAGCACAGTCCTCCACCCGGTCCCCAGCACAGTCTTCCACCCAGTCTCCAGCACAGTCCTCCACCCAGTCCCCAGCACAGTCTTCCACCCAGTCCCCAGCACAGTGTTCCATCCAGTCTCCAGTACACTCCTCCACCCCCTTCCCCAGCACAGTCCTCCACCCAGTCTCCAGTACACTCCTCCACCCCCTTCCCCAGCACAGTCCTCCACCCCCTCCCCAGCACAGTCTTCCACCCAGTCTCCAATACATTCCTCTACCCCCTTCCCCAGCACAGTCTTCCACCCAGTCCCCAGCACAGTCCTCCACCCAGTCCCCAGCACAGTCCTCCGCCCCCCTCCCCGGCACAGTCCTCCACCCCTCTCCCCATCACAGTCCTCCACCCAGTCCCCAGCACAGTCTTCCACCCAGTCTCCAGTACACTCCTCCACCCCCTTCTCCAGCACAGTCCTCCACCCGGTCCCCAGCACAGTCTTCCACCCAGTCTCCAATACACTCCTCTACCCCCTTCCCCAGCACAGTCTTCCACCCAGTCCCCAGCACAGTCCTCCACCCAGTCCCCAGCACAGTCTTCCACCCAGTCTCCAGCATAGTCCTCCACCCCTCTCCCCATCACAGTCCTCCACCCAGTCCCCAGCACAGTCTTCCACCCAGTCCCCAGCACAGTCCTCCACCCAGTCTCCAGTACAGTCTTCCACCCAGTCTCCAGTACACTCCTCCACCCCCTTCTCCAGCACAGTCCTCCACCTGGTCCCCAGCACAGTCTTCCACCCAGTCTCCAGCACAGTCCTCCACCCCTCTCCCCAGCACAGTCCTCCACCCCCTCCCCAGCACAGTCCTCCACCCCCCTCCCCAGCACAGTCTTCTACCCCCCAGTGCAGTCCTCCACCCCCCTCCCCAGCGCAGTCCTCCACCCCCCTCCCCAGCGCAGCCCTCCACCCCCCTCCCCAGAGCAGCCCTCCAACCCCCTCCCCAGCGCAGCCCCCCCCCCAGCGCAGTCCTCCACCCCCCTCCCCGGCGCAGCCCTCCACCCCCCTCCCCGGCACAGTCCTCCACCCCCCTCCCCAGCGCAGCACCCCCCTCCCCAGCGCAGCCCTCCACCCCCCTCCCCGGCACAGTCCTCCACCCAGTCCCCAGCACAGTTTTCCACCCAGTCTCCAGCACAGTCCTCCAACCCCTCCCCAGCATAGTCCTCCACCACCCCCTTCCCCAGTACAGTCCTCCACCCCTTTCCCCAGCACAGTCCTCCATCCCCCTCCCCAGCACAGTCCTCCACCACCCCCTTCCCCAGCACAGTCTTCCACCCCTTTCCCCAGCACAGTCCTCTACCCCCTCCCCAGCACAGTCTTCCACCCAGTCTCCAGCACAATCCTCCACCCAGTCTCCAGTACACTCCTCCACCCCCTTCCCCAGCACAGTCCTCCACCCCCCTCCCCAGCACAGTCCTCCACCCAGTCCCCAGCACAGTCCTCCACCCAGTCTCCAGTACACTCCTCCACCCCCTTCCCCAGCACAGTCCTCCACCCCCCTCCCCAGCACAGTCCTCCACCCGGTCCCCAGCGTTGAAATTTGCACACAGACTTCCAGAAGAGGCCGTCACCTGCACCTGACACCAGCCAGCTTGGTTTCTGCTGCTGCTGCAGCGTGTACATGTGCATACACTGAATACCCTGAATTTGTTTCCTTTGCCTTTTGTTTTTTTTGGGGGGTGGGAGAGAGGGTGGGTGTGATCTGCCTTGGACTTTGGGAGACGGTACCACACCCGTCCTGAGAGCCGCTCTTAGTACAGAAATGTGGTTTTAAAAACTGTTTGGGGATGGAGTATCCCGAGATGAGTTTTTTCTATTATAATTTGCAAAATGTTTTTAAATTCATGAGACTTGTAGTTCCTAGAATGTTTCCCAGGACACCTTGTGATTTTAGCAGCTGCTCCTGTTCCCGCGGCCCTGACGCTGTTGTGTGTTGAGTGGAAGGAAGTCCCCTCACAGAAGTGGCGGCCCGAACACTCACAGGGACTCTGGGTGCAGAGGAAAGGAAGGAAGTGACCTCTGTTATTTCACAGATAAACCGACTCATCTTGGTTCACTTTCTCCATGTCACCACTCAGCATTTTCAGGGCCAGGAACAGCGTTAGACCCCCGAACCCTGGCCTCCAGCCAGAGGTGAGGAGTGATTTACCCCCTCAGGACACTCACTCGTGTGTAATTTACCCCTCAGGACACTCACCGGTGTGTGGTTTACCCCTCAGGACACTCTCCGGTATGTGATTTACCTCTCAGGACACTCTCCGGTATGTGATTTACCTCTCAGGACACTCTCCGGTGTGTGATTTACCCCTCAGGACATTCTCCCGTGTGTGATTTACCCCTCAGGACACTCTCCAGTGTTTGGAGCGTTTTTGGATTGTCCCATTATTGAAAGGATTGTCCCTGGAATGTACTGGGGAGAGGCCAGTGATGCTGCCACACCATCTAGGATGGACGGGATCACACCCCACAAAAATGGTCCGGACCCAAACGTTGACAGAAGCAAGGCTGAGGGACTCTGCACTAAACCAAGGGCACGCTGGGTTTGGTTTCGATGTTGTTAGTTGAGTATGGGTGCGGGGAGTGAGGCCGACGGGACTGTGAGCGCCTAATCTTGGATGCAGTCACTGGCGCACTTTAGTCTTTCTTGATGTAAGGTTTGTGTTTTTGTGGCAGTTGTCAGGTGTCTGATTTTTATTGGTCACTGTGTGCTGTAGTCGCCCATCTGTTTCCTGGTGGGATTGAGATGTCCTCAGACCTGTGCCTGTCTGCGTGGCAAGTGCCAGAATTAAGGAGTTGGTATGGAACACACTGGGAGGCCTACCCTGGAGGCCCTGGGCTTTCTCTGCTTTTTGTTTCATTCTTTTTGAGACAGAGTCTTGCCCTGTGTCACCAGGCTGGAGTGCAGTGGTATGATCTCGGCTCGCTGCAACCTCCACCTCCCAGGTTCAAGTGATTCTCCTGCCTCAGCCTCCTGAGTAGCTGGGATTACAGGCATCCGCCACCATGCCTGGCTAATTTTTGTATTTTTGGTAGAGACGGGGTTTCATTCTGTTGGCCAGGCTAGTCTTGAACAGCTGACCCCAAGTGATCCACCCACCTTGGCCTCCCAAAGTGCTGGGATTACAGGTGTGGGCCACCTCACCCGGCTCGTAGGCCCTGGGCTTTCTTCAGAGGTAAACCCCATCTGTTCTCTCTGTCTCAGCTGGGAGGGCTGGGGCTCTAAGGCCCATCCATGTGACTCCATGGCCGCAGGTGCTATCTGGACGAGGTCTGGACAACCTCGTCCGGCGGGGATCGTGCCTCTTCCTGCCCCTGCCCTCGGTGGCGAAGGCGGGGTTCTGACTCTGAGATCTCATTTCCTTTAGAGAAATTCAAGGAATTTCTGCAATTCCTTTGCTGAGATGTGGCCGAAATGAATCCTTGTGTGCAAATGGTGTTTTGGGGAAATTCTCATTTTTATGATAACTTTTCTAGTAAGTGGCACTTTCGAAGCTGTCTAGGGAGCAGAGCCAAATGGACTATTTATTAATTTTGGCACAAAGAACAATCAGGCTTTTGGAGTTATCTTACTGAGGGAGATAGGAGCAGCCTGGGGATCGGCTCATTTGAGCCCAAATTGCCTCTCTGACACCCTCCCCGCCAGCCCCAGAAGGTGGGAAATCCTTGTGAACGGGTCCTGTTCCTCACCTCCCTCCAGAGGTAGCCCAGGCATCAGCCTAACTCTGGGCGCCTTGGGAACATAAATTCTCATGGACCCTCAGAACGCCAGGACTTTGTATGAATGGTGGGTTCTTTACCCAGTTGTAGCAGTAAGTGTTGAATCCATTTAGGGTATCATCATTTTGCTGTTACAGATGTAAAAATCCTGTATCTTTAATTCTAAGATAGAAAACACGCTAAAATCTGCGAGTGTTTTCCTAACTGGGCAGCAAAGTCCCGGCTGACCTGGAGCGTGTTACATGGGGGTGATCCCATCCCCCAGCCGAGGTGGCGCCTCCCACCTCTCTCTGCAGGAGTGGGTTTGATGCTGAGCACACACTCCCAAGGGCCCAGGATAGAGGTTCAGTAACACACACGGTGACGGCTCCCACCTCTCTCTGCAGGGATGGGTTTGATGCTGAGCACACTCCCAAGGGCCCAGAGTACAGGTGCAGTAACACACACTGCTTTTTAAAACATTTTTTATTTTTAATTATTATGAATACATAATAGTTGTACCTATTTATGGGGTACATGTGATTTTCAAAATTTTTTTTATTGAAGTAAAATATGTGTATATCATTTAACATCTTTACTATTTGTGGGCATAGAGTTCAGTAATAGTAAATACATTTACAGTCTTTTCTTCCCTTTTATCCTTTCTTTTCCCCACCCCTCCCTTTCCATACCTCTGATAATTGCAGTTCTCTTCTCTATGAGATCAACTCCATTGGCTCCCATGTGTGAGTGAGAACACGCAATGTTTTTCTTTTTATGCCTTGCTTATTTCTTATTTCTTTTTCTTTTTTTTGATACAGTTTTGCTCTGTTGCCCAGGCTGCAGTGCAGTGGCACCATCTCAGCTCACTGCAACCTCTTCCTCCTGGGTTCAGGCGATCCTCCTGCCTCAGCCTCCTGAGTAGCTGGGATTCCAGGCACCCGCCCCCATGCCTGGCTAGTTTTTTGTATTTTTAGTAGAGGCGGGGTTTCACCGTGTTGGCCAGGCTGGTCCCAAACTCCTGACCTCAGGTGATCCTGCCCGCCTGTGCCTCCCAAAGTGCCGGGATTACAAGCATGAACCACCATGCCCATATGCCTGGCTTATTTCACTTAACGGTAAAGCACTTTCATCCCCATTGCCACAAATGACGGGGTTTTCCCCTTTATGGGTGAACAGTGTTGTGTTGTGGGCACGCACCACGTTTTCTGTGTCCATTCATCCACTGACAGGCGCTGAGGCTGATTCCACACTGGGCGGTGGTGATCAGGAGTGAACATGGGAGTGCAGAGGTCTCTCTGTGCCGATTCCCTTTCTCGGGGTATATACCCAGCGGTGGGGCTGCTGGCTTGTGGGAGAGTTCCAGGCATGTCATATTCTCATACAAGCATGTGATGCATTATGATAAAATCAGGGTAATTAGCATATCCATCACCAAGATCGTTTCTATGTTAGGAACATTCCAGTTTTACTCTTTTAGTTATTTTGAAACATTATACATTATTATGTATACGTTATACATTATATATAATATGAATTATATATGTATTATACATATTGTATACAGTGTTACACATTATGTGTACATCGTTATGTATAACTTTGTTGTATATTATTATTATTTTTTGAGATGGAGTCTCGCTTTGTTATCCAGGCTGTAGTTCAGTGGCACGATCTCAGCTCACTGCAAACTCTGCCTCCCGGGTTCACACCATTCTCCTGCCTCAGCCTCACGAGTAGCTGGGACTACAGATGCCCGCCATCATGCCCGGCTAATTTTTTGTATTTTTACTAGAGACAGGGTTTCACTATTAGCCAGGATGGTCTGGATCTCCTGACCTCGTGATCGACCCGCCTCGGCCTCCCAAAGTGCTGGGATTACAGGCGTGAGCCACTGCGCACGGCCTATTATGTATTATTAAACATTATTATACATCATTAACTGTAGTTCCCCTATAGTGTCACTCACCCCTGGATTTTATCCCTTCTATCTCAAACTGTCTTTACGCCCCCCTGCTCCCCACTACTTTTCTCAGCCTCTGGTAACCATCATTCTGTTCTGTGTCTCTGCGAGATCAGTTCTAACTCTGTCTTCATGAGATCAATTTTTTATTTAAGCTTTAACGGATGAGTAAGAGCGTGCAGTATTTGTCTTTCTGTGACTGGCTTATTTCACCTAATTTCTGCCTGTTCCATCCATGTTGCACTAAATGACAGGATTTTATTCTCTTTTATTGGCTGAATAATATTCTGTTGTATATCAAGATGTGGAATCAAGCTAAGTGACCATCAGTGGGTGCATGGATAAAATGTGGTGTATATACGCAATGGAATATTTTTTCAGCCGTAAAAAAGCCTGCTTTTTAAAATCCCAAGCCTTCTGCGTCCTGGTGTGCCTGTCAGTCCTGGGTTTTGGGTGAGCAGTCGTGGGCCTGCAGGAAGTACTCTGGTGACTGTGGACCCATAAATCAACGTTTCGTTTTTGTGTGCTCATCTGTACAGTAGAAATCGTGTGTGCCCTCCTGTCTGCCTGGTAGAAAGGACTTGGAGAAGTCTTGAGACTAACGGGGCAGAGGCGCTGTTTGACTCCTTGTCAGGGATGAGATGTGCACGCCTTTGACTCCGTGGGTGTGTGACCAGGTGGGGAAACGGGGTCTGCACCTGCACACATCTGTTCATAGGTGGCTCTGCATTGAAGAGGCCCAGCCCCGTCCCTGGCCCACTCTCCAGGTCATACCCACAGGCTGGGCTTCTCTCTGAGTCTCAGGCTATGGCATCTGGGGCTGGGCAATTCTTGGTGGGGGGGGTCCTTTGAACCACAAGAAGCTGAGCAGCACCTCTGCGTCCACCCACCCCATAACCACGGCAGTCAAAGATGTCCTTACATCTCCAACATCAGTGAATGTCCTCTGGGGGGAAAAAATCACTCTTTTTGGGTACCATTGTTCTAGACCTATTTGGGCTCGAATTGAGAAGATGTTATGTTTTATTTTTTTTGAGCATGACTCAGTAATGTATCCAACAGAATTTTTCACCTATACTCTAGTTTCTAACCTACAGCTCTCTAGGTTACCAACAGACCAAAACAATTAAACAGGTTACTATTAATTAAAGGGGCTTGTTTTTTCCTTTAGTAGTACATGTGTAAAGAAAGTATTAATCTGGAAACAGTGGCATTTCTGCTGAAAGCCTGGCCTTGATCGACTGAGCCCTGCTGTCTGGCCGCTGCTTGCGCTCCTGTAAACCTGGGCCAAGCCTACGTGTGAGGCATGCCAAGCCTTGGGCTCCCTTCCAGGGAGACTCGGGGAGGTTTGCCAGTTAACCCATTCTTTTCTACCTGGTGAACCAATTGTTTGTTCTTTCTTTTTTCTCTGAAGCTAAGGTTTTTCCTTAGAAGCCTACAAATGGCTTTAGTTTCTTGGAGATCATCATCTCCAAGATGTTGATCTCATATACCAAGTATATCAGATGCTTTGACCCAAAGGCCATGCCCAGGATAAACTACCCTGGCTCCGGTGGGTCAAAACCAGGCTGGGGCAAGTCAGTTGGTTAACCCAGGGCTGCCGCTGTGGCTGCAGAGAAGAGTCGACTCCTTGCATTTGGTTTCATTCATGGATTTAATATCCTGTTGTCGAAGATTTTCCTGCAGAGTTAAAAAATTGTTCATCTTATTATAGTTCTTCAAATGTGACTCACTTAAGATTCTTGCCGAGCACCGTGGCTCATACTTGTAGTCCCAGCACTTTGGGAGGCTGAGGCGGACGGATCATTTGAGGTCAGGAGTTAAAGACCAGTCTGGCCAACATGACGGAACTCCGTCTCTACTGAAAACACAACAGGTAGCTGGGTGTGGTGTAATCCTTGGAAGGCTGAAGCTTGAACTCAGGAGGTGGAGGTTGCAGTGAGCCTAGATTTGCACCACTGCATTCCAGCGTGGGTGACAGAACGAGACTGTGTCAAAAAAGAAAAAAGTCTTTTATCTTAATTTTTTGTTTGTTTGTTTTAAAGTTTGGTTCCGCTCTGGACAGCTGTTTGTAAATATTATCAGAGCCTTTGTCATCATCCACACCCTAAAGAAAGGCTAGGAATAATTCTGATCATTTTATCAGCTAGTTCCTTCCATGATTAAAAACAACACATTCAAAAGGTGTCAGATAAGTGATGCCTTTTTATGTTGAAGGGATAACGGGTGTTGGAACAGCATCAGCATCCAGCCTGTGGTCTTCCCAGATGTGCTGCCACAGAGCCTGTGCCACCCGCCTCCTCCCCCAAGCTCAGCTCAGGTGCCCGAGGGTCTCCATCTCCCCACACCCCCTGGTCAGCAGCTCTGTCCCTGCACCCAGACAGGCCAACCCTTCTGAGCTTGAAATATCAGCATGTGATCTTAGCTACCCTTGTTTCAGCCCTGAGCATTACAGCTTGACTTACTATACCAATACACAAACCATTAACTTATCAATGAATTGATTGGCATCATGCTTCCCCTCCTTAGTCGGTCTCATGGAGGTAGAGAGTAGGATGATAGAGAGCAGAGGCTGGGAAGGGGGTGTGGACAGGAGGGGGTACAGAGAGGTGGACAGGTGCAAACATATGCTTAGATAGAAGGAGTAGGTTCCAGGGTAATAGCAGAGTAGCCTGGCTGTGTTAGCAACAGCGTATTAATATATTTCAGAGTAACTGGGGGAGAGGACTGGAAATGTTCTGAATGCGTAGAATTTAAAAATACCCAGGGTGACGGACACCCCAGTACCCTAATCTGGTCATTACAGGTTCTGTGCGTTCAACAAAGACTCACATGCACCCCACAAATATGTAAAATAATATGTGTCAATAAAATTTAAAACATACGGGGGAAAAGCCTTTCCCTTCCTGATAGAAACCCTTCGTTTGCCATAGGAAATATTTCTTTTTGAATAAAATGAACCTCCCGCTTTTACAATTTTTTAAAGTGAGAAATCTCACACTTGGGACCCCAAATAAACACCTTTTCCCCAGAAGTGCTGCTGCCCCCCTGTCTGAGGAAGAGGGTGGAGGGGCCTCTCCTAATCCAGAGGATTCCTGAGCTCGTGGGATGTGTGGATGGGGGTGGCCATGGAAAGCAGTTGGCAAGACAAAGACCAGGTGATAGCACTGGCCCTGACTTTTGGGGCTATGTCTGATTTTTTTTTGTTTTTAATTTGTCTCACCCCTGCCATCCCTGAGTGTGGCCCCTACCTTCCCCCAACAGTGTTGAAAGACCAAGTTTGTCCACATCCCATTCAGTCACATCTCTTTGATGTTTTAAACATAACTATTTCTGCCTGTTAACTTCCTTGAAGTGAAAACTATTCAGCCACTCCATTTCTGTCTAAAAATAAGTGATGCTTGAGCACAGCACTGTGCAGTTTCTTACGTGTAGCTGTTCGTGACCTGACTCTGCAGGGTCTTGACCAGAGCCCATGCCTTCCACTAACACGCGTGTGTGCTCACCGAGCTAGCTGACTCCCAGAAGGCCAGTTCAGACGGCCTGGGTCTGCTCTGCACTCCCTGCCTATCGCTGGAACATTGTCCAACAAAATCTATGCATCCAGGCTGATGGTAACCACAGGAACAAGCATTGTCTTTTATTACATGTTTATACGCCAGCCAGGTCCCATGCTGAATTCTTCATGTATGATCTGCCTTCATCCCACCACCACGTACGCCATTGCCCGTGGCTTCAGACAGTCTGGTTCCAGTCAACATTGCAGACTGCAGAAGAGCGTCATCTCCGTTCACCGCCACCTCCCACCACTGTGCTCAGCTGAATGAGCCCGGGGGAGGGGGGGTCTTTGCTATAAGGCCACTGCTGGGCCAGTGCTTAGAACTCTCTCTCTACTGGGGAGGAAGGGTGACTGGCTTCGCTCCTGCTGGGGCTGTTGGTTGTACAACTTACCTGGAATTGTGCACTCTTAGCTTTGGCTTAAAGAAATCTGTGATGCCAGAGGGCTAAATACATCATGCTGTTGCCTTATTGGTCTTCCACAGAAGCAAGTGCAGGACCATACGATGGTGTGTCGTGTTCTAACCTATTTCAGAATTTTACAGTTGACTGAGTCTCCCAAGAAGAAATCCTGAGGCTGCTCTATAGAAATTTTATATCAAGTAATGAAATCAGTGAGTGTGCTTTGCTGGGGTGATTGGTAGGGTCTCTGGACAAGAGCGTTCCTTCAGAGTCTTGGTGGGGAGGTGAGCAGGGCTTGGGGTGTGTACTGGCGCGGGGCTGTTTAATCTCAGGCTCTGCCTCTGAATTTCCTAGAGACAGGATAAAACCACGATTCCTGGCCTTTGAAAACCATTGACATAGTGAACTTCCTGCCGCCTCTCTTTCATGCACACCTAGTTTTGAACGCTGGTGTTTCCTGAGTCTAAGCCTAGGTAGCCGTTCGGAGCTGACCTCTCTGCATGCGTGCCCTGAATTCTAGAGGTGAAACATTTTAATTTATTAAGGAATATTGTAGCTTTAGGTTCTGTGGGGGAGGGAAAAGGATTAAACTAGGGAAAGCTTGATTCTGTAGGAAACAAAAAAAAAATAGTAGGACCGGCGCGGTGGCTCACACCTGTAATTCCAGCACTTTGGGAGGCCGAGGCGGGCGGATCACGAGGTCAGATCGAGACCATCCTGGCTAACACAGTGAAAACCTGTCTCTACTAAAAATACACACACACAAAAAGCCAGGCATGGTGGCGGGCGCCTGTAGTCCCAGCTACTCGGGAGGCTGAGGCAGGAGAATGGCGTGAACCCAGGAGGCGGAGCTTGCAGTGAGCCGAGGTCACGCCACTGCACTCCAGCCTGGGTGACAGAGCGAGACTCCATCCCCCCGTCCCCCCCACAAAAAAATTAATATTTACTCAGAAGCAGCAAAGCCCATAAATCTCTAAATGCAGTCACTATGTCTGCAGGAAGCTGGTGATAACATTATCTGGAAGACACTTTTAAAGTCTGTTATCTCCAGTAGCTTATTTTCTTCTGGTAGTGGGAATGTTCACCATTTGGAGTTAGTTGAGTGAAGAATTCAGGAAATCAGATTGGAAAAAAGCATTATCTGGTTGAGAAGACACATGGGCCCATCCAACAAGCATTCTGAAAGAAAAAGCCTACTGCTGCCACACAGCAGTATAATTTCCCTTTGTCTGTAACTTAAAAAAAAAAACAATACATCTGAGATGTCCGAGAAAGCCATCCATAGGTGAACTAGTTTACTCCATTTATGATGGATTCAGTGAATGCCTAAAAATTCTGGCCAAAACCACCTCTACATATGGAACAATCTCCTACCTGGTTAGAAGACTGTGGTTATTTTGGCACGGCCCAAAACAATTTCGAATAAGTTACAATGACTTCAGAGCCTGTGGCATGTTCTTAGATGTGATCAAATGACTCAGTATAAAAATTCTATCGGCCGATGGATCCGATGCAGCCAACAAGGAGCGCTAAGGTTCATCTTGTGAGTCAGAGTCCACAAGACAGAGAGTGTTACTTTGGCCAGAAAACTGAGATAAGGTTAAAGGTTTTATGCTCTGTTTTTCCTATGTGAGTCATAAAACTGGCTTGGAAGGCAAATTCCAAAAGGGTGTTTTAGGAAACATGTGGTCTTTGGCTGTAGTAAGATAAATATTCAGCCTTCTAAGAAGACTTCAAAAGAGAAAACTCATCTGAATTTCTACGTTGTAGTACGTTTGGGCAAAATGAGTCTTCCTAATTTAGTAATATCTTCCTTGCTGGTGAAAGACAGCTTAGAACTGTGGTTGGTGGTTACTTTTCACATGTTCCATGGGCATCGTGACTTTGCAAATTAAAGAATGAGTCATTTCCTAGCAACTTAGCTGACGCATGCACTAGACAGGCAGCTTTGGGGGCGGCACTCAAAGTCCTCCCTTTTAATTTTTTAATTGTTTTCTTTGCCATATGCATCTATGCAACACAAAATAATGAAATTATTTTTAGAGAACGTTTTACTTTTCAAAATGTTGTGGTTTGCAGAGCAGTTTTATTACTCTAGAGGCTAGGGGATTCGTTACCATGTTTGATTAAATCCGTATTTAAATTCTGTGAACTCATGCAGGGAAAGGCAATTGTTTGGTTCCCACTATGGCATATTAAGTAGTAAAGTGCCGGGTGGCGGTTGACTTGGAAGCAGCGTCTGGGATAGCACGTGCTCCAGGAATACTCTGAAAGCTGATGCCGTGAGGGGTGCACGGTTGACTCCTGGGCCTGAGATGGCCTCAGGATGCTGCAGCAGCCTTGGTGGCATCCTTTTAGCAGGGCAGCGGCTGGGACTGGCGCCTTCCCCTCAGTCTCTTTATTTACCAGGAAACTGCATGCACAGAAATGACTGCAGCAGCTCTGGGTGTGGGAATTTAGAGCTGTCCGTTTTCAGTTTTGCCAGAGCCCCAGGGTTATGGCCACTCTACATCCCGGGCCACCCAGGGAGGTCCTGGTTTCTGCTGTGGTTCAGGCCTCATCATGGGCCATCTTTTCTCTCCTCCTGAGATGTGGGCTTGGAGGATGGGATGTCGTCCCTCTAAGAAGGGTCCGTTTCAGCATGGTGGTGTAGGCTCTGACTCTTCGGCCCAGGTCACATGCCTGCTTCCTTGTTTCCTTGCCCCACAAGCTTCATGGAAGTGAATCTGGAAAGTCAAGATCACCATAGATGCAGTTTGTTCAGCGTTGCTCCCAGACCTGAAGAACGGGGTGCTCTGTTGTACGCGCAGCATGAAGCATAATTCTTAGCAGAAACCTGGGAGTTTGGGGTGGTAGAGATCACTAAAAATGCAACCCCAAGGCTAGGTTATCTCTTTATTTATGTATCCACCCACCCACCCTCCTACCTATTGTACTTCAAATATTCTAAGGAATATGGCCTCCAGGAGTCACTCACGGCTTTGCATGCGGCCGTCTGTGCCTGGTGCGTCTTTGTGTGGACTACAGCACCCGCAGCAGGACAGAACAGAAACGGTGCCTCCCAGGGTGCCCTGTGCAGAGGGGAGGCCTGCGTCCGACCTCACACTTGCTCACCCTCACCCTCCAGTGGGACAGCTACACTGAGCTCATCTGCACTGCAAGGGAAATCTGTTTTCAGAGCAAGGGGAGACAATAATAATAATAATCCCTCGAGTGAGACTGGGCTATGTTTAGAAGATGTTTCACTGCTTTGCCATGGAGGTAGGGGCCTGGTGATGAGCAGTGCCTATACCAGCCTGTGAGCCAGTGGCTGGGTGCCTGGGGGATGTCTCAGGAGGTGCAGACGGGGCTGCCATCGCTGAAATGAACCAGCTCTGCTTTGGGTTCTGTTCCATTCCAGACTGTTTTCTCCTTTCTTGTTTATTACATGTATGACACTAAATTATAAACACACACGTGGCCAGGCGTGGTGGCTCACACCTGTAATCCCAGCACTTCAGGAGGCCCAGGCAGGCAGATCACCTGAGGTCAGGAGTTGGAAACCAGCCTGGCCAACATGGTGAAACCCTGTCTCTACTGGGGAAAAAAAAAAAAAAAAAAAAAAAAAAAAGCCAGATGTGGTAGTGTGTGCCTATAATCCCAGCTACTCCAGAGGCTGAGGTAGGAGAATCACTTGAACCCGGGAGATGTAGGTTGCAGTGAGCCAAGATTGCACCACTGCACTGCAGCCTGGGCGACAGAGCAAGACTCTGTCTCAAAATAAAATAAACATATATGTATATATAATGTTTCTGATGGAAATTTACATTTATAAATATAAGTATACAAATTGGCCAGCTATCAAGGTGCCTGCACCATTGATTAATTTATATACAGAACTCCGTAATCTATGAATCATTTCCTTTTTAAAAACTTTTCTTCCTTTTTTCTGTCCTCCTGACCCTCACTAAGGAGGGCTTATGAATCCAACAATAATCTATTGTGAACTTTTCTAAATCCCTAATAGTTATTCCTTCTTAAGGTTAAATCCTGTGGAAGGCGAGTTACATAGATGAAGGTACCAATAGGCATTGCTGCATTTCCTAATCTTGTAGATTCTGTGGAGAAAAAGATGGGGATGCATTTAGCATTGAAAGGTAATTGTCCTTGGGCTTCTTCTATCAATACGTCCTCACATGTTGATATCTGATTCCCTAATGCAGTGCAGTGTCATTAATGGAGGGTAAGGCAGACAATTATTATTCGGCTGTGCTGTTTAATAATATTTAATATATATCTCAAGTGGCCCAGGTTGCCTTGGCAGATGGAGCCCCTGACAAAATGCTCCCTTGTATGTCCTGTGGTCGACAACACTGTATGCCTGTGAGTTTGTGCTGAAGTATGATAAACACGTTGGGTGAACGTGACCCCTTTCAACCTCTCGGGAAACACTGGGCCATAGGAGAATGGCTTGATTCCTCGTTGCACTCGCAGGCTGAGTCTAGGCAGAAGTTCCCATTACTAGGGACTCAGTGTGAGGACTTTCCCACAGTTCCCTGCTTTCCTCCAGCGCTGGGGCAGAAGTTCCCACTACTAGGGACTCGGTGTGAGGGCCTTCCCACAGTTCCCTGCTTTCACGCAGCTCTGGGACAGAAGTTCCCATTACTAGGGACTCGGTGTGAGGGCCTTCCCACAGTTCCCTGCTTTCACGCAGCTCTGGGGCAGAAGTTCCCATTACTAGGGACTCGGTGTGAGGGCCTTCCCACAGTTCCCTGCTTTCACCCAGCGCTGGGGCAGAAGTTCCCATTACTAGGGACTCGGTGTGAGGGCCTTCCCACAGTTCCCTGCTTTCCTCCAGCGCTGGGGCAGAAGTTCCCATTACTAGGGACTTGGTGTGAGGGCCTTCCCACAATTCCCTGCTTTCACCCAGCGCTGGGGCAGAAGTTCCCATTACTAGGGACTCCGTGTGAGGGCCTTCCCACAATTCCCTGCTTTCACCCAGCGCTGGGGCAGAAGTTCCCATTACTAGGGACTCGGTGTGAGGGGCCTTCCCACAGTTCCCTGCTTTCATCCAGCGCTGGGGCAGAAGTTCCCATTACTAGGGACTCGGTGTGAGGGGCCTTCCCACAGTTCCCTGCTTTCCTCCAGCGCTGGGGCAGAAGTTCCCATTACTAGGGACTCGGTGTGAGGACTTCCCCACAATTCCCTGCTTTCACCCAGCGCTGGGGCAGAAGTTCCCATTACTAGGGACTCGGTGTGAGGGGCCTTCCCACAGTTCCCTGCTTTCCTCCAGCGCTGGAACTGCCCTGTCCTCTGACCAGCGGACGCTCAGGATCTAACATTCACTGTTATTTTTCCCATTTTATATAGTTTAAGGATCACTTCCCATTTAGTGAAGTTTATCTCAGTTTTAAAAGATTCTCCCTTTCTCCCCTAGGGCTACCAGGGCATGGTGGACGGAGGCGCGAACATCGCGGAGGCCGACTGGGAGAGCGTCTCCAGCATCCTGCAAGTGGTGCGTACTGGGCTGCTGTCCACAGGGTTCTCTGGGTTGGAGACTCTTTCATGTGTAGTAAATTCCCAGAACACTTGAGCTCAGATCAGTTGATAGAGATTATGTGGACAGAACAGACTGTGAGAAGCTCTTTACTTTTGGTTTGATCTTTAGAAATGCATGTGTTAATCTGTGACTCTCTTTGAGTATTTGCTAATAGAAATAATCCAAATCGGTGCCTCCCCGCTGAAGACACTCGTGGGGCCCACACCTTCCTGCTGGTCTCAGGCTCTCTCTGCACTGGGCGCCTCCTGATTTCTGCCATATCAGAAGGGAGGTGGAGGGAATTTTGACAACCACAGAAGTTAGGTGGAGCAACATTTGCAAAACATCAGGACGTTGTGGGCTGAATTCACACAGGGGAGCATTTCGATTCTGTGGTCGTGATTGACGTAGGAAGACGTGAACAGAGGGCTGAAGTGTGTGTGTGTATCAGTGAGTTTGTGTTTCTGCATGTGGTATATGTGGTGTGTGAATCTCAGTGTGTATGTAACTGAGTTTGGTGTGTGTCTGTATGTAGGTGTGTGAGTCTGAGTATGTGTGGTTTGCCCGTGTGTATGTGTTAACTGTGTGAGTTTGTGGCTAGTGAGTGTGTATCTGTGTGTGGGATGTGTGTATATGTGGTTTCCTTGTACGTGTAGGTGTGTGTGGTGTCTGTGTGTGTGTGGTGTGTCTGTGTGTGGCGTGCCTGTGTGGGGGGTGTGTGTGTATGTGTAGGTGTGTGTGGTGTGTGTGTGTGTGAGCAAGCGAGCGAGGGAATGGGAATGGCACCCACTCCTCTGCAGTCCAGTTATCCTGGTTTCGTTCCCAAGTTGCAGCCACCTCTTTTGTCTTTTTGGTGGGAGTTTCTGGGTTGCTGACTCTACCTCCCATCGTGCCGGCTTTCATGCTGCCCCCTGGCTTTTTGTCCGGGCAGAGTCTGGAGAGCACCCCTGCCCTGCTCTGCGCCCCTACCCTCACCTGCCTTGGGGACCGGGTTGTAAGTGGTCTCGGTCACACTTGGTGCTGGTGACACAGGATCGTGTGGAGTGAATTTCAGTTTTTATGACCTTTTCATAATGCTTTGACAAATTAAATGATGGTAGGTTTCATGTAAAAATATAAACTTTTCTGGGATTTGGAATAGTAATAAGTCTCCATATGTGAAAAGGAGCTGTGTGCATGTACCATTGGTGTATTGAAACACACACACATAGGCCAGGCACGGTGGCTCACGCCTGTAATCCCAGCACTTTGGGAGGCTGAGGTGGGCGGATCACGAGGTCAGGAGATGGAGACCATCCTGGCTAACAAGGTGAAACCCCGTCTCTACTAAAAATACAAAAAAAAAAACAAACAAACAAAAAAAAACAGGTATGGTGGCGGGTGCCTGTAATCCCAGCTACCAGGGAAGCCGAGGCAGGAGAATGGCGTGAACCCAGGAGCGGAGCTTGCAGTGAGCCAAGATTGCGCCACTGCACTCCAGCCTGGGTGACAGAGTGAGACTCTGTCTCAAGAAAAAAAAAAAAAGGAAGAAGCAGGCAGTCACATCAATGCAGGGGTTTCCTGGGAGCTGCCTGCAGACTGAAGTCAGGGAGAGCCCTTGCCTCCAGCGCGGAGACAACCCCTGCTGCGCTTATGAGCACCTTGCTTGACGAAGTCAGCGTGCGTCTAGGGATCCAGTCTGGACTGGAGTTTGTTGGTGCATTCATGATTTTATTTAAATGAATCCTGCATTTGTCAATCCCATCAATTCTTAGTTTTTGGAAAACCAAGTGTGATGAATCATGGTCTATGTCCCCTGGAAGTCTGGATGAAATAATTTAAGTTCCTGAACACATAGCTCTTTAAAAGGGGCAGCGGGTATGTGGTGCAAAAAAAAAATCCCCTTGGCCCCAGGTTCCTGCTGGTTTTACCTGTAGGTGCTGTAAGGGGAGACTGGAGGGAGAGCCTGGCCACTGGTCACGCCACTTCCCTTGTCCTGGCCGGCGTGCTTGGTGGTCAGTGGGTTCGTCTTTGGTTCCACATGCATCTGGTTGAGCTCACTGGCCCGTGCTGGGGCGGCTGCTGTGACCCCACAGGCTGGTTCCTGCTCCATGTATTTAACTGATGGCTGCTGTGTGTCTGGCTCCTCCCCTCCCTGGCTCCTCCTGGTGTGATGCGCCTGTCTTTGTGGAATGCTGGTCTGGGACTAAAAACAGGAAAATCATAGTCTTTCATAGCTAGTTACTGACAAGGTGAAAATGAGAAAAACGTGAATTCCAGCCCCTGTTTATAGTCAGCCTGTGTGCGCCATCCACCTGGCTTTCTGTCATGCTGTGAGGAGATGAGTAAGCTGGTGTCGTCTTTCCCAGGGCGGGACGATCATTGGCAGTGCGCGGTGCCAGGCCTTCCGCACGCGGGAAGGCCGCCTGAAGGCCGCCTGCAACCTGCTGCAACGCGGCATCACCAACCTGTGTGTGATCGGCGGGGACGGGAGCCTCACCGGGGCCAACCTCTTCCGGAAGGAGTGGAGCGGGCTGCTGGAGGAGCTGGCCAGGAATGGTGAGTGGACGCCTGCTCCCGTGTCCTGCGGGTTTTGGTCCTGTTTCAGAGCTTTGGAACGGACACGTTTCCCTCTTCACTGCAGCGGAAGCACCTGTTCTCACAGATCTTCCAGTCACCATCTCAGGACTTTTTATGATCTCAAAACACAACAGCAGCAATCATAAGAATGCTAGTAATTTAACCTTACCATGTGCCAGGCACCGTTTGACCTTTGACACAGATAGTTTTATGGAATCCTCACGACAGCCATCCAAGTCAGTTTTTAGATCATCCCATTTACAGATGAGGAATCAAATAGCCACTCGGCTGTGGGGTGGGCCAGGTCCCCAGCAGCCTGGGACACCAGTGTCCGCCTTTCAGCCCTCACAGTGTATCTCTCCAGCTCGCTGGGGTCCCTTAGAACTGAAGTTCTCACAAGACTTTATTTATTTAGATACATTTCTGCCAATACATCATCTGGTACCACCTTTGACACTACTTAGGAAAGCGTTTCTGAGAGTCCTGTGTGTATGTAGGTTTTTTGGTTTGCTTGTTTTGAGACGGAGTCTGTCTCCCTTGCCCAGGCTGGAGTGCAGTGATGCGATTTTGGCTCACTGCAGCCTCTGCCTTCTGGGTTCTAGCGATTCTCCTGCCTCCTTCTCTTCCTCCTGAGTAGCCAGGATCACAGACATGCACCACCACACCCGGCTAACTTTTTTTTGTATTTTTGGTAGAGACGGGGTTCCATCGTGTTGGCCAGGCTGGTCTCGAACTCCTGACCACAGGTCATCCACCCACCTCGGCCTCCCAAAGTGTAGTTTTTCTCCCTTGAAGCAGTTGTTATGTAATTTCAATGCAATATTAAATATGACCAGGGAAGCATATTGTTTAATAGCAACTTGATGAGAGGCGGTTTTGAGGCAAAGCAACTGTCTCCAGGCTTGTGAACATCCTTGTAGGGGACGGAGAACGCTGCCCGCTGGAAGCAGCCAGGCCTCACAGTTCTTGCTTGTCCACATCGTCCTGGTCTGGCACAGCCCACTGAGTGTACAGAGCAGGACAGCGGCCACGAGTCCGGGCCTAAGCTTGTCCCTGGCCCTTCGATGGTTCCGACTCCCTTTATGCAGAGCTGCGCAGCCCAGGTCTGTCCTGAGTGCGCGGTAGATGCCCACCCACGATCCAGCTTCCCACAGATGCGTGAGAAATCAGTGTGAAGATGGCCTAGTGTCTTAGATTCTCAATTCCATAATTGTAACATATCCGTGTTCAAAGCCGTGTCATTCTCGGAAGCTGTTGCCAGGAAATACTGAGATTTTTGTTTACCAATTGCAAATGTGGATCCTTCCTTTTATTTTTCGAATCCACTGCTCTTGTCTAAGTGCCAGGTGACCGTGCCCATTGTGTGTAACTGCTGCCAGCTTTGTCTGGCTTCTCTTTCCTTAACTATGCAGAATCCGGTTGCATTGAGTTCTGAGGAAATAAAGAATTGACCTGGGCAGTGGCTCACACCTATAATCCCAGCCCTGTGGGAGGCCAAGGCAGGACGGTCTCTTGAGCCCAGGAATTTAAGACCAGCCTGGGCAACATAGAGTCTGGCTCTACCAAAAAATTAAGAAATCAGCCAGGCATAGTTCTAACTTCTCAGGAGACTGAGGCAGGAGGATCGCCTGAGCCCAGGAGTTCAAGGCTGCAGCGAGCTATGATGGTGCCACTGCACTCCAGCCTGGTCAACAGAGTGAGACCCTGTCTCAAAAAAATGATAATACATAAATGATACCAGTAACAAATCAAAGAGTTTAGAGTGTTTGTTTAGGGTGGTTGTGTTGCTGTTTGCTCCCCACGCAGGCCAGATCGATAAGGAGGCCGTGCAGAAGTACGCCTACCTCAACGTGGTGGGCATGGTGGGCTCCATTGACAATGATTTCTGTGGCACCGACATGACCATCGGCACTGACTCCGCCCTGCATAGGATCATCGAGGTCATTGACGCCATCATGACCACGGCCCAGAGGTAAAGCACTCAGAGGAACCGGCGGGAGGCCACGTGGGGCCCGATGTGTGCCCAGCTCAGATGTTACCCAGGGCTCTAGAACATTCTGCAGATTGGGTGTCCTGGTGCTGGCTCGTAACTTGACTTTTAGGAACTATTGCCAGAAAATTGTTCTCTGGTCTGCTTTCCATTTTTAATTTTAAAACATTCCTTGTTTTTAACCCGATGATAAAAGAAAGCTGTTGATTAGAATTTGAAAGGAAGAAACAAAATAATAATTATCTGAATGTCCTATCCAAACATCTCCAGAAGGAGTGGCAAGAAGTAAACTATGGTATGGATTTTCCACACCACTCATGAGAGATGCGGCCAGCGATGTCCTGCCCTGTGTAACCTATGGATTCACAAAGTGTGGTGGGGCCACTGCATTTGATCCGAGGTGCTCTAGACTCGGCGGATTATCACTAATGACTCTGTGGGGCACCCTACAATTTCTGAAGCAATTTGCATGAAAACCATGTGAAATGGTAAATAGAATAAGTGTCTCCCCTTTAAGGACGAGGTGCTTGAGACTGAGAGAGTGCTGAATCCAGTCCCCGGTGTGGTGCCTCCCAGTCCTCTGTGTGTCCTGTTCCCAGTGACGCCTTCACTGGACATTCTCAGTGCGTGGGCGTGAACCCCACAGTTGGTGGAAAATCACTAAGTTGGAAGGCTGCTCGGAGCAGTTGGATTTTTCCATTCCCTGGGAAGACCCAGTCTGTGGGTGTTAACCACTTAGTGACACTGGCACGCACTTGTTTCCCTGGGAGAGATCCAGCCGTGGCTCTTGACAGCAGCCACCGACTGTGCCCAGTAGAGAAGGTATCTGGGAAAGAGCCCAGCACGGGGCCTGGGAGTGTGAGTGTGTCCTGGGCACAGGCAGGCGAGGTGTCAAATGTGCAACTGGAGAGCGCAGAGGTGGCTCAAGTCACTTTCCTCACAGGAGTCTGGAAGGCTACTGCATAGCGTTTGCCTTAGTAGAAAATGAACCATTTTTGAAGCCTAGGTCCTTGCAGGCCTCCTGGCTAACTCGGCTGTCAAAGCCCCTTCTCTCTGCTTTCTGAGCTGTGTCCAGGGCTGAGTGGGTGCTCCCTGTGTTTCTCTGCTTTCTGAGCTGTGTCCGGGGCTCCCTCTGTTTTTCTTCCAGCCACCAGAGGACCTTCGTTCTGGAGGTGATGGGACGACACTGTGGGTATGTACCTGCGGTGGGTCCAGTGTCCGCAGTTCGGGTTGGGGACCCTTAGCGTCATCTCCCTGAGGCTATACCCCACATCCAGAATGCTCCCGCGGAGAGTCCTGGAGGGGCTGGCGTCCCGCTTCATACCTGGCATTAGATCTGCCCATCTGTCACTGAGTGGGGTGCCTGGGTTACCTTCATGGGAAGGATCCTTCTGGGGTGTTGATGCTGTTGCCTTGTCCACATAGGTACCTGGCCCTGGTGAGTGCCTTGGCCTGCGGTGCAGACTGGGTGTTCCTTCCGGAGTCTCCGCCAGAGCAAGGCTGGGAGGAGCAGATGTGTGTCAAACTCTCGGAGGTAATGTGGGTCCTGTGGCCGTCGATAGCGGGCGATGCTGGCTGCATTGCTTTAATCAGGATCCCAAGTGGGACGGCATTTTAAGCAAGTGAAAATATTTCTCTGTCTCCAGTTTGTCACACTTTGTATTTCACTCTATGGACTGTGAGCGTGGGGCATGTTTTCCTCTATGAAGGCTGAGACTCAAGGCAGAAGAGGTCTCATTTAAGACCTGAGTCTCAGAGTGAGCCTGGTTAGAATGCCCCGTGTGCCTGACTCTGGCAGGTGGACTTCAGGCACTGTTGGCTCCAGGCTCCACACAGCCACCACTACCATTTTCTACGGGCGGGTCTTTAATGCGGGGCTTTATAGAAAGCGAATCCATTGAGGATGAGTTAATCCACATCGTGGAGTGGTCGCTGTATTCCTTTCATGACCTCTTTAGGCTCACGTGACTGCTGTGAGCATAGGAAGGACGATGGGGACAGCAGCCATGGCGGCCCAGCAGTGCAAGGCCTTTCGGGTGTCACTGTGGCCACCAGAACCCGCTGTGTGGGCCCTGTGTTCGCTCACACTGTGTTTTCTGTCCCGCCTCTCTGCTGCTGGAGCCTGTGCGCAATACAACTTCATGCCAGTGGCCAGGCTTCGGGGCCTCCCCTGGGAGGGGCCGAGGAGGAGTGGTTTACAGGGAGGTGGCAGGAAACTCTGGAGGGAGGCAGAAAGCATGAGTGCATGAGGCGCCTGTGGGGAGTCCATCTCTGTGTCCTTCCCCTTGGGAACCCCTGTCAGTCACACCAGTGCCCTCCACCGAGGGCTGGCTGGGGGCCACATTTCTGTCTGTGGTGGTGATGTGAGCTCCCAGTCCCAAAGAGCTCTATTCCAGTGAGCCACAGCTGCCCTGCCCTGCCCCTTCACCCCTGCCCCTCGCCCCTGCCCCTCTCCTCGCCTCTGCCCCTCACCCACCCCTGCCCCTCACCTCACCCCTGCCCTCCTCACACCCCTGCCCCTCCTCACACCCCTGCCCCTCCTCACACCCCTGTCCCTCCTCTCACCCCATCCCTCCCTGCTATCATCCAGAGCACCTTTCACCACCTTCTGATGTCATTGGGAAGCAGCTCTTAGGAAGCTGGGCAAAGATTCCTGCCCAGAAAGAGGCTAGTTCAGTCCAAGACAGATTTCTGTGGTTTTGTTGTAGTTGTTGATAAGAATGGGATTAGGAATTTGAGAGCTTTAATTTTCTGTGTCTGCAGAACCGTGCCCGGAAAAAAAGACTGAATATTATTATTGTGGCTGAAGGAGCAATTGATACCCAAAATAAACCCATTACCTCTGAGAAAATCAAAGAGGTGAGTGCGCGCAGCTGTTCCCTTTCGCTTGGTTTCTGCCTGGAAGCAGGGGAGGTTAGCATCATGGGCAGGCTTGGTGTAGAACACTGAATTATTAACTTTTTATCCTTGATATTTAAAACATTTTCATCATGACTCAGAAGTTGGACGGCCTGGGAAACACCCAGCTGCCGCTCCTGGGGGCCTGTTCCGCTTGCATCCCCTCTTGCCGAGCCCCTAGAGGTTCCGGGACTCCCCCGCAGACACAGAGGTCAGCTCGAGTGGTCACACGTGTTCTTTGGATTAGAGTGTTCTGGCTCTTAAACGTGAGCTGCTCTGAGAATGAGGACTGAACACTTGGCAGCTGACCTGGGCTTCTGTTTGCCACAGGGGGAAAAGGCGGCGCCTTGCTATTCCCTGTGCCCTCCCGTAACCCAGAGCATCAGCTGAGCACATTCTCACAAAGAAAGCTGCTGTGTCCTCGTGGCCCTGCCAGGGGACGGGCTCTGGCAGGCTTCATGCCCTGGGGCTTGCTCAGTGCCTGCCCATCTGGAGAGGACTCCGATGCCATGGGCCAGGCTCCTGCTGTAGACGGGGCTGGGGACGGGCTCTGGCTCTAGCAGCCGCAGGGCAGAAGGCATCGCCACCTGCCTTTGTAAGTCGTGTTCTTTATTGTGCTTTGTTATAGTCAGTGAAGGAGCAAAACATGTCTCTGGATATGAAAACGGTGACAGACGCCGGGGAAAGACAGCTGCCAATATTTATAAGTAGTGATCCATAAAGTCGAGGCAAAGATTTTATTTCCCACTTACTTATAATTAAATCACAGGACAATGGACCAAGAAGGAACCATGAAATTCACGTAGCCCAGCCCCACTGTTCTTACAGAGGAGTAAGCTGAGTTCCAGAGACAGTCAGTGGCCTCTCCAGGTCACCGGGCCAGCGTGCCTGTGGGGTGGGGCGAGGGGAGTGCCTTGATTGGACTGGGTTGTGCTGTCAAATCACAGCTAAACAAATTTAAGCTGGTTAAAGGAAGATGTTTACATTTTTGTAAAATATAAGTAATAGTTTAAATGCAAGCTACTGAAACTTTTTGTTGTTGTTGTTAAAGCACCGAACATGTGACTTGCATTCATTTTCTAGGTGCAAGCCAAGATTTTGTTGGGTAACAAAAGTATTATTTTTAAAACCGAGTTTCAGCTGCCTGTTATATATACTAAATGTTCTGCTACGAAACAAAATTTAGAAATAACTCTTCCCATTTAGATCTGAAGAAAGAGCGAAAAACCTTTTTCAGTGCCCAGTACCTGCTTCCAGATCTGGGCTGCTGGGTCCGCATCACGGTTCCGCATCCTAACGAGACGTTTCCTTGCAGCTCGTCGTCACGCAGCTGGGCTACGACACACGTGTGACCATCCTCGGGCACGTGCAGAGAGGAGGGACCCCCTCGGCATTCGACAGGATCTTGGTGAGGATGGGAGCGTTGGGCATCTTCACAAGGTCTCTAGCAGGAAGCGTTTCTGGAGAGGCGCAGGCACCAGCCGGCCACAGAGCCTGGCATAATGCTCCCCCAGAGATGCCAGCGGCCCGGCCCTCTTCTTAACGATCCTTGAGACCTTTGGTGCAGACCAGTGTCTAGGCCTACAGCCATTCAGAGGCAGGGAGAGCTCCCTAGTGTGGGAGGGCAGAGCCTGCTGTTGGGATGACGTGGACCCCAGAGGACACAACCCCAGGGCAGAAAGGCTGTGTTCCTTGTGTGGGTTTCTGGAAACTGACTCGGGGCAGCAGGAATCCCAAGTACAAACTCAGCTCTTAACACTCCTGCTCTCCGTCTGGCCCTGACCTCCCCTCTGTTCCCATCTTGCCGGTTCTAAAGGAGTGGAAATCGATTTGCTCTGAAGAGTTAGGCTGCAGGTGGGGAGGGCTGTGAGCACCTGACTGAGATCATTGGAGGTCATGGAAAGACAGCAGGAGGTGACAGGGACGGGGCAGGGTGGGGGGCTGCCCCTGACCCACATGGACCTGGTTTTCAGGCCAGCCGCATGGGGGTGGAGGCAGTCATCGCCTTGCTAGAGGCCACCCCGGACACCCCAGCTTGCGTCGTGTCGCTGAACGGGAACCACGCCGTGCGCCTGCCACTGATGGAGTGCGTGCAGATGGTGAGTGGGCAGCCCATGGCCACAGGCAGGGCGGGGGCGGCTGGGGACAGACGCTGCTTGTCGGGCCGGCCTGGGTACCTCGGGTGTCTCGTCGGTGCACGCTGGGTTACACGGCCTTTCTGAGAAGGGGGTGAGCTGCCCATGGGGAGGGAGCAGGCTTGTATTCTCACCCACACCTGCAGAACCTGTGCCGTCTTTACTCTTTGGTTTTCTAAGTTACCGTCCATCCTTGTGGCACGTAGTTGTAACCTCCCCTGAGATGGGTCTAGAGTGTTGGGATCCCAACAGTCGAAGAGGTTCCAGGTGGCCCCAGTGCACCCAGCGCTGCAGAAGGACAGAGTACAAGGAGGCAAGAGAGATCTGTGGACAGAGTGGCAGGGAGGCGGGCACAAGAGAGATCTGTGGACAGAGTGGCAGGGAGGCGGGCACAAGAGAGATCTGTGGACAGAGTGGCAGGGAGGCGGGCGCAAGAGAGATCTGTGGACAGAGTGGCAGGGAGGCGGGCGTGAGAGAGATCTGTGGACAGAGTGGCAGGGAGGCAGGCGTGAGAGAGATCTGCAGGGCAGTATTTTGTAGGGGAAGGTGGGACCTTCCCAAACTTCTCCAGTTTCAGCCACTTCCTGTCCTCCTATCCCCAAGGACATTCAGGTCTGTGATGGGACACAGGGATGACTCTGGTCACCCGAAGATGCACCCACCCTTCTCGGGCCAGGGAGCTGCCATCTGCAAATGAACAAAGGGAAAAGCAGTTCCGGCTTTCCAGGCATTGTTCAGTAGTGGAGGTGACTGTGAAGTCAGCTGCATTCGAAGTTTATTTTAGTTTATTTTATTATTTATTTATTTATTTAGACATGGAGTCTCGTTCTGTTGCTCAGGCTGGAGTGCGCTATCTTGGCTCACTGCAAGCTCCGCCTCCTGGGTTCATGTCATTCTCCTGCCTCAGCCTCCTGAGTAGCTGGGACTACAGGTGCCCGCCACCAAGCCCGGCTAATTTTTTTTTTTTTTTTGTATGTTTAGTAGAGATGGGGTTTCACCATGTTAGCCAGGATGGTCTTGATCTCCTGACCTCATGATCTGCTCGCCTCGGCCTCCCAAAGTGCTGGGATTACAGGCATGAGCCACCACGCCCGGCTGTTATTTTTCAGAGTTCATTCGTGACTCCTGTTTTGTTGGGTCTTTCCAGTGACCCTGAGGTAAATGCCTCTTAACACACACAAAGAAGTCATGAAGCAATCAAGTCAGGGACTTGTTGAAAGTCACCTTGGAAACATAATTTCCAAAAGCCCAAGGGAGAAAATAGTATTTGTGTGTATGTGTGTGAAGGCTTGTGTCTGTGTGTGTGTGTATGTATGTATAGTGTGTGCATGTGTGTCTCTGTATATGCATGTACATGCAGGTTTATGCATATGTGTGTGTTTGTGAGTGTGTGAGGTAGTTTGTGTCTGCATGTGTTTGTATGTTTATATGCATGGGTATGCATGTTTGAGTGAGAGCTAGTGTGTCTGCATGTTACCCTGTGTGCATGTATGTTTATATGCGTATGTGAGTATGTGAGGTATTGTGTCTGCATGTCTGTGTGTGCATGCATGTTTATATGCATGTGTGTATGTGAGGTAGCGTGTGTCTGTGTGTGCAGGTATGTTTCTATGCATATGTGTGCATGTTGGTATGAGTACAAGGTAGTGTGTGTCTGCATATTAGTGTGTGCCTGTGTGCATGTGAGAGGCAGTAGGCTTAAAAGGCTCAGAGCACTGAACGACACGCAGTACATGTATTTTGAGCCTGTGTCTCATGTCTCTGCTTGTCTAGAGATGATCACGGTCGGTGTCACTTGCCCTGACCTTGAAACCACCCTTGTGTGGCTTTGTTGTTAAAGCGGAGGGAGCCACTACTGTGCACCTGCTGTTTGTCAGGCGTCTTCCTGAGGGTCTGACATGTTTGAATAACCTTAGAGATTGCTGGAAGGAGGAGTATTTTTCTCATCTTACAGAGGAGGAAATTGAAGTTTAGAGCGAGAAAGAACTTGCCTGAGATCTGACGTTGCCCGGGGCTGCCTGGCATGCATCACTCCTAGCCCTGCGTCCCAGGGCATCCATCCGGGCCCCTCTGCTCCCCCGCCCGCCGTGACCTCACTCCCGTCCCGCATCCTCCAGTGAACTGGTTGTTTTGTTTTGTTTTTCCCCACCATAATCAAATTGAGAATTCCTTAGAACCATGCCTGAGAGATTTCATTTCCTCCGGCTTTGTTCTCTTGGGTTAAATCTTCACAATGTTGTGTCCACAAACAGCAGGTGACACCTCCTCTTTTTCCTCAGAAGCCTCCTGAGCTAAGCAGACCCCAGGGCTCTGACCTCACAGCCGGGCAGTGAGGGGCTGGCTGCCAACCAGCATTAGGTTATACTTGGTGGCCGGTCGTCTAGACCATTAACCCTGGGGCTGCCGGCAGCCTGGGTCAGACTGGAGAGGGCTGGTGGGAAGGACCGAGCCAGCCTCCACCCACCCCATCCATGGTGCACCAAGTTCTGACACATTCTTTCTTCTTTTCATCATTGTTTTAAAAGACTCAGGATGTGCAGAAGGCGATGGACGAGAGGAGATTTCAAGATGCGGTTCGGCTCCGAGGGAGGTGAGGTGCTTTGGAGAAAGCTCTGCCCTGTCGGGAACACACACCCCTCGGGCCTGGCCACTGCAAATGTGCTTAGGGGTTGTGCTTATTCCATGTCAGTCTGAAAACTCAGAAAGTCAGGCAGGACTCACAGCACCCCTTTTGCAGTAGCAGGCCCTGGTGACTGGTTAGAGAGAAATCATTTTCTAAAGTTGCCATTGGTCCTTTTTGGCAAGTTGGTGGTGGTTTAGGAGCTAATGAGATTAAGGCACAAGGTGACATGTGGCCTTTTAAAAACAAAACAAAACAAAAAACGGAGTCTCCTTCTGTCACCCAGGCTAGAGTGCACTGGTGCCATCTCAGCCCCCTGCAACCTCTGCCTCCCATGTTCAAGAAATTCTCATGCCTCGGCCTTCCAAGGAGCTGGGACTACTGGCGTGTGCCACCATGTCCAGCTAATTTTTGTATTTTTAGTACAGACGGGGTTTCACCATGTTGGCCAGGCTGGTCTCGAACTCCAGACCTCAAATGATTCACCCGCCTCAGCCTCCCAAAGTGCTGGGATTACAGGCTTGAGCCACCGCACCCGGCTGTGGCCCTCGTTTTGCAAGAGAAAGTTACGGAGTGTAGAAGCATACCCTTTTCGGCCGGGCGCGGTGGCTCAAGCCTGTAATCCCAGCACTTTGGGAGGCCAAGACGGGCGGATCACGAGGTCAGGAGACCATCCTGGCTAACACGGTGAAACCCCGTCTCTACTAAAAAATACAAAAAAAACTAGCCGGGCGAAGTGGCGGGCGCCTGTAGTCCCAGCTACTCGGGAGGCTGAGGCAGGAGAATGGTGTGAACCCGGGAGGCGGAGCTTGCAGTGAGCTGAGATCCGGCCACTGCACTCCAGCCCGGGCGACAGAGCGAGATTCCGTCTCAAAAAAAAAAAAAAAGAAAAAAAAGAAGCTTACCCTTTTCTCTCAGTCCATTTCCTCCAGACACGGATAATACCATGGGTCGTGGTTAAGGGCTCTGCAGCGCACGTGGAATCCTGGGGCCTCCTCCTCCTGCCCAGATAGTTGGCAGACACATTGAGTGCTGGCAGACAAGCCGCTTTTCTCTGCGTGAGCCCCAAGTTGTGTGTGGTGTTCCCAACTCTGATCCAACAACACCCTCTTCCTTTAGGAGCTTTGAGGGCAACCTGAACACCTACAAGCGACTCGCCATCAAGCTGCCGGATGATCAGATCCCAAAGGTTGGTGGCCGGCCTCCCGCGATGCCCCCGACCTCTCCTGTGGGCCTCCCCTCATGGCCTCTGCCTCGCTGAATGAGGCCACCAGTTTTCAGGCCTGGCTCGGCATGGTCCGCTGCCACAGCGTGCCGCAAATGGAGCTCGCGTGTGCCCGTGACCCAGTGCTTGCCCGCCTTCTGTTTTGCAGACCAATTGCAACGTAGCTGTCATCAACGTGGGGGCGCCCGCGGCTGGGATGAACGCGGCAGTGCGCTCAGCTGTGCGCGTGGGCATTGCCGACGGCCACAGGATGCTTGCCATCTACGATGGCTTTGATGGCTTCGCCAAGGGCCAGGTGAGTCACCCAGGACGCCATAGGCGGGCAGACCCCCTGGCTCCGAGCACAGTGGAATGGGGGGCCCCCTCCACGGCCCTCACACCTTTTCACGCCTCAGTCCAGGATCCTGTCTCAGTCCAGGATCCTGTGACATTGTGACTGAATGACTACTTATTAAGGCATTGCTTCTGGAGTGAAATCTCACCCTAAGGTAGGTTTCGGGCCCTCAAATGGAGCCCAGGGTGTGATGTGCTTTTGAATTTTCTGAAAAGGTGCTGGGGGTTGGCAGTGCCTCTGGGGTCTGATGGCCCTGACATTAGGTGAGAAGGAAGGTGGTGTTGTCTCGGAGGCTGCGGTTGGTTTAAACCGGGCACTGGAGGGAAAGTAGGCGGTGTCTGGTGTGCACAAGCACCCACTGAAATACAAACCTTAGTGAACACGGGTAACACCTCTTGACGTGTGCTGTACCCAGTTGTTCTGCGGGATTTACGTGTGTTCACCCATTTAAGCCTCACACTGAATCTAAGATGTTATCCCCATTTTCCTTACAAGAAAACTGAGGCACAGGGATGCCAACTGGGCTGGATGCACGAGGGAGGACTGGAAACAGGATTCTGAGCTCCTGACGGGGGGCTGAACTGGTGGCTCTTTGTTTATCTGATTAGCCAACAAATACCTGCTTTGTGAAATTTTTTTTTTTTTTTGAGATGAGGTCTCGCTCTGTTGCCCAAGCTGGAGTGCAATGGCGTGATCTCGGCTCACTGCAACCTCCGCCTCCCGGGTTCGAGCGATTCTCCTGCCTCAGCCTCCTGAGTAGCCAAAATTACAGACACGCGCCACCACGCCCAGCTCATTTTTGTATTTTCAGTAGAGATGGGGTTTCATCATGTTGGCCAGGCTGGTCTCGACCTCCTGACCTCAGGTGACCCACCCACCTCGGCCTCCCAAAGTGCTGGGATTACAGGCATGAGCCACCGTGCCCGGCCTCCGACTTTGTGGAGTTCTTACGCTGAGGAATTAAATGAGTGAGCACAGCAGGCACAACTCTCTGGTTCCGTGGAGACTGCATTTTAGACGGGGAGAGAGAACAGTGACTGAGGACCCCCTGCTCTCTGGACAGTGAGCAGTGCTCAGAGGCACGCGGAGGAGGGCCTGCTGGAGTCCCCCCAGACAGCCACGCTGGGGAAGGTGCTCCCAGGCTGCAGATCAGGGGATGAGCAGGCGGCTCTTGGGACCCTCGAGGGACACTCATCCCAGGCGGAGGGAAAGGATGCTCTGGAGCTGATGCTTACAGGGGCAGGGGCTCCGAGCCCACGCAGGGCAGTGGGGATGGGAACTGCAGGGGCGGGGCCGGCTTGTTTGTGAGCTCGGAGGCCGCGCAGGGCAGTGAGGATGGGAACTGCAGGGACAGGGCCAGCTTGTTTGTGGGCAGCCTGAGGAGGTTGGCTTTTATGTTATGTGAGATTTGGGGTCCTGAGCGGGGACTGGCCCACACCGAGAGCTTTCTAAAGGGACTCTCTGGTGTTCATCGAGGCAGAGGCAGGAGGCAGGGCTTCCAGCTGGGGCTTTGCAGTCACCTAGCAAGAGACGGTGGGTCCAGACGGGCTACTGTGCAGATGGCAAGAAACCTCCAAGGGTCTGGAGATATTGAGGGCACGGAGGGCACATGGGATTTGCTTGCTAAGTACACGCAGGCATAAACAGAGGAGGCAAGAATCACTCCATTCCTGGCCTGAGCACATGGAAGGGGTAGAGTTGCAACTTAAGAGGATGGGAAGCCCTGAGAGACACTGCTTTCAGGAAGGATGAGGAGTAGAGACTCATGAGGCCACAGTGAAGGTGCGTGTCCCGCGGCCGAGGACAGGACTGGGGACGCCGGGTGAAGGTGTGTCCCGCGGCCGAGGACAGGACTGGGGATGCTGGGGTGAAGGTGTGTCCCGCGGTCGAGGACAGGACTGGGGATGCCAGGGTGAAGTTGTGTCCCCCGCGGCCAAAAATGTGCAGTAAGCCGCTGTGTCCCGGCGTCTTCAGGAGGGGTGGGTTCAGCACGTAGGTTTGGGAGGCTTCAGTGTCTCCGTGGTAGTTAAAGGCACAGAACTCACAGAGCTTCCCTGAGGGCCTGAGTGCAGGTAGGAGAGAGGAGGTCCGGGACTGAGTCCTCAGGGCGCCATTGTTAAGAGTGGGGTAGGAAGAGGAGACCCCAGCCCAGGAGACTGAGGAGTGGCAGAGAGTTAGGGGCGAGATGCGCAGTGGCATCCCCGGGAACACAGATGATCCACCTTCCACCACCGCTGGCCCCCTTTCCATGTTGGCCCATCCACCTGCATCTCAGCTGCAGGAACCGGACGAGGAACCGTTCTGTCCTGGGTGGATCTTGCTTTCCCCGTCTTTCTTGTTCAGACTTGTAAAGATTAATTGACCTAAAACTGGTATTTGCTTTATTTAAAGAAATATTGCCTTCAAAACTGATTTATGTGAAAAAAAAAAGCCTGATTTATATGGTTCTGTCAAATATATATATATATATATATATATATATATATACACACACACACCCCTTGTACAATATTTACCTTTTGATATAGAATGATCTTTTTTCTAATGTAATTTACCTGGAGATCTCACTGCAGCATAGCAGTGCGTCCACCAAATCCGTGAACTTACCCGGAATCTTGTGACCGGAAGCTTCGGAGCTGGGGTTCGAGCCCCACAGGTTCTCCTCCCGCGGCCGTGCTGTCCTCGCAGTCGCATCCTCTTTCTGTGATTACATTAGTTTGCTTAGTAATCTGTTTTCCTTTTCTTCTCCCTAGTTTGTAAGAAAAGAAATTTTCCCTTAATCTTTTACCAATTTAGAAACCATCATGTTACTTTTCTTTTAATTGCCGGAGGCGGGATATGGGGAGCGGCATATCTCACACGTGGCTGGGGGTAAGATGCAGAAGCCCTGACAGGCAGGGAGAATGCAGCCCCTCTGCTGTTCTTCTGTTTCTCGCCTTGATTCATCCAGGCATCGCGATAAATGCTGTCTCACACGCCTCTCGAATCTTTTTTTTTTTTTTTTTTTTTTTTGAGACGGAGCCTTGCTCTGTCGTCCAGGCTGGAGTGCAGTGGCGTGATCTCAGCTCACTGCAAGCTCTGCCTCCCCGGTTCGCGCCATTCTCCTGCCTCAGCCTCCTGAGTAGCTGGGACTACAGGCGCCTGCCACCACACCTGGCTAATTTTTTGTATTTTTAGTAGAGACGGGGTTTCTCCGTGTTGGCCAGGATGGTCTTGATCTCCTGACCTCATGATCCGCCCGCCTCAGCCTCCCAAAGTGCTGGGATTACAAACATGAGCCACCGCGCCCAGCCTTGCCTCTCAAATCTTTACTGGAATGCAGCCTGTTGAAAAAGCACAGAAAGCTGTTTTTAGTACTTTCTAACTTGCCTTTCATTGTTCACTTTAGCTGTTTCATTCTGTGTTTGCACATTAGATCAAAGAAATCGGCTGGACAGATGTCGGGGGCTGGACCGGCCAAGGAGGCTCCATTCTTGGGACAAAACGGTAACTTCCAAATCTCAACTCTATGACCTGCTTTTAAGGAAGAAGGAAGAGCCGTGTTCTGGAAGAGAATTGCTAGGTGCCGATGCCGCTTGCGATTCCTGTAAAGGCGTCCCTAAGGGAGGGGTGCAGGTAGTTACCGGTCCTCCCTCCAGTGGAACTGCCTGTGTTCCAGGGAGCTGGGGATGCATCCCAGGGCGTAAAAGAGATGCGGAGGTAACTTGGAATGCCTTCCTCTAATTCATATTTCCATTCATTTGAAGAGCCAACTGGCAAGCCTAAAGCCTCCACTTGGAGGTCATAAAGATGAGTGGTGTCACAGAGCTGTGGAGGCAGCACTCTAAGCAAACCCTAAAGCAGCCTAGATAGCAGGTAGCATTGGTGGGAACCTGCTCAGTAGCCCTGAGCAGCTGTGACTCGAGGCTCAGATTTCCACAGCCAAAGAAAGGACCCAAGGAATTCTAGTCTAAAAATCTTTTTCGGACCTATAGTAACTCTTGCGTCCCTGCATCACTGGGGACGATGGAATTTTCAAATGTAGATGAAGCCTGAGTTCTTCTCACCTTTGATCATGTCAGGGGTGCGAATGTTAATATCTGTCATCACTGCAGATCACGATTTCATATGGAAGGAAGGTGGTTTTTGGCAAATATAATAAATGATGGATTCCACGTAATTCTGGCTTATAGTTCCAAGGGAGTTAGCTGCACCCTTTGCTTTGCTTTACAGCCAGGACCCTGGTACTCCCAGCCACTGCTGGGAAGCCTCAGAGCTGGGTTAGCTCTGCGGCTGCCTCCTGGCTGTTCTCATGAGCTGTGCATGTCGGTGCCCCAGACGGTAAAGCTCTAGGTAGAGGCAGATGCATCCCTCGGTGTGCGTCCTGGGGCTGAGGACTGGCCACCGACTCCCCGGGCGCAGGTGCTTGATAAGCTGGCCAGGGCGTTGCCCTCGAGGATGTAGAGAGGACTCGCTGGCTGTTCTGGGCTTGTCCTGAAGAGGCTTAAGAAACCTCACCTTAGGGGCCAGGGTAATTTTGCAAGTAGCTGCATCCATTTGTCTGCTCTGATGGCCAGGCCTGAACATTTTTGCCTTATAAATCTACCAAGAGTACAAGTACTTCACTTCTTCCAATCAACATGAAACCTTTGGGTGGGTTTGGGATGGGATCCAGGGGGCACACAGTCTGGTGTTGCACTTGTTAGCCCTGTCATGTGCCATTGGTGATAGCATGGGGGAGGGAGAGCAAGTATGAGCAGATGGGATTTTAAATGAGATCAATAGTGGATAATGCATACGTAAGTTATTTGGAAACTGGAGATTTCCATTTAAACAATTATCGGGCCGGGCGTGGTGGCTCAATCCTGTCATCCCAGCATTTTGGGAGGTCGAGGTGGGTGCATCACCAGATCAAGGGATCGAGACCATCCCGGCCAACACGGTGAAACTCTGTCTCTACTAAAAATACAAAAAATTAGCCAGTCGTGGTGGCGGGCACCTGTCGTCCCAGCTACTCGGGAGGCTGAGGCAGGAGACAGGAGAAACACTTGAACCCGGGAGGCAGAGGTTACAGTGAGCCGAGATTGCACCACTGCACTCCAGCCTGGTGACAGAGCGAGACTCCGTCTCAAAAGAAAAAAAATGATCGTTAATAATTATAAGTTTTTATTTTTATTTTTTTCGAATGGGGCAGCAGAGTTCTTTTTAGGTCAAGGTATCAGCTGAAATGCTTTATTCCGTTTTCTCGTTAAAACACTGTTTCGAGATGAGATTCCTGATCGTTCTGCCGTCTGCCAGCCACAGTGGCCTGCGTGAAATGGCAAACGTTTACCGCTCCTTAAAACCACAGACTAGGGAGGGAGGCCGGGTGGGGACCAGCGTGGTTTCTCGGGTTCCCGGCGTGATGTCCCGCGGTCTGCGTGGAGCTCCAGGTGTCTGACATCATTCTCCATTTGGCTGTTTTCAGCATTCTCCCGGGAAAGTACCTGGAGGAGATCGCCACGCAGATGCGCACGCACAGCATCAACGCGCTACTGATCATCGGCGGGTTTGAGGTACGTTTCCGTTTCTCTCTTCACCCGCTTGCCAGTCTTGCGGGTGTGAGCCGCGCCCTGTGTTGGCTAAACATTAAGCTACTTGTTGGCTACTGGCCACGATCCGAGATGATAGGTTCCCAGACCAGCTGCCACTGGTGAATTGTAGAACTGCAGAATAGCAGGTGGTAAGACGTGGCCTACGAGTGACCCAGTTCCCAATAAAGTAACTTAACCAAGAAGCAAAAGCTTGACTCCTGAACTGGGACTCATCTATTCAGTGAACTCTTGATGTATTTCAGGTTTGTGGAAGTCATTCTCTCTCTTGAGTCCAGAGTCCAGTGGCTACTTAGAGAGTAAGGTAGTTATACCTAGAATTTTGTTTAAAATCACATTTTGGACTATAGACCCTAATATTTTTCTATTCAGTGAAGATTAGTCCCATGGTAACCTTTCCATTTACTTTTAGAAAAAGTAAGAACCAGCAGGGTGCAGTGGCTCATGCCTGTAATCCCAGCACTTTGGGAGACTGAAGCGGGCAGATCACCTGAGGTCAGGAGTTCAAGACCAGCCTGACCAACATGGTGAAACCCTGTCTCTACTAAAAATACAAAAATTAGTCGGGCATGGTGGCAGGTGCCTGTAGTCCCAGCTACCCAGGAGGCCAAGGCAGGAGAATCGCTTGAACCCGGGAGGCAGAGGTGCAGTGAGCCAAGATTGCGCCACTGCACTCTAGCCTGGGTGACAAAGCGAGACTCTGTCTCAAAAAGAAAAAAATAAAAACAAAGTAAGAACCTCAGAAATGAGACTCTTACCCATGAGGGTTTAGTCTTCTCACTGATTTTGTCCTTCACCCTTTGTGCTTAGAACCTGCTGATCCTTGTATTCTTGTCTGTGGTCTTAACGCGACTTTGTGTTGGTCTCGTAGTGGTTTCGTGACGCCCTACTGTGCTCCCTGTGTGCTGTGGTGGAGGTGGCTCTCCCTGAGGCTCTCCCAGCGAGACCCCCTCCTCCCTGCTTCCCTCTCGCCCCACAACTCCCACGCTTGTCTGACAGGCCTACCTGGGACTCCTGGAGCTGTCAGCCGCCCGGGAGAAGCACGAGGAGTTCTGTGTGCCCATGGTCATGGTTCCCGCTACTGTGTCCAACAATGTGCCGGGTTCCGATTTCAGCATCGGGGCAGACACAGCCCTGAACACTATCACCGACGTAAGTCCGTGTGCGCCCCGCCAGGTGGGCGCTGGCTGACGCTAACCTGAGGGCCCCCGCCCTTTTTATCTACCGTGCGCTAGAAACAGCCTTTTACAAATACCCTGAATGAGAGCTTCTCGTTCTTTTTTTCCCCCTAGAAAGTATGTTTTTAGACTCTGAACATTTTTGATCTCACTCCCAAAAAGTTTTACTGCCTTTTCTTCTGTGTGGCCACCGGCGGGGACGTAGCGTGCCCAAGACCCCGGGAGTGCCCGTGAGTACCTGCAGCGCTCAGGAGGACTGGGCCGCAGTCTCCTGTGATTGCACCAGCATTAAAATCTGCTTTTTTTTTTTTTTTTTTTTAATGCTGAGCCTAAATTTTCTTTAAGCTTCCAATACCCATTATGATGAACCCCTGCCTTGATGCTGAGGGTTGAAATTGAAGTGAATATTTTATAATTGTAGTCATTGCCCTGAACGCACCATTGCATTTGTTATCTCTTTGGTCTTGGCTGTTGACCTCATTTTCCCCTTTGTAAACCGAGAATATTAAATTACATCTAAGGCAACATTGGGGCTAGTTTAGTTTTTTTGCCAAGAGACAATAATAAAATATAGAAATATATTCTTCTGTTTTTTGTTTTTTGTTTTTTTCTTTGTGAGACAAGGTCTTACTCTGTCACCCAGGCTTGAGTGCAGTGGTGTGATCTCGGCTCACTGCAACCTCGACCTCCTGGGCTCAGGTGATCCTCCCACCTCAGCCTCCCAAGTACCTGGGACCACAGGCACATGCCGCCATTCCCGGCTAAAAGACATACACGCCTATCCCCATGTTTGTGTGTCACACTTGGTGATTCACGTGGGAGTCTGCAGATCCGTACCTAATGCAGGAAGCATTTCATTTTTTTAAAATTTGATGTCTAAAATTTTTCAGTAATTCTCAAGTTTTAATTTTTCTTGTGCGACTTAGTTCTCATGAATATTTTTCAAAGTTTTTTTTTTCTTTTATAAACCCTTGGCATGAAACTTATTTCTAGCACTGGTAAATAAAAAAACAAGCTTTTAACATACAGCTCATATGGTAAGTAACGCTTAGCACTCCTTTCTTGCTTTTCTGATCATCTTAAACTTTCTTCAATTTCTTTGCGAAGGAAACCTGCCCAGGTTTTCCCGTGTTCACTGGCTTTGGGGGGGCAACTTTCACCTTATTTTTGGCAGTCACTAATCTCTGACCTAGACGTTGCTTCTGTAATTCTGGTGACGGGTGTCACGGCTTTGCTGCTGCGGGGCTGGCCCAGCTCTGAGGTGACCTTCGCGCTGGAAATGTGAACATGAGTGTCTGTTTCACAGAGGGGATTCCAGCATGGCTTTCACTGCTCTTTCACTGGTTTTAGCTGGACTTTTGAGTCTGTGAAAGTTGGGTGTGCAATGGGAGGGATTGAAGCTTCTTTTTTCCCTAATTGTTACCTATTGGAACTTGCCCAGAGGGAATGGGTGGGGAATTTAAGAGCAGTCACTGCAGTTAGCTGAGCATCTGAAGATGTGGGACAAAGCTGGTATTGATCTCCCCGTGACTTTTTTTATTTTGAAGTTTCCACACAAAGTATAGATCCTTGTGGTATGTGATGTACACTTTCAGGCATGAAGAAAATCTATCTTTTTAATGCCAATGTCCTCTGCTATAAATAACTTGTTTTTTTGTTTTTTTCAGATTGTAAATATGTAACAAATGTGTAGGGTCAAAATTTGAAAACCAAAATATGTGAGGCAAACACCCCACATATGACCCGTTCCACCCTCTGACTTCCCTTGGAGGGACTGGTGATTTATTATGCAATTGTTTTAAATTCACTTTTTCATTCATTCAAGTTTCTCAAAGCTAGGTTAAACAATTTCGTTTTCTTTCTTTTTTTTTTTGGAGACAGGGCCTCACTCTGTTTCCCAGGCTGGAGTGCAGTGGTGCAATCACGATTCTCTGCAGCCTCGACCTCCCAGGCTTAGGCGATCCTCCCACCTCAGCCTTATGAGTAGCTGGGACTACACATGCATGCCACCGTGCGCGGCTAATTTTTTGTATTTCTACAGAGACGAGGTCTCCCTGTGTTGCCCAGGCTGGTCTCAAACTTCTGGGCTCAAGCAGTCCCCCTGTCTTGGCCTCTCAAAGCACGGGGGTTACAGGGATGAGCCACCACGCCGGGCCTTAAGTTAACTGATTACAATAGAGAAAGAACTGGAGCGTGTAGTTAGTCGAGCCTCCCGTTGGCCAGGCACAGCCACCTTGGTAAGTGTATGTGTATGTCCTCATTGCCCTTCTGATCCCGAGCTCTGAGGAATGAGGCTGTCTTGGCAGTGCCGTGGTTCTAGTCTCGTGAGGGGTGAGTGATGCCGGCTGATCGAGGTCACCCTGGCGAATGCTGCAGCTGCTCGGGAGCCAGGGCAGGGACGAGAAAGCTGCTGAGGGTCCCTGTGTGGACCCCTGAAGGGAGAGGGACGGAGATGTGAACGTGGCAGCTGTTTTCTCCAGAGCCCTGTTTACTGATGGCCAAACAGCGTGAATCCTGAGGTTTGGATTTGGGTCTGAACTGGGCTCGTCTGGCCGTAGAACAGGAGCTGGTGGCGAGCTCAGGAAATGAGGGCCTGAGGCGACTTGATGTGGATGGCTCTGGGTCACTCCAGCCACTCTCCTGAAGCCGTCGGAGGCTGATGACGTGTGGGAGTGAGCGTCTCTTCCCTGTCCGGCCACACCCTCTGTGGCCCTGGGCAGCATTTATGTTTGAGGTCTGTGGATGTCTCCAGTTGTTCAGTCAATTTGGTGATTCTCATGGGGTGACTGTGACCCAGGGGATGTTTGCACCGTCCAGGGAGGTTTCTGGTTAGAACTGGGAGAAGGGATGCTCCCAGCACCTGGGGCTGGAGACAAGGGAAGCTGAGGAAAGTCCCTCCAAGCACAGGGCGGGCTCCATAGTAGGAGTCTGGCTCAGGACGTGGCCGTGTTGCGCTTCAGAAGCCCTGGGCGGATCTGATGTGGTGAAGTTGTCATCTTCTTTGGACGCGTGCGACCTCATCCTCACTCGTGATTTCCTTCTTGCCAGCATTGATGCTTAGCTGACGCCACAGCACCTCCGAATCTATGCTGTGCTGGTGAGTGGGTCTTCCGGGCAGAACAGAATGAATGAAATACCTCAGAGCAGGTGTTACACATTCTCAGGATATGGCTGCAGGGAGTTTCGGTTGGACTCCTTTCATTCCTTAGCGCTGGCTGGTGTGTTACTCCGTCCTGTAAGCTTGATCAGGTCACATCAGAAACACAGTAGGTGGGTGCCACGCTGCTGTCAGGTGTCGCGAAGGTGGCGGTGACCACAGCCTTGTGAGTATCCTTGTCATAGTGGCCCCACCACGGACCTAGGGGCCCGGCTGTGTTTGGTCTTGAGAGTTTTATACTTTTCTGGGCAGAGTCTCCCCCGTCTTGAAGCTTCCCTCCCCTTTTTTGGAGACTGAAGGAAGGAAAAAGAGCGATAGGGAAGAGGGGAGAGAGGATTTGCAGCAATGTGGCCATTCCCACAGATTTCAATGTGGAGTTAAGGAGCCAAGACCCCCCACCTGCCCTCTTGTGTGCCTCAGGCCCCTCCTGGCCCCGGGTCACCCACAGCCTCTGGCTTCCAGCGAGAGCTTCTTGGAGAAGCAGCCAGCTCCCCGCGGCCAGTCTTGGTCCAGCCAGTCTTGGTCTGTCCTGAGCTAGGGTATTCCACAGTAAAGGAGTGACGTCACCTGTCTGAAAAGCATAAGGAGCCCCCCATGTGGTGGTGCTGACGGGGCCACATCCTGGGCACCAGGCCAGCGAGTATCCCCAGATGAGTGTTTCTAGCTGGGAGGGAAGCAGGCTGGCATTTGGGTTGAAGTCCTGCAAAAACTGCCATGGCCAGAGCCTGCAAGGCAGAGCCTGTACGGAGCAGCCCAAGAGCTGGGCATGTGCTGGGTCTGGGTGGACGTGGAGGCCGTGCCATGGGGTGCGGGGGCCCCTCTCACCGCTCACCTCGTGGTCACCCAGCACTGACCCACCCACCTTACCCTCCTACCCACCACGCTGTGAACTCACCTGCCACGGATCTGCACTCACTGTCTGAAGCCCTCGGCCCACATGGGCTCCTGGCCTTGGGATGCTTTGGGTTGCACCAGGGCTGCAGAGCCTGGGTCGCTCACTGTCCAACTCTCCCGGGGAGATGTGGGCCCCACCCTGTGTCCCAACAGTAGCATTCCTGCAGCAGATGTAGGGATATTCACAGTAAGAGGGACACATCCAACACCATAAATAGTGGGTTTTGCCACCAAGTGGATGACAAAACACCTTGCTGTGTGGGGCCGCTTGGAGGTGGGAACAGTGAGCGTGTGGACCTGTCCTGCTGTTACCTTGGTTAACACCCTGAGGTGGAGTCTGAAAAACCCCGGTGCACACGGGCTCGAGAACCGCTCCCATTTCTGACACCAGAGCCCATTTCCCAGTGGAACCCCAGAGCAGCAACTCAGGTTCTTGCTCGCCTGTGTGGCTTTGTGTGCGGCTTCCCGAGGCCAGAAATAGCAGCCTCCCGCCAGAGAGCAGAGATGCGGCCCGGGGCTGAGTGTGGCCCGCCGGTAATCCAGCTGCCTGCCTCCTTCCCTGCCTGCGCGCGGAGGCCGCCTCTGCACGATGAAGGCAGTCACTTGGTGTGGTCCTTACAGCTGTGGGCCCCATCCCACTCATCCTTGCCTGCCTGCAGAAAGCTACGGGACTGGCTTTGCGTTTAAACGTCCTGACCGCCCTGGCCTCCCTTACCCACGATGAGATGCCGAGAGCTGAGCTGTCCCGCTCGTGACTAACTCGCCTCTACCTGTAACCTGCTCTGCTGCCGGCCTCACACCCACCCTGCTGTGCTGCCTGCAGGCCTCCCCTTTCATGAGGACCTGGGCTGTGCCCAGGCAGCCCCCTGTGTCGCCGAGGCCTGTCCTGCTCCCACACGGCCTCCAGAGCTCCCCTCGGCCCCTTGACCCGCATGAACGGGCTTCCCCTGGTGACTCAGGCCCCTCCTGTCCTTTCCTGGACCTCGGCGCAGGCCCTGGGGCTGGCAGGTGAGCACCCGGCACCCCCGCTAACCGCTTGGCCCTGCTGCTTCAGGCTTACAAGAGTGCGTGCGACATGGCCGAGGCGCGAGGCCGCCACCAAGAGCTTTGCATCCCCCTGTGTGTGGTGCCGGCCACGATTAGCAACAATGTCCCAGGCACGGAAATATGCCTGGGCGCCGACACTAGCCTGAATGTTATTGTCCAGGTAAGAGAACCCCGTTTCCTCCCATTGCTTTCTTTCATTTATTTTAGCAATTTGTTTCTTCTGTGCTAAGAATGAGCCAGATTTACTATGACTCTTCCCCCCAACCCTTTGCTAGCTTGGCTTTATGTCGGTCACACTGGCCAGAACAGGGTAAACTTTTTAGCTTCTCTGCCTTAGGGAGAACCTGTGTTTATTGATTAAAAGTGAGATGATATATCCAGTCCTTGGGGTTGCGTTTCTATGCCACCTAGACTAGGGGAGCGGTGAGCACCATCTCTCTGGAGCCTGCCTCTCCCGCCTGCGTTGAGTAGCGAGGCCGCAGGGTCAGCTGTGGGAGCCTGCAGGAAGGGGTTTGAGTGCCTGGTACGTACGAGCTCTGGGACAGAGGCGTGCCCACTGGGGGCCGCTGCCTGGAACCACAGCCCTCCTGGTGAGATGAGAGGTTCTTTAGAGAACCGAAATCATGCCCTCCTGGGCAGGCAGTTTCACCAACATGTGCTGTGGGAGGAGTGGATTCTGCCGGTCATGGGCGTGGTGCTGACACCCGCATGGTGGCCCCTCCGGTCCCTGATAAGCTGACCCACCTCTGTGATCATGAGCTGGACATGAGGACCTGTGGGAGTTCCACAGCCTTTGCTGCAGAGAGGGTCCTCACTCAGCTGCAGATGGCACAGTGGCCACCTTGGCACGTGGGGTCACGTCAGTGGCTTGGCCGCCTGGTGCCTCCTGGAGAGCAGCCGCTGGCCTTTACCTTAGATGTTCACGTCCAAACCAGCTCGAGTTTGCGGTGAAAACTCCCAGCCCTGTTGGAGACTCCTTAGTTCAGCTTGGCACAGAACCTCGGAAAACAGCAGTTCTACTCCAGGTTCTTCCTTCAGAACTGAGTTCCAGTGCAGGGAAGGGAGCGGAGGGGCCGTGAGGTCGGCTGCAGCCTCCTGTGCCTCCCACTCGAGCTGAGGACCATCTCTCTCCTGGGCTTCTCCCTGTCGTGTTCCCTGGTGCTGTACTGGCTTTGCAGAGGTTGGCAATGGCTCGTTCCATGGACTTCCTTGGACCCCGCGCTTGACTCCTGTTCAGTGAATGCCATTAGGGTCTGGCCATCGCTGGCTTCACTCTCCTTTAGCACCTTGTAGATGTCCACACGTGCTTCCACCCTCGCACCCCGCACGCGGCGCAGCACTACCCCGGCCAGCGGCTGTGCTTTGCTGCAGGTCCCTTGCTGTAGCAGGGACGGGACCCCCACCCCCTGCCCCGTCTGGCCACTGACTTCAGCAGAGGCTCGGCTGCCGTGCGGGATACCAGTCATGGGAAAACTGGCCTCCCTGCGGATTCACAGAGCAAGGTGGTTCTCACAGAGAAGTCAGTGGCTTTTTTCTACCTTAACGCTGTAGCAGACACCACCTTATGTTTTACCACCAATTTATGTTTCTTACCACCACACCCATGGAGCAAAGTGCTGGTGATGTTTGAACTGTAACCTGGGGCTCTCGCTCCCATGGGACTCCTTGGGGAATTTCCTAGCAGGATGGTGTGTGTGCCCTTGCAGGGGGTTGTGTCTGCCGGGCACATCCCATTGTGTGGCAAGAATGGCTGAAGTCACAGGCTCTGCCTGACGAGTGCCACTCACAGCTGCTGTCCACGTGCCGGGCCTGGGACTCAGCCCTCTGCCATCCTTCTGTCCACTCGGAAGCCAGGGAGGCGCCTCCATGAAACACTGCAGGCAGGCAGGGCGACGCTTGGGATCGGCCGCCTTCTTGTCAGTGCTACTTGGACTAATTGCCTGAGGCACCACCGGAGTGACTTGCTATTTTTAGAAGCTAATACAGGCTTAAGAGCCATCTAGGTAATGAGGAGAGAGTTCAGGAAAGCTGTATCTAAGCTCCAGCAAAGGCGGACTCTTCCGTCCCAGCTGTCACTGCGTTTACACTGAGAGGAGCACACGGTCGGGGGCGTGGCTCAGGTGTCAGGGCTGCGCTGTTCCACACACCCACAGCGGCAGCCTGGCGGGACCAGAACTCAGACACACTCGGGCACAAATCAGCCTCTTGGGAGAGCTGCTTGCCTGCAGAATTCTTTTGCCTTTAAGCGGTTGATGTCATTCTTTGAATGAGTGACAGTAATTCCCCACCTCAGGGTGGGTTGCGGGGGAGATTCAGTTGGAAAAATAACCCATGAGGCTTTGTGCCTCTGGGGGTCCTGATGCCCCACCCACATTTTCCTTCCCATGCCCGGGATTCTCTAAGACAAAGGGCAAGTCTTAAAGCCTTATGGCCTCCTAAGTCTTAGATCGCAATTAGAGAGAGACCCAGTATAGGTGGAACAGTGAAACCCTCAGAATGCTGCACTGGCCCTTCAAGAAGGCAGTTGTGGCCTCTTTGGACCCTTGATGGGCTTCTGTCCTCTGTCCTTCCTAAGCACAAAGACGGGAACTCTTCCCATTGCCTGTTTCTCTCCCCATCTCGGCTTCTACACAATGCAAAGTGGCCCTCTAACTAGAGCCCGTGTTCAGTTTTGAATACATCAACCAATTATTTTGGGAGAAAAAGAATCTGCCAAAGAAATGAAGTATAGGTTGGAATGGTTTAATCAAGCCTGTGTTTATTCATCAAAGTGCACTTTTAAATTTCATCCAAAGTACTCAAGTGAAAATTTCCCAGTGGGTGTTAAACTTTGGTGCACAGACTCTCATGTGGCCCCCAGTCTCAAGTCCACACCCCCACTTCATGCTTTTACTCTTGGCTGAGTCCCATGTGGAGGCTGGTTAGGGAATCCTGCAGGATCAGCCCTTGACCAGGACGGACGGACGGACGGACGGACGGACGGACAGATGGCTGGCTGGCTGGCTGGGGAATACTGTGCTTATGTCATTCAGAGACAAGCATTTCTTGAGTGCCTGCTGTAGGGGCTCGGCCGCGTCCTGCTGATGGTGCAGTGGTGTGAGCCCAGCCCACAGTTCCTGCCCTCATGGAATTTGCAGCCTAGTGAGGACTAAAAGTCAAATAACCACGAGGTAACTGCAGGGAGAGACTCTGAGGTGATTTCTATGAAGAGAGGACATGGGGTGCCCCGAGAGCCCCCGACAGAGGGAACTTTGTGGTCCTAGAAACCAGGTGGCATTTTCCTGAGGAAATGGCATTTCCCTCTGGGTCAGAGCTGAGGAAGGTGCCTGTGTGTGTCCCGTGGCCGCTGTGACCCTGACCACACACCTGGGGCTGGAAAATAATACTCTCGCACAGCTCTGGAGGGCGGGAGCCATGGGCTGAGGCCAGAGTGTTTGCTCCAGGAGAGTCCCTCGTGGCCCATTCAGGTGCCCAGAGCTGCGGGCCTTGCCCGCCTTGTTCCCTGGCGCCGCCTCCTCCCATGTGGGTGCGCAGCATCCTGCTCCAGGGCCTCTGCACCCCTCATCTGCCGATGCAGGTGGTGGCACTTAGGGTCCACCTGGGTAGTCCTCAGGATTCACCTTTATCACCGCATGAGGGAACATTCCCAGGTTCCAGGCATTAGGACCGGGATTCCTTTGGGGGCTGCTCTCCCGCCCCCCACTGTACCTGAATGAACACAGCGGCCGGCATATCCAGAGGCCCCAGGAGGACCTGGGGTGGCTGGATCTAGAGCGGGACCTGGTGTCAGAAGCAGGCGGGGCCAGGGATTCCCGAGAAAGGCTTGACGTGTACTTGAAGTGAGCAAAGGGTTTTGAATGAACCAAGAACTGGATCAGATTTATGTTTTTTATAGATGGGTCTCCAGTCTGTGTGAACAGATTGCAGGGTGCTGGGGTGGAAGCTGAGGCCCAGGCAGAGGTTTTGCAGAGTCCCAGGAGAGGGCGCTGCAGCCCGGACTGGTGTGTGGGTGGGAAGGCGGCCGATGCATTTCTCTGCTGTTTTTCTCCCCGCTGAGCTTGGGTCCTCGTGGAGGGCGGATGGCAGACATTTCTCTTGGGGACCTGATGCCTATGCATCCGAAAGACTCCCCAGGCGCCTGGGTCTAAGAACCACCGTCTGCCTTTGAGTAGAGTTTCTATAAACGTAACATTCACCGATGGATGGAAGATGGCCACAGCTCTAAAATCACAGGGAGCTTTAACAGAAGAAAATAAAATAGCACAGCTGTTCCCATGGACTAAGCTGGCAGGTGACAGCCCCCTAACTTCTCAACTGACACCTAACGGTGTCCATGTCTGGTGAAAGCTGCTTCAGCAGGGACAGTCAGAGAGCAGCGTGGAGTGAGCCGGCTTGTGGGGTCATCTTTTCAGTCTCCTATGGGGCCTGGGAGAAGGGAGCGGCAGATGGCCAGGTCCCCACCACAGGTCATTAAGGTCACCTCCAGGTGGCTGCCGTGGTGGGGTGGGGGGGCATGTTCACACCCACTCCGAGGGCACATCCCGGCTGCTGCACACCCTTCACCTCTGCGATGCTGGGACCGCATGCTCAGGCGCGGTGGGGGCCCTTGCTGCACTCACTCATCGGGGAGCTCTGGGATGGTGCACCCTGGCCCTGGGCTGGAGTGACTGATCTCTTCTCTGTGACCAGACCTGCGACCGCATCAAGCAGTCCGCCAGCGGAACCAAGCGGCGCGTGTTCATCATCGAGACCATGGGCGGCTACTGTGGCTACCTGGCCAACATGGGGGGGCTCGCGGCCGGAGCCGATGCCGCATACATTTTCGAAGAGCCCTTCGACATCAGGGATCTGCAGGTATGTGACGGGGGCTGGCCTTGGGGGACCGTCCCCTTTGGATCCACTCGGTGCTGCGGAGTGAATCATCATGTCTAGGATGGTTTGCTTTTCAAGGGGGCATGGAGACGGAGGTGCTACAGAACACGCCACGATTGATGCCCTTTGCATCGCCCAGGTGCCTCTCCTGAGTGTCAGGTGACGGCGGACGTGCCTGGTTGAGGACACCTTCTAGTCTCTTGTGTGAAACACAAGCTTTTTTTTTTGATGTAGTCTGTTGTGTAGTTAATGTTTTCTCACTTCTGTCACAAACGATTTGAGTGCCTCTGCTGACAGTCACCACCCACGTCTGCGACTGGCTCTGAAGCTTGCTGCAGCTTCTTTTAAATCTTGAGGCCTCTGATGCTGCGTCTGCCTCTGAACTGACACAGACACAGCCGTGGTTTCTCGGCATCTGTGGCTCTTTTAGGGAAGGGTGTCGCCGAACCCGGGGTCTGCCCCTGCTTGGATGGCACAGCAGAATCCAGGCCTGGACCCTGCAGTGTTCAAAGTTGCTAAACTCCATGCAGGATGAGAGGCCTTGGCAGATAAAATGCAACTTGAACAATTGTCTTTATTTAGTTATATAAATAAATATATGTTATATATTGCTCTGTCACTCAGGCTAGAGTGCAGTGGCGCGATCTTGGCTCACTGCAACCTCCGACGCCCAGGTTCAAGCCATTCTCCTGCCTCAGCCTCCCGAGTAGTTGGGATTACAGGCGCATGCCACCATGCCCAACTAATTTTTGTATTTTTAGTAGAGATGGGGTTTCCATGTTGGTCAGGCTGGTCTTGAACTCCTGACCTCGTGATCTGTCCACCTCGGCCTCCCAAAGTGTTGGGATTACAGGTGTGAGCCACCGTGCCCGGCACCATTGTCTTTTAAAAAGTTAGGATGTTACTTGTTTCTGAGCCAAATAGATCAAGTAAAAAGGGCCTTGGTGTTGTCGCTAATTACGTGACATATGAATCACGAATTTCTTCACTGTGTCAAGTTAAATATTTGTGGAGTCATTCACTGCATCGCGATGTTTCTGTCAGCGGTGGGTCCCTTAAGATGATAATGGAGCTACCCCAAACAGGTGTACTGTTTATCTTTTATTAAAAGATTATATATATATTTATATATATATATATATATAAAATATTTTTACGGTGCTTTTCTACATTTAGACATGTTTAGATACACAATTGCCTGCAGTATTCAACAGTCCCAGACATTCAGGTTTGTAGACAGGAACAACAGGTGTGTGGCAGGCCCTCCCTCCTGGGTTTGTGAGAGTTCACTGTAGGATGTTTGCACAAGGCTTAAGTCACCTAGCAATGCATTTCTCCAGAACATATCCCCCTGTTATGTGACTCATGACCATATTTCAGAAATCTGTCCAAAGATCCTGCCTCACCAGCACTCAACATGGCAAGAGCTTAAGAAGAGAAATTATGATTTGTTGTTGTTGTTGAGATGGAGTCTCGCTCTGTCACCCAGGCTGGAGTGCAGTGGCACAATCTCAGCTCACTGCAACTTCAGCCTCCTGGGTTCAAGTGATTCTCCTGCCTCAGCCTCCCAAGTAGGTGGGACTACAGCACCCGCCACCATGCCCGGCTAATTTTTGTATTTTTAGTAGAGACAGGGTTTCACCATGTTGGCCAGGCTGGTCTCAAACTCCTGACCTCAGGCAATCTACCCGCCTTGGCCTCCTAAAGAGCTGGGATTACAGGCGTGAGCAACTGCACCCAGGCTCCTACTTTGTGAAATTCTGCCACCGTGCCCAGTGACAGATTGATTAGATGTAAAAAATCTCCCTTTTCTTAGGATAAGTCATTAGAGAATTACCTCCCTCTTGTAATCCTCCCAAGATGATCTGATATAGGATGTTACTCTTTTCTAAGACAATCTGTTCCTTAAGAAATCTGTGTGTGGATGAGAGTTTACAAAACTCTTTGGTCAGACACTGTTCATCAGGCCATCATAGGAGATTCCATAGAAAGGCCACAGGTCGCTCTTTTCCTCTGAGAGCGCCAAGAGAACATCGTCATGAAAATAAATAAGGAGCAATAGAGCCATGAATGAGCACTAGGCCAGTCACAGAATTATCGTCTTCAGAGGGACCCTGTTGATTCCGGAAGGCGTTTCAAGTGGCCCCCGTGAGGGCTGCTCACCTGAGTGCCCTGTGCTCGGCATTCATTGCCGCAGACGTGCTCTCGCCGCCTGGGGGAGGCTCCCCGAGACCCGAGCTGTGAGAGCTTGCAGCCTCCTTGGCCACGCTCACCACCACGCGTGGTTGGAACTTCCCGTCCTGCAGGGCCTGGCACACAGTAGGTGCTTAGCAGAAATTTATTGTCTGATTAACAAAATGCTATTTTCCAGTCCAATGTGGAGCACCTGACGGAGAAAATGAAGACCACCATCCAGAGGGGCCTTGTGCTCAGGTGAGTGAGACACCAGGGCTGATCTTACGGTCACCGTCACACTGTGGTTCTTAGATTCTGGTCTGTGACTTTGGGCTGGATGAGTGGTCATTTCTTTGCCACTGGAGTGTACTACACACTGAGCAGATGCAGGAGAGTCGTGGTGCGTTGCTCTAAAAACTTGCCCGCATTTAGACAACTAAAATTTTTGCTTTATAGTCTTACTCTTTTAGATATCTCGCAATCATTTCTCTAATTAGCACCTGATGTTTATGAAGGAAGAAGGAAATAGTCATCCCTCTTAGCCTCAGGGAATGTGTCCCAAGACTCCAGTGGGTGCCTGAACCTGAGGATAGTACCCGCCCCCTATATACATGAGGGGGTGGGTATTGATAACCATCTGATAACCAAGGCAGCTACTGAGTGACTCAGGGGCAGGAGGCACAGACAGCATGGAGACTCAGGGCACAGGGATGATTCGCGTTCTGGGTGGGACAGAGCAACACAGCACGAGATTTCATCACACAGAATGGTGTGCAATTTAAAACTTACATATTTATTTCTGGAATTTTCCATTTAATATTTGTGGCCCTCAGTTGACCACTTGACCATGGGTAGCTGAAACTGCAGAAAGCCAAACCGTGAACTGGAGGGACTGGCGTTGATGCAGAATCACCGTAGGTCAGGGGACGCGGGAGGCCAGCCTCCCAGGGCCATCTCCCCAAGCAGGGGGCCACGTGCCCACTGCACACTAAACAAAGTGGCTCCTTCCTGCTTGTTTCAGAAATGAGAGCTGCAGTGAAAACTACACCACCGACTTCATTTACCAGCTCTATTCGGAAGAGGGCAAAGGCGTGTTTGACTGCAGGAAGAACGTGCTGGGCCACATGCAGCAGGTGGGCCCAAGACCGCATGAGGGGCCCACAAGGCCACTGTCGTGTGATTTTTAAAGATTAATGTCTTGTTTTAGCCATTTTAGGGGAAAATGTATAAGTAAATTCCAAGATGATAAAAAACATCTTAACTTTTTTTTTTTTTTGAGACAGAGTCTTGCTCTGTTGCCCAGGCTGTAGTGCAGTGGCACGATCTTGGCTCACTGCAACCTCCACCTTCCAAGGTTCGAGAGATTCTGCCTCAGCCTTCCGAGTAGATGGGAGTACAGGCGCCCCACGCCCAACTAATTTTTGTATTTTCAGTAGAGATGGGGTTTCACCACAGTGGCCAGGCTGGTCTCAAACTCCTGACCTCAGGTGATTCGCCCACCTCAGCCTCCCAAAGTGGTGGGATTACAGGCGTGATCCACCGTGCCCAGCCAAAACATCTAAACTTTTAAGTCATGCCAAACATCACCAGCTTTAGGATTCTTTTGTTGGTGAGGTTTGAGTAATGGGGATTTTAAGGGAGCTGTCAGCTTTCATGAAAACAATGACACCCCCATTACTTGGAAATGCTTATTCAAATTAAACACTTCATCAAGTTAAAAACTGGAGCTTCTTAAGATTTAAAATGGATTATCAGACATGTAATATACTTGACACTCACCCCAAATCAGAATGACCTGGAATGAGCTGCATGCAGGCACACGCATGTCATGAGCTGAGCCTGGGACACAGCAGTCCAGGCCTCCTAACTCGCACACACTCCTTCCTCACCACCACCTTCTATTCTTTATACTTTTAAACCAGAGCCCGTGAATTTATTCCAGAGGGCTCATGAATCCCCTGAAATGATGATGAAATAGTAGGCATATGTGTGATTTTGTTAAAGAATCCACAACGGTTATCAGGTTCTTAAAGCTGCGACCCATCCCCACCCCAGATGAGTTTATGAAATCCTGATTGAAGATTTTAAAATATTGGAGATTGTTAGTTGACTCGTTCCATTTATTAAAATCCTCGTCTTACTGGGCAGGGGGAACACTTGCTACTTTTGCTTAACAGGCTGAGTTCAGGCTACAGGAATCACAGATCTTGTTTTGTTCTGTTCCAGCTATCCATAAAGACCTAGAAATAAAACCATCAATTCTGTGAAATAGAAATTGTCATTTCTATTTAACAGCAAAGTGTTACTGTATAACTGATATTTCATATGACTCTAACCACCAACAGGGTGGGGCACCCTCTCCATTTGATAGAAACTTTGGAACCAAAATCTCTGCCAGAGCTATGGAGTGGATCACTGCGAAACTCAAGGAGGCCCGGGGCAGAGGTAAGGGGTGCGGGGAGGGAGGCGCCATCTGCCTTGGTGAAAATGCTGTCCTATCAGGGAGAAGTAGGGTGTGCTGGTTCCTTCTTCAGTCCAGTACTGAGCTGCGTGTGATGTTCTAACTCCTGCTGGTCCCTGAGCATTGCTATTTAACCAACCGTGGATTCCTGGGATAAGGTCAGCTTGGGCATGGGTGACATGTTCTCTTTTATCACTGCTAGATTCAACCTGCAGTTCCCCTCACAGTTTAAGTGGGGCCTTCTATTTTTTGGATGTTTGGTAGGACAACCTCCTTGGGACTCCATCCATCAGAACTTCCAGTTTTGAGGAAGATGTGGCTGCTGAATGAATTGTTCATGTTTATAGAACTATGCATGTTTTTCCTTAAATCAGTTTTGTAAGTTACATATTCTAACAAATCTTTAGATAAACTGAAAAGTTTTAAAAAACATGACATTTTGTATAATACTGTTGTTAATGGTTCCAACGTGGCTGGTCCCCACTCATTCCTGAGTGGCTGTTTGTGCCAGCATCTTTCTCACCCCCAGCCCCCTCAGCTTTCTTCAGTCATACCAGATGTGTGCTTTTATTAGGGCAAACCATTATCACTGCCAACGTCCGACTTAGAAGAATGACAGTCTACAAAAGCATTGATGTGAATAGTTTCAATTGGTTTGTCTTTTTGAAGAACTGACTGATTCGTTCTACATCGATTTTCTTTTGCTAATTTAGCTATGGATGCTTCTTGCCTCTCAGTGTGTGTATTCGTGAGCATCAATTTCTTATTAGTGTTTTGTCGTAATTTAAGCTAATTTCCCTATTCTACTATTTAGTGAAAAATTCTCTCCACTGAGAAAAAACAAAAGCTGCTTTCCAGGAAGCCATCAGGGCGATCCCACAAGAGCAGAGCTGCGCAAGCCCAGGCCAGGTGCTGGCCACACTGCGCAGCTGTTCTCAGCCTCACCCGGGCTTCCAGGCCAGGTTCAGCATGGTTCCCAGGAATCTCACTTCTCATCTCGCCCCGTGAATCTGCTCTCCCGCCGCCCATGTGACAGGATGTTAATCTTTTTTTAAACCTTTTATAGGAAAAAAATTTACCACCGATGATTCCGTTTGCGTGCTGGGAATAAGCAAAAGAAACGTTATTTTTCAACCTGTGGCAGAGCTGAAGCAGCAAACGGATTTTGAGTAAGTTGGGGTCTTATTGCCTTAGCAAACCCAGCCAATGTGAGTACAGGACAGGGGAATGGCCATTGCTGTTATTTTCGACAACTCATTCAGTGGTTTGAGGAACTAGCTTTTCTGAAGCTCAGTGAAAAAATACTAGGTCTTGGCCAGACTGGTGGCTCATGCCTATAATCCCAGCACTTTGGGAGGCCTAGGTGGGTGGATCACAAAATCAAGAGATGGAGACCAGCCTGGCCCACATGGTGAAACCCCGTCTCTACTAAAAATACAAAAATTACCCGGGCGTGGTGGTGTACACCTGTAGTCCCAGCTACTCAGGAGGCTGAGGCAAGAGAAATCGCTTGAACCCGGGAGGCAGAGGTTGCAGTGAGCTGAGATTGCACCTCTGCTCTCCAGCCTGGGGACAGAGCAAGACTCCATCTCAAAACAACAACAACAAAAAACCACCACTAGGTCTTTGAGAAGAAGTTTTAAAAATATAAAAACAATGGTTTCATTTGACCCTGAAATTAAGATTCAGCCGACCCTACAACCCTCGTTTCTGGCAAGGCCGCTCACTGTGCTGGCCGTGGCATCTCTCAGCCTCACTGCTGTCCCCCCTTCCCTCCACAGGCACAGAATTCCCAAAGAACAGTGGTGGCTCAAGCTGCGGCCCCTCATGAAGATCCTGGCCAAGTACAAGGCCAGCTACGACGTGTCAGACTCAGGCCAGCTAGAGCACGTGCAGCCCTGGAGCGTCTGACCCAGTCCTGCCTGCATGTGCCTGCAACCTGGACTCACCGTGGACCATCTGTTTTTGTAACACTTAAGTTATTTATCAGCACTTTATGCAAGTATTATTGATATTAATACCTAACCAGCAAGCACCTGTCACCGCCCGTGTGCCCCACCAGCTCCAGTGCGTGCTGTCTGTGGACTGTGTCTCATGCTTTCAGATGTGCGTATTAAACGTTTGCCTACAACTCCAACAGTCCTCCGTTTTCGTTTTTTAAGTAGGAGATTATAAACCTCAATCTATGGGTGGCTGCTAAAGGTTTTCTCAGCAGTTTTGTGGGCAAAGATTATAAAAATATTTTTATAGAGATCACTGAACTATGCATAAGTCATAAAAGGAGAACAATGCCAGTAGTTTACACAGGCCAAGGGGAATGCCATGTTTACTTACCATTACATATTTGCCATGTGTCAGTTTCCATCCACAGCAGCAGGCCAGGACCCTGGGCCTCGACCCCAGGCTCTTGCTCTCCTTAGAAAGTAAAAGAGAACACATGAATCTTACCTACTCGGCCTCTTGATTGCAATCCTAGCTGCATGTTAAAACCACCAAGGTGGGGGTTTGAAAAATCTGATAGCCAGTTTCTCGTCCAGTCCAAGCCACGGTCCTCGCTGGGACCTAGGTTGGAACTCTCCGATGACTCTTGCCAGAGTAGACATGGGTGCTGGGGTGACAGCCCTGCCGCCCTCGTGGGCCCCCCTCCTGTCGGGACAGCGTTTCTGCCTCCTAGCTCTAGTCTGCAGGAGACCACAGCTGTGCCTCAGAAACGGCGGCGGAGAGCTGTGTGGAGGGAGAGGAGACCCCAAAAACAAGCTGTTTGGGAAATCGGAGTCCAACGGCCAAGAAGAGCTGGCGTGCAGGCTCTCCTTTCTGGCTCTGTGAAGACGAAGCGAGCGCTTACTCACCCCAGCCCACCTGCTTCTCAGGACTGCTTCCATCCGGCCGCCCCGCTGAACTTCCGTCTGTTAGGAGGACGCTCCCACAGGGCCTCGGTGTGATTGAGTTTCATGAATCGGCACAGGCAGGCGTGGGACACCTTTGTGTACCTTTTCATTTCACTTCTGTTTTTTAGTAAAGGCCCTTAAAATAATGGGCCTACTTAAAATAATGACTCAAGCAGAGGTTAAGTCAGAGTTGCCCTTTATTTTTAGATTCTTAAATAAATATTCTAGAATTGAGGTAAAACAAGCCTTTCTGTCAGTAGAAAGTGAAAATTCTACGTGGTGCATCTTTGGCATTTCATGCATGACTATTTCAATGGACATCTTCCTGGTCGCTCTTAAGATTGACTTGCCAGTCAGTGGCAACACCTTAAGAATGACATAATATTCTTGGAAAAAGCAGTAGCATTTCTGACTTTTCATATTCAGCTCTAGAGGCCTGTTGTCTCAGGGGCTCCTGCGCAGTCGGGGGCGCCAGGGCCGCTCATCTGATGATCCAGGAGGGGTCCTTGGCGATTTTGGGGTTCTCGGGTCCAAGTATGGCCAGGCCATGCGTGCTCTTCCCAGTGCCGAGGTACCTGAGAGGAAGGCAGGTGAGGTCAGCAAGGACTGGCTTCTGCATCAGTGCTGTTAAGGCCTCCAATCCCAGGCGCTGTCTCCTGAACTCCCCACTCACCTATCGCTCACGGCCAGGAGCTTGTCGTGGCTGACGGCGAAGAGCTGCTCCCTGTGGACCTGCTTCATCTCATCCGAGAGGCCGTACAAGAAGTGGTCCATTCCTAGAAGACAAACCACAGGCACGGTGGGGCTGCCGCCCAGGAGCTCGCACAGTGGGCTGTGCCCTCGTGTCCCGGCGGGAACAGGTGCATCTCACTGTTACTTCACATACATGTTTCAACCACAGGGACATGTCTAACAGCCCAGAGATCACACCCTGACCTCCAGCTCCCACGAGCCACGCTGACTCTTACCAAGGCCTGCTTCTGCAGCGTGGATGCATTCAGGGCTGCGTGAGGCTGATAATGCTATGAGCAAAAGTGGCTCTACAGAGTAATGTGGCCAGGCCTGGGCCATGCCCACGTCGTCCTTCCACCCTAATGAGCCCAGACACTGCCGTGGGTTGGCCCCACTGGGCCTCAGATCAGTAAAACTGAAATGACAGGATGCACTCTTCTCGCCCGGATGTCGGGAAGCGTGTTTCCAAGGCCAATGTTTAGGGTGTCAGACGTGGAAATCCTATCACAGGCAAGGACGGAGACGCCAGAAGCTGGTGCTCCTGCCTGTACATGAGGGAACTCGGAAAACAGCAACGTCATCTGCGAGGCTGTGGACTGAGATTCTCACTGTTACACTCACAATACCTTTGTCTGAAGGAGCGACAGGAGCATCTACGGTTGAGAAGACAGAAAGTTTGGCTTCGTCGATGTCTTGCTGTGTGAATTTTCCAGACTTTGCCCAGTCAACAGCCTTCCCAAAAGATTGGAGCGTCTCTATTGTATTTGGGTCCCTAGGAAACCCAGAGAAATAAACAGGCAAGCATTTTACCAACAGACAAGTTTATGACAAACCTGTGACTTAACAGTTCACCATCTTCTATGGGTTAACAGCTCTATTTTACATCTGATCTAGTCCAAACAGCCCACTGACAAATTGCTCAATTACTCTCAGTGGAAATTTAAATCCCATCACATAAGACTTTCAACACGTTCTCCCTCTTAGACAGGGTCTGTCTGCATAAAGTCCTCCCCAGATGATTTAAATCCACCTTTCTGTGACCTCATCAGGAGAGGAAAGATGTGGAGGGTGGGGGCAGGTCAAGATTACAAGGAAATTACAGAAGACTCACATGGAAAAATCAAGCAAAGGTTTTCCTTTAATCTCCCTTAAGGACACACCCAGGGCAGTACAGGAATCAGCCTGAGGGGGCCGATCCAGACTTCCCTTTGTGTAAATGGAAAGAGCCCAGCCCTCCCTCCACCCTGACTCAGAGCTGCAGGGGGGCTGTGAGCTGCTTCCCCATCCTTGTCTAGAAGAGTGGCTTCCAGCACAGCAAGGGGGAGAACTCAGCAGGGTGGCAACGGCTACCGACTTCTCTACCTACGTGCCTGCCTACCTACCTAATCTATCTCTGCATCCATGAGCCAGGCTCTCACTCTGTCGCCCAGGCTGGCGTGTGGTGGCACAATCTGCTGACTGCAGCTTCAACCTCCCTAGGCTCAAGGGATCCTCCCGCCTTAGCCTCCTGTAGCTAGGACCACAGGCACTTGCCACCACGGGTGGCCAGCTCCTTCTTAAAAAGTGTTATAATATACGTTCTCTTGGGCAGCAAAGCTATAGACAATTAAGAATTTATTGTTTTAGAGTAACGGTGTTATGTTTATGAAAGCTAACAGTTGCATCCATATCAGGCACCTCCAACTGAAATGAGCTAAGAATGTTCTCAGGCTGTATCGCAGCCCCTCACCTGGGGCCTGTGTTCCAGGCCCCCCAGAGCAGGGCTGCAACCTCAGACAGCCACTATGGATACTGTGTTTTTCTCCTATACCTATGAAAAAGTGTATAGATTAGGTGCAGCAAGATATTAACAAAATACAACAATTATACTGTAATAAAAGTTATGCTAAGTAAAACAAGAGTTCTGTGAACAGAAGCTCTTGGATATCCACAGTGTATCAGATAACCTAGATGGCTACTGAGTGACCAACAGGCAGGTACCGTAGACAGCGTCAGCTTTCATCCCACTGCTTAGAAGAATGGTGTACAATTTAAAACTTCGGAAGTGTTTATGTCTGGAACTTTCCATTTAATATTTTCAGACTGAGGGTGACTGGGTAATAAACCGTGGAAGGCAAAACCATGGATGGAGGCACTACCGTGTTCTGCCAAAATATGCTGGCTTAAGCCAGGGTTTACTGAAGGCAAAATGCTTCCCGTTTAGGCTGCTGGCCCCAATCCTTGCACCAGAAAGGACATTGCTGGGTGTGGCTAAGTGCTCGAGAAGTGAAAAGCAGCACATAGAACAACTTTTGTCTAAAGTTCACTGCAGTAGAAGAAAATGACAGATAATCATGAGTAGGAGACTGAAACACCGTGTGCGTCCCAATGTGTGAACTACAGCAAAGCTCACCTGTAAGAGTAAAGGGTGAAGATCCCACTGTGGCTGAGTTTTGCGCCTCCACCGTAAGCGCCACCTTTTTCTCGAATTTCCGTATGCAAGAATTTAGCAGTCATCAAACGTGCAAGGATTTTAAGACTAAAATGAACAAGTAAAAAATGCAAGTTAAAAACACCATGGCTGATAAAAAGCATATAGACAATGAAGTAATTATTGGATTAAGTGAAAATGAAAATAAAATCAAGTTTTAAAATAATGCCGTATAAATTATGGTCCCATTTTTTGGTCTTGTTTTTTAAGAGATGGGGTCTCACTGTGTCCCCAGGCTGGAGTGCATTAGTGCAATCACAGCTCACTGCAGCCTTGAACTCCTGGGCTCAAGGGATCCTCCCACCAGTCTCCCGAGTAGCTGGGCCTACAGGTGCGTGCCGCCACACCTATTTTTACAGTTTTTGTAGAGGCAGGGTCTAGCTTTGTTGCCCAGGCTGGTCTCAAACACCTGGCTTCAAGTGATCCTCCTGCCTTCAAAGTGCTGGGCTTACAGGCATGAGATTTTCTTTTTAATTAACAAAAACTAAAAAGCACAAGGAAGCACAATTTTCAAGCAGTTGGCTTGGATTACAGGGTCGAAGGGAGAGGTGGTGGGGAGGGAATCTAACACTTCCAGCACCACACTGCTTAACTTGTTCCAATGCATATGTGGCATTTTTAGAATCTGGTAAAGCAGAAAGAGGTTATTTCTATTGTAAAGGCAAATGTGCAAATGAACATTTAAATGTCTCACATCAGAATATGGAAAAAAAAGGAAACAGAAGTCAAACTCTGAGTATAGGAATCCCTTAAGAAAACACACACTCTCCGATAAAGCACATTTCCAGGAACGGGGCTGATTTCCTCTGCCTTCCACTGCGAACGGTGACATCACATTCTAGATGATTCTAGAACACATCCACCTCCGACAGAAGGCAGGGCAGACAATGATGGTAGCGTCTGCAGCAAAGACACAGGCTCCTTAAAGACGCCCATGGCGAGATCAGCCCCGGGTCACCACTTCCACAGATGTGCCATTTCCCAAAGCAGATGAAGGGGGTCAAATAGGCCAGGTGGGAAATCAAGGAAGGAGTGGGCGTGTTCCCAGGGGCTGTGCTGGGAGAAGTCACGACCATCTCGTGTGGGCCCTCCAGGAGAAACCCAGCACCACTCGGGTGGCTGGGTCGCCGTCAGTTGGGACCAGCGAGGTTGGAGCCAGACCCTGGGGGTCTCCTCCTTGGTTTAGTCCCTCATGGGGGTAGCTGCCTGGGACAAGGATACAGGAAGTGAATTTCCGGGATATAACATGTATGCACAGATTTGTGTCATCCACACCCAACTGACAGGTCCCCAAAGGTGCATGTCTGTGAGTCTGTCCTCCTGGTCTGGCCAGTTTCCGCAGATGGGATGAACACAGCTGAGGGGCAGCCACACTTCGGAAGAAGGGGCTGGAGGGCCAGTCCGTAGGCTGCAAACTCCCTCGCCCCACGCCACTTTGGGAACAGGCCTGGCCCTCACTCTCGGCTGTGGCTTCGGCCGCTCAACCCAGGGCCTCCTTCTCTGAGCTTCTGACTTGGTGGGGAGACAGGGGAGGCAAACTCCTCAGAGGGACTGCGAGGCGGCCTCCAGCCCTGCCATCTGCAGGGCTCTGCAGGACCACCTGGTTTCTCCCCACCGTCCTGTCCCTCTGTGGCCCCGGGTCAGGCACCCCCCACCCACCCACAGTCTGGCTCATGAGGTTCTCCTGCAGCCCCCATGGCTGCCTGGGTCACCTCCCACTCTCCCTTGTGGCTTCGTGTCTTGATCTACCTTTGCTGTCATTCCATGCATCTGTCCTCACGAAGGCTTAATCTACCATGTTTATCAGAGGTCTCAGCCTAAATTCATTCAATTTTTACCTAGAGATGAGATGAGTACATGGGGCATTTTGAAAGGAGTCTGTGTTTAGGGTCATAAATATCTGTTTTGTTTATAGGACTCAATAACAGAAATTGTTTACAAAAATGACTGGCTCTAAAGCTGGGCCTTTGTTCATAAAGACTCTGCTGTTTAAAGAGGGCTGCTCGTAGACTCACACAGCCCCAGGTCCAACACTCAGAGTCAGTGCAGACTCTTCCTGTGCTAAAACATGCCCTGTGAACTTGAACAGGCTTGACCAGCTGCTTCCATAAGGCTCAGGCCTGAGAGGTCCCGACCTCCACCCTCCTACCTGGCATGATCTGGGTCCGTGTAGGGGACAGTTCGGATGCATTCGCCCACATAATTCACCGGGAAGGGCATCAGGAAGTGAGTCTTCATCTGCCAGGGCTTGAAGGTGGGTTCCTGAGGGACAAGGTGTGGTCAGAGGCGGCCGTGCTGCCACACACCACCCACGACGCTGGGACTGAACCCATCTCAGGGGTCCCATCTCCGTGACAGTCTGCAGCCAGGTGCTGGGACGCAAGAGCAAGGCACTGCAGTTACGTCGCTCCACACTATTTCTCACTGTAAAACGGACATGAAGTCCTCCAATCTTGACGTGATGCTTTAAAGTATACTGTTCAATTAAAAACATTTCATTCTATACCACTTGTATCATAGTTATATATTTATGTTTCATATGTTATACCATAGGAATATGTTAAATCACTTGACTCCACAAGGAACCAAACCAAACAGCATCAGCACCAGGCTGAGTGGGGGAAAGGATCTGTCAGGCTGCCCCACTGGAGTCGACTTGGCTCAGGAGCTACGTTCAAAGGAGGGTGAGTTGCCCGGGAGGAGACCGCACGGAGCAGTAGCCCTCTTCCTGGGCACAGGGAAGACGCACCCCGTACCAGGGCCCGCACCTCCTCGGCACAGGAGGACACACTCCCACCAGGGCCTTCACTCAGCACTGTCTGAGAGAGAAAAGGCTCAGGGTGGCAGTGACCAAGGACGCACTGAACTCGCAAGTCTAGGGACACGCCAGCCCCACGGACAGGCGGACGGAGGAACGTTCACCATCAGCGGCAGACACAGCCGTGGAGGGAAGCACCCGCCTGCTGGGAACCCAGATGGGCTGTGGTTCTTACCATGACCAGCTTCCTAATGATCTGGGAGCTGTGGAGAACGTGGGCATCTCCACCAGAGCTGCTGGGCACAGGTTTCTGAAAATCAAGTTTCCAAGAGAAAAGACAAAAATTCAGAACTCACTTGAAATATGTAAGAAGGAACAGTGGGCCGGGCACAGTGGCTCACGCCTGTAATCCCAGCACTTTGGGAGGCCGAGGCGGGAGGATCACGAGGTCAGGAGATCGAGACCACCCTGGCTAACACAGTGAAACCCCGTCTCTCCTAAACATACAAAAAATTAGCCGGGCGAGGTGGCAGGCACCTGTAGTCCCGGCTACTCAGGAGGCTGAGGCAGGAGAATGGCATAAACCCGGGGGGCGGAGCTTGCAGTGAGCTGAGATCCGGCCACTGCACTCTAGCCTGGGTGACAGAGCAAGACTCTGTCTCCAAAAAAAAAAAAAAAAAAAAAAAGAAGGAGCAGAGTTTATACAATTCACAGAGCTAATATAACAAGTGTTAGGGCAGACTTGTTTAAGTGTTTTAAATAATAAACGCTTAAAAAAAAAAAGGACAGAAAATAAAAATAGGCTGGGCACAGTGGCTCATGCCTAGAATGCCAGCACTTTGGAGGCTAAGGTGGGAGGACTGCTTGAGTCCAGGAGTTTGAGACCAGCCTGGGCAATGTAGTAAGCCCCCATCTCAACAAAAAATTTTTAAAAATTAGCTGGGCACAGTGGTGCACACCTATAGCCCCAGCTACTTGCGAGGCTGAGACTGGAGGATCACTTGTGCCCAGGTCACGGCTGCAGCTAGTTGTAATGGCACCACTGCACTCCAGCCTGGGTGTCAGAGTGAGACCCTGTCTCAAAATAACAAAAACTAAAAAAAGAAAGTGAATAAAAGAAATTAAGAAAATTTTAAAATAAATTTTCAGACAGTCAAGGAAAAGGTAGCCTTGTTATACAGTACAAAGAAAATATTTTAAGCTTTCTTTCTGCACTTTCTCGTCATTAATCTGTGAAATCAAGAGGACACGTAAAGTGAAAGGGCTGCAGGCAGAGGGGCCTAGAGCAGCAGGAGGCCACCTGCCATGGGCTCCACTCCCAGAGGCCAACAGAGACACCACACCCAGAACTGAACCAGGGATACGCAGACACCAAAGGAGAAGACGTGAGCGCCAACCTCGTCCACTGAGGAGCATGGCTTCTCTACTGACATCCATGAACTAGACTACAGTTCTCTTTGTAAGTTAATCAAATTTACTAAATTAGTTATCACCAACATCACTGTTCTATGTCAAATCCATGGATTCGGGAGTCATAGAAACAGCAGTAAAGCAGCCTTCTTGAGGCCATGGTTTTGGGCCATTCTTATGCCAGCATATCCCAGGCGAAGTCTGTTTTCCTATCAGACTACTCACTGCAAGGCACAGAAGTGAGTGCAGCATCTAAGGCCACACCACAGAGTCTGAACTCACTAAACTGGGCCAACACTGGACAACATATTTAATCCTCCTGAACCTGAGTTTCTTCATCTGCGTAACGGGGGATATGAACCCCGACACGCTGGACTATTCTGAGAATTGAGTTAATACGTGTAAAACATGACAGCTGCTCCTGGCACCTGCCAGGCGCTCACCAGGCGCCAGCACCACCATCAGCGCATACCTCGACCGTGTGTGGGCGCACAGGCCTCCGTTCCTTCTTACTCCGACTGATGCTTCTCAGGAAGTCTTCGACCACTTTTTCTGTCTGAGACATCTGCTGAGGAGTCGCATTCACTGAACACCTGTTTTAAAAATTACGTATACATAAAACCATTGTTAGAAAAAACAGTTTTAGTAATTCATCACATTTTGTATAATAACTCAATGATGTTGGTTTTATAGAAAATAATGTTCAAAGTGTTAAAACAAACAGCAGCCAAATGTGGAAATACCACAGCTGCCTCCCTGCTCTGCAGTGCTTCAGGTTATCAAGAGATTTCCGCACAGTTCAACGTGGCAGCTAATGAAGCCGTCCAGAGGTAGAGCCTGAGACCCTAAACTCCTGTTCTTCCGAAGAGCAAAGAAAATACAGAGACTATTAAGATCTGCTAACCATGCCTTCGGAACTACGCTATCAAAACACTGACAGCTTTCAACACTACTGTCCAGAAGTCATCCATTTGAAAATGTGAACTGGTTGTTAAAGCAGAACATTATAAAGTGCAAAAAATTACCATGCTCTCAAAGTTACATGAAAACAGAACTCGCCCAAATTCTACAGAATTGCAAATACTACTATCATATGAAATCTACTTGAACTCTACAGTGTATTGACAGAGTGTGTATTTTTCCTTTTGGCTGTAAATCCTAAACTTACTCTAGTTAAAGTAACAGCAGGTACCATTATATTAATACTAACTATATCCCAGGCATGTATGCTGCCTTGCAGATATTCTTTTATTCCTAAGATAAACCTGCAAAGGAAGGTTTTATGGAGGAGGAAGCAGAAGGCCCCAGTGGCTCAGCTGCCCAGGACCTCCTAGGTGCGAACGTGAGCGCTGACCTGGCACCAGAAGCTAGGCCGGCCTGAGCCCAATGCCAGGAGCCCCTGATCGCCAGGCTTCACCTCTGCCCACCCACAGACCGCCCTGTAGAATCTGCCAGGGATTCACAAGACATGACTGGCAAAAGGCATCAGGACTCTCTGTGAAGAAGGACAAGTGACTTCAGCAAACATTTTCTTGTTAAGTACTGACAAATACATCAATGTCACTGACAATAAGATGCTGAAAATAAAACTGTCAATCATTTTTAAACTTCATTCATGCTCACACACCTGAGGGCACATAAGGCCAACTGCAGGTGTAGGACTGAGCTGCCAGATATTTCCTCAAAGCATCACAGAATTATATAAGAAACTACTTTTACTCTGACCTTCGGCAAGCTCACCCTTACGGATATCTCAGTTACAGACCATTTGCTTTTGGAAGCAACATAACTACTGCTCTCAACCTATTTGCACTTCTAGAACAAAATTAGCCTGCTTTCTTCCCCATCTCCTACAACTTTTAATAAGCTTAAAATATTTCTTTCTTAGTTTATTAGAACACTTGACATCTACAATAAATTCTGTAATCTTTACCTTTACCAAGCACTTTCTATCTTGAAGTTTCTACAAGTAAAAAATACCTAAAAACTATGCTTAATAGAATGAATCATAAAATATTTAGAAACAAATCACAAATGCACCTCATATTATCACCATTTAACAGGTGTTTCTTGATACGCGGGAGCTTCCTCAGGATGGGTTTGATATCTGTCATTTCTGCAATCCTCTTCATCAGTCGCACCTGAGCCAGAGAAAGCTCGCTCAGAGAGAGGCAGAGGCCACGACAGACCCAGAGAAAGCTCGCTCAGAGAGGCAGAGGCCACGACAGACCCAGAGAAAGCTCGCTCAGAGAGAGGCAGAGGCCACGACAGACCCAGAGAAAGCTCGCTCAGAGAGAGGCAGAGGCCACGACAGACCCAGAGAAAGCTCGCTCAGAGAGAGGCAGAGGCCACGACAGACCCAGAGGAAGCTCGCTCAGAGAGGCAGAGGCCACGACAGACCCAGAGAAAGCTCGCTCAGAGAGAGGCAGAGGCCACGACAGACCCAGAGGAAGCTCGCTCAGAGAGGCAGAGGCCACGACAGACCCAGAGGAAGCTCGCTCACACAGAGGCAGAGGCCACGACAGACCCAGAGGAAGCTCGCTCACAGAGAGGCAGAGGCCACGACAGACCCACTCAGTCTGAACCAAGCACCCGTGACATCAGAACCCTGCATCGGCAGGGGTTATGTGTGCAAGTGTGTGGCTTGAGGAGGGCTGGAACTGGGGTACAGGGTGGTACAAAGAAGAAGATGAGTTAAAACCAACCAATCAATTCTTCCCCATATTTGGTCAGTTAGAAAGTTAGCATTTCTGGGACATAAGTTAATGTATTCCCAAAGAAATCAGTAACTCTGGAATATGTGGCTAAACCAGAGTAACAGAGGTTCCTTCCAAGCTTCTTACCTGATCCATCCCGCTGAAGGTCTCCTGCAGGTCCCCTGCGGGCGTGAGGGTCCGGCCTGCCCTGATGGAAGCGTACAGGTGTCCAGAGTCGGGAATTCCATTGGCGAGCTCCTGGGCGGTCATCTTCACCAGCACCTTGAAGTGCTCCTCTTCTTCAAAGCATGGGCTATGGAAAAAGGAGAAGAAGAAATTCCTGGAGACCCATTCATCATGTCCCTTCAATATCGTGGAAAATTGATTAAATATAAGTTTGCAGACTACTTTAACGACCAAAGAAATTTTATAAGTCCATACGAACTACAAGTAAAAGTCAGACTTGGAAATCAACACACACAAGTAAGATTGTCTATTTTAAAGTACTTCAAATGAAGATCTCTAGTACACCCCAAGAATGGACAATTCTTGCAAATAAAGTTACTTGTTAAATATTTCACTCCACAGATGCATCATGTCCGGCAGGTTTCGATCCAGGCAGAGAGAGGAGAAAAGCACACCCTGAACCAAAGAAAACACAGAAGAAAGGAATTAGGGCCGAATCAAACAGTGACAGACACTGGAGAAAAGCTTCCCACCGCAGCTGTCATCTGACGGTAACCGGCTACCTGCTCGTAGGTGTCCATGTGCGAGTCGTCGGGGAGCACGTGGGGAGAAGCGCTCATCCCTCCGGTCTTCAGTTCTATCTGCTGAGCCTGCTTCCGGTAGTCAAGAAGGCCGCAGCCCAGCCTGACACAGCAGAGAAGCACAGCCCCAATTACAAGGCAGTCCTTACTGAATCATTTTTAAAAGCATGCATCTTGAATTACAAGTTGCTGCCATTAATTGAATAACTGCAGCTTTGCCAACCTCTTCACAGTTCGAAGGTCATCAAGCAGGCACACGCTCTAACCTTTGCCCTCTAGAGTTCACGCGTCCCCTCCCCCAGGAAGACCCCAGTTTCTCCCGCCTGGGAAGTCAGTGTCCAGAGGCACAAGACACTTGGGTGGCCAGTGTCTGCACTCAAAACAACATTCTAAAATACGCATTTCCAGTTGTAAGCTTTTCAATAAATGTTTTATGAGGACTCCCTACTCTCTTCGCCCAGATCACTGTGATACATACTTCCTTTGCTCAAATGTCTGGTAGCCTGGGCGAGGGAGTCCGAAGGCTAAAGACTTTGTAAATTTTTAAGAAAAGTATTTTCCTCTCAGCACTCACGCTTGTGAAAGAAACATTCACAGTGACACTGCTAATGCCAGAAATAACTGAGTCAAGGGAATGACCAGGAGGTGTTTTCTAAATGGCTACAAAAGGATGAACAGCAGCAGCTCTATTTAAAAAGGCAGGGAGCTTTCAAACCCATGAAGACATTTCTCCATCTGAGCGGACCCTCAGCCAGGGTGCAGAAGGGCCACAGCCAGCAGCTTTCTGCTGCACGCCGACAACGTCACCTCCACCAACGGAAGACCCCAGCTGCACGTCAGCTTGGGCAGCGGTCTCTGAAGCTGGCTGCGGGGTTCCATGTCCCCCTATTATCCTGGATAGGAACGGGAGCCCACAGCCCTGTCTACTGCTTGTCCTGCAAGCTCGGCCACCGCAGAGCTGGGCAAAAGGTCAAGTGTTGATGTGGGTACTCGTGTGTGTGTTTCCAGACCTGTGCACACCCCACCTAGGGAGGACGCCAGCAACTACAGGTCAGCTCGGAGGAGGAGCAACGCAGGCAGGAGGCACATCCAACTACTCACACTTTCGGATTAAACCGTCAATCCTTTCCAAAGCTTCACAGATTCATATGCTAAGATAGAGATCTCTAAGTATATCCTTACATTATACCGTAGATTCATAAATATTTCAATGTAATATAGTAAGAAAATGTTACTTTCATAAAAAATTCTAAACCAATATATTGTACACCATACTTACACACTAACATTGTAAGCTGTGATTCACTGAAGGTAATTCCTACTGATGCATTAGAACAACACAGTTATGCACACAAAGCAGATGTTAGTAAGACACACAAGGGTGTGTTGCGATCGTACTTGGTGAGGACGCTGCAGAAGAGGGGCACATAGGGCCTCAGCTCCTCGGGGAGTGTGTTCAGGCTGGAGAAGGCCCGGAAATACACCATGCCATTGGTGGGCTGGGCGCAGTACTGAACAGGGATATCTCCGGCTAGAAAAACAAAAAGGATTTCATTTTTATTGTTGCCAGTAAAATTTAAACCACTTATAATATTTAAAAAACGCTATTTATTGCTTTTCAAGCATGGAGATTTAAAACTTATACTAGAGTTTATATAAACTTCTCTACTGTATTTTCATGATAAAAAACTGGTGTCTTCAATAGTAAAGCAACCCGCGCTCTCCAAGGAAAGGGAAAGGAAGGACGGAACCACGACTGCAAGTTCCAGTTACCCAACCTCTCCCCGTCAACCAGAGAGAACTCCGACCAGGTGCCCCCAAGAACCCCGGGCCCACATCACACCCGTCCTCAGCGCTGCTCATCTTCCCCAACAGGCCCTGCCACCCTCTGGCCCCACAACAGAAGGCTGCCCCAGGGCCCCAAACAAGGCTCCTGGTGTTCCCCACCCACTCTTCCTGACCTCTTGAGGGGAGGGCTGGGCATTCAGCTTCGTACGTAGGTTCCTACCTAGCAGAGCGCCCTAGACCAGCGGAGGGACCAAGGCATGGAAGGATGACTGATTTATTCTCACTCTTAGCAAACACTTAATGAGATTCACAGACAAAAACTGCCAGGGTTAACAGATCAGAGAGATGTCAGCCTCGATTTCCACTCACATGCGCGTGCACACACACGAAAATAAACAGGATACAAACACGACAAGCGCTGTTAGAAGACAAAAGGCGGGCTGGAGACGCTTCACAGGACTCAGGGATGCCCAGGGTGAAATCCCATCCCCGTCCTCGAGGTGCAAGTGACAGCCATGCTGCCCTCAGCTCAGTCACGTCCGGCCACACCTGCTGGTAAGCTCAGCATCAACACCGTCCCAGGTGAGGGCCTCTTCAGCTACCCGCCGGGAGCGAGAGAGAGGAGGCACCCCAAGAACTCAAAAGCAGCGACAGACCATGGAACAAAAAGTACCACGGAACGAAAGGTGCCACGGAACGAAACATGACATGGAACAAAACGTGTCACGGAATGAAATGCCAGGACACAGAAGGGGGATAAACTTGGCCTCCAACTCCCTTTCAACTCAACACCCACCTTTCCGGGGGATCTCCTCCCTCTGCTTCCTCCGTGCTGATGGCAGGGGAAACAGTTGGGACAAAGGGCTCTGAGGATGCCTCTATTTTTTAAACTGCACTTAATACAGTCACAGCATAACCCAAATCCTCATTTGATTCTAGAAGCAGGAAATCAGAGCACCCTATCAAACCCCTCTCAGGAACACACACATAGGCTCTTACTGAGTGAACGCGTCTATCACCACTGAGAGTTAGGAACAAGGCAGAAGACACGTATGGAGCAAGACTATGAACGCACAGGGCTGCTCAAGTGTTTGAGGGAAAACCTCCAAGACGTGATTCTAGTGCTTCTGTGAGGAGCGGTATTTAATTTCCCCAAGGACCCCGAGACCCGGAAAAAGCGTAGTGTTCACAGTGACCTGCCAGGACCACGTCCAACTGTGTGACAGGTACGGTGGGCTCAATATCTGACACTTTCAACGCCGGCAGGCAAGAGGCATCTTGAGGTTTGCTTTGTTGAGTCCGTAATTCTAAACCTAAAAAAGAAACAAGAAAAAGGAATATTCGGGGCCATAATTAAAAGGATTGATGCAACTTATCTCCTATGTTATTATCTTACATCCAGAATTAGTCGTCCGTGCCAAGTGTGAGGAATACAGGAGCACTATGGTTTGCAAAGTATCTCCTATTTCCAGGCTGACCAGATTTAGATGCACTAATAACTTCCTTAGTGGGAAGCCCTTTTCCTAATTCTCACTTTCAATTACTGAACATTCTGCTGGGGAGTGGTGGTTTGCTCAAGAAGCTTCTCCTCCACCCCTCCAAAGTTTACATTAAATAGATTCGACTTGTTTTCAGAGCTTTCAAACCACTTCTTGTTGGACTGACATTTAGTGATCTTTATACTTATCTTTTTTGTTTTCAGACACGGCCTGGCTCTGTCACCCAGGCTGGAGTACAGTGGCACCATCTCAGCTCACTGCAGCCTCTGCCTCCTGGGCTCAAGTGATCCTCCTGCCCTAGCCTCGTGACTTTTTTTTTTTTTTTTGGTAGAGACGAGGTTTTGCCATGTTGCCCAGGCTGTCTCAAACTCCTGACCTCAAGTGATCCTCCCACCTTGGCCTCCCAAAGTGCTGGGATTCCTGGCATGAGTCACCACACCTGGCCCTATACTCGTTTGCTATTGCTTCATTTTCACTAATTTCAACAAAAGACTTACACAATCACATAAATCACACAAATTACAGTGGTGCTTAGAAAGACACTTCCTGGGCCTGACAGTCCATTCATCAATGAGGGAGGCAGCACCTTTACAGCGGACCCCTCCACTGAGCCACAGCCTATGCGGAAGATCCTAAGACCCAGGTGTGTCCCCCGCCCTGATGGCCATCAGTGAAGCGGCTTCACAGTGCTACACTGTGCCAAGCAAGTACACGAGTGCACGATTCCACGACTCCCAGGGAGGGCTGTGCCAGGTTCCCGCTTTAACTCAGTCCCCACAGACAGCACTCCTGGTGTCTGCTGGGCTGACCTCCCCCATGTTCCATTTCCACCTTCTGAAGTGCCCCGAGAGCGTGCCACACACTTAGACACAGGACCTTGGGGCACAGTGAGCATCTCAGGCAGTGTTTCCCCTCCACAGGTGCCCCACCGTGGGCTCCAGCCCTTCCGCCCACCTCTGGAGCTGCAACTGCCATCAACCACCCCCGCTCCCAGAGGCATCTGGAGCCCAGGCTCCCAGTGGCAAGGAGCTCAGACCCGGACTCGGCAGGCTTCCCTCACCGGCTCACCACCTACCTAACATCTTGACTTTCCCGACCTCATGCCACTCGGAGGTTTTGTAATCTGTGGCTTTGCCAGGAAGCTCCCTCCTGCCTCTTCCCTTACCTGGCCTTCCCCGTGGTTCCTGGGCCCACCTGCACTAGAGCACGCCACAGCTACCCTGACATCCCAGAGCTCCTTCTCTGAACACACTCACTCACAGTGGGTAGAAAAAGCCTCTGGCACGTTCTCTTCTCTGTTTCCTTTCAGCACATCACACACTCCCTGATGGTGGAGGCTTTACCCCTGCACAGTGCTTAAGACACACACAAGACCAGAAATCAGAAGATTCAAGCTTTTACTAGTTTCCCATTCACCTCTTCTGCATTGTTGTTCTCTACAGATTGGCTTTAATTCACAGAATCCTAACACTGCCGTGCACACTTTAAGACTTACTGACCTGAAATAACCATTCAACGCACTAGCACTGTGCCCTCCTTTAAAGGAGCTCTGCAGTGAGTGTGTAAAGGAGAACTCTGTAGTGTGAGGACTGCTCATTAACCTACTGGTCTGGACTACAGTATACTGGGTTTTCTTAAAGCACAGCTCTGAGGTCAGGCCAACGAATATGAAGTAATTTAGGAAACGTACAACCTGTTGCCTACTCATGGAATTATCTTGTGTACTCATGAATAACTTCAGTAAAAGTGGGAAGATTGGAGCTTGTCAATTATCACAAAACAGAGCTTAAAAAAAAAGACTAAGGTTAAAAAAAAAAACCAGCTTAAAACAGTTGTCTCTAAACAAGAATTCAGATAGAATAAGAACAGATTACAAGTTGACATTAATTTTTCTTTTACTATATAACTTCAACCTTAGCATGATCAAATGAAGTCACTTACTTTCCACCTAATGTCCACTCTTACCTCCTGACAAGCCTGACAATTTCTCACAGAATCCCAGCCCAACTAGCTTTTTTTTTTTTTTTTTTTTTTTTTGAGATGGAGTCACGCTTTGTCGCCCGGGCTCAGCGGCGTGATCTTGGCTCGCTGCAAGCTCCGTCTCCTGGGTTCATGCCATTCTTCCTGCCTCAGCCTCCTGAGTAGCTGGGACTACAGGCACCTGCCACCACGCCCAGCTAATTTTTTGTATTTTTATAGAGACGGGGTTTCACTGTGTTAGCCAGGTTTCGATCTCCTGACCTCATGATCCGCCCTCCTCGGTCTCCCAAAGTGCTGGGATTACAGGTGTGAGCCACTGCGCCCGGCCCCAACTAGCTTTTTTAACAGGAAAAGTGTGTGTGTATGTGTTGCATTTATTTTTAAAAGGCTTTATTAATACATAACTTACAAGCAGTAATATTCACAATTTTAAAGACACAATTCAGTGAGTTCTGAAAAATGTGGCAAGTTATGAAGCCACCACATCACAGCACTGGGCCTTTCTCGCACCCCCAAAACTCTCCCATCCCCCCTAGAGTCAACCAACCCCCAACCCTGGGCCTCCAGCACTTCTCATCTGCTCTCTGTCCCTGCAGCTTTGCCACATCCACGGCTTCCCATGAATGGTCTCGGTATGTCACCTGGCTCCTGGCTTCTTTCCCTTTGTGGGAAGTTTCTGAGATGCACCAATACCAAGGGTGCATCATTGTCGTGCTCCTTCGCAGCTAGTGGCATTTCTTTGTAAGGATGTATGTGTTGATGAAAGTCTGGGTTGTTTCAAGTTTTGTGTGGATACCTGTTTCCATTTCTCTGGAAGGAACATTAGGAGCGGGGCCTTCCTGGTCCATGCGTGTTGGCTGGCACTGTGAGAACTGTGACCCTGTTTCCTAGGTGGCCACACCAGTTTGGCTCCTTTGGCAGTGTGTGAGCATTCCCCCTGCCTCTCAAGACTGACGACATTTGGTGCCGGCAGTAATTTTTAAACTGCTAGTCATTCTAGTAGGTGTATAATGGTGTATCACTGTAGTTTTAATCTGCATTTTCCTGATAATTATGATACATTTCCCTAAGAAAGTAATGAGATTATTTCCATGTAATGATTTATGTGCCTAGTTGCCATTAGGATCTCTTCGATGACATCTGTCAAAATCTTTTGCCCATGCATTAATTGGGTTGTGTGCTCTCATGACTGAATTGTTGGTTTTTCGTATATTCTGAATACAGGTCTTGATCAGACACCACTTTTGCAAATGTTTTTTCCCAGAGGCCGAACTACCTGTGAGAATCCACCTGGGTCCCCTTCTCTCCCGTGGCCTCCTCCCTTCCTTCACTCCTGCAGCCGCTCCCGCTGCCACTGCCAAAATCCCCTGCCTCTCAGCAGTTTTCTCCATTCAATTTCTCTATTTTTCTGCAAAACTATCCCGAATGAGGCTGCTGCTACGCTGCTCCCTGACCTGGCAGTTCTCCTGCCTTAATCCATGAAGCACCCATGTGCTCCCCGTCTTCCACACAGGCCCTCCCCAGGGCCACTGGGCACACCTGTCTCCCCCACACACGCTGTCTTCCCTCCATGCCCAACGCTCCACCATCCCTGTGTGCCCCACGCCTGTCCCACAGAATCTTGGTGCTGCTCTGTGGCTGACACACCCCCTCTATGCCTGAGACAGGCCTCTTCCCAACACACAGCTCTCACTGTCCACTCTGCTCACAGGCCATGCAACACGCACTGCAACATAACAATGGTACTGGCATGTTATGGCACCTGATAAATACAAAGTATTTACAAAATCTGTAAATACATCTTTCCAAGCTACTTCTTTTCAGTGACTCCTGCCTTTCCTACTGAGCTATGAGGGCAATTTTCTGAAATTATCTGAACCCACTGCACCGAACGTGAGCTCTGTCGGTGCCCAGTGGACACCTGCTGGTTGAAATAATACCTGTCTCCAACTATTAACTCACTAACAAGTGCACTCGGCCTGAGTGCAGGTCAGGCCTCGCCGGCTCGGAAGGAAGCCTCGGACCTTTCTCGTAGATCTGCTGCCTGTCTCCGGGGGACAGAGCCTCCACCTTCTGCTTGAGTTTCGTGGCTTCCACTTGCGCCTGCTTCTCATGATACTTGTCATCTGGCCTCATGGACAAAGTCAGCTTATGCTGGTTATTCTGCAGCAACCACAGCAACAACAAAAGCCAAGTGAAAACAAGATCTTATTACAATCTAACACTCAACAAGCTTCTGCTGGTGTGTTCTTGGTCCTGTGGTTCCACTTTCCCACTTTAAAAACAGTAATAATAGAACGAACCTCAAGAGTTGTTTTGCCGATGAAAGTACACAAGTCTTATAAAACGCTTACCACCATACCTGCCTGTGTAGTAGTTACAGAATTCATAAATGCTATTATTCTACTATTATCATGATTATGGTCATTAGGTCTTAAGCATATCAATACTAAACATTTTCACTACATCTTAGTTGTAAAAAGGTTTGCACTTTTAAGTACTATAGATCTTGGATTTTAGTCTAAATTGAAGTTAATACAGAATTCTGTTTTTTGTCTAGTGTTCATTCTACTATTAACTTCTAAAAGGCTAGAACTATATTTCCCATTCGATACTTTATAAATTATTAGAACAAAACACATGTTGATGTAATACAAAAATAAACGTTAGGTTATTTCATGTACTTTCCTTGTTTCAACAATTAAAAAAACTACACATGCACAAAATGCTCCCATATAAAATACTACAGAGGTAAGATAATTAGAAGACACCAGAAAGTTCATGGAAAATAACTTACAATAGCTGAGAGAAACTGCAGGTCAAGTTATTAAATCGTATCTCATGCCTAAAACAACGGAACCTACTGGAGAGTTCCCCTTCAAAGTAGACAACAGTCTTTCCCACCATGGGAACACTTTTTAAAAGTTCTACCATAATAACGAGTACAAAGCAAGGAACAGGCAACCAAGCACAACTGCCCAAAAATCTGAGAAAACAAACGCACAAGCATCAAAAGTATTCACTCATGAAAACCAGAAGATTCATTACATTTGGGTGACTGTTCTCCTATTTTATATTCTTCTACTAATAAAAGAACAATATATGCAAATGTTTTGTTCACACACACATACATATATTCACATACTAAAAATGCACACAGACATTCATCTAAAAAAAACTCTCAACTTGCATTACAATCTGGAAAATAAAGTTAATGTAAGCATTTTTTAATTAGAAATTCAGTCACCCATTAACAGAAATTACTTAAATGTATAGATTATGTTCCTAATATTCCTTTCATTAGTATAAAATTCAACTTCAAAATTAGAGAAATGAATTATCCAACTTTCTTACCTTAAAATACTGTTTTACTTTTTCTTGCAAAAATTTTGGATTTTCCTGCAGGCACTGTCTGAATTTAGCCAACTGATTTCCCAACTTCAGGAGCTCCACAGGGTCCCCGTCGTGGTTCCAGCAAGAAGCTATGTACTGGAAGGAAGATTTCCACATCCACAATGCAGCTGGTACCACACAGTACAACCTCCACAAACAGCCCAGACTTGATATTAAGATCCTAGTTTCTATGTTTAAATATACCACAGATGATTGTTTATAACAAAAGTCATGTAATTATTTGGATGGAGAAACAAAAAACCTTACTTTAGCTCTATTTTGTTCTAATAAAATAAAAACCACAGGCTGAAATAATGTTTAGGAAATAACCAACAGATTACCAGTTATAAATCCTTACCCATTTAAAGTAATCAATTTCACATAAAAATATCAAAAAGCCAATTAAGCTAATAACAAGATAAAACATCTATTATAAAAGTAAATTTGTTGTTGAGAAATCACTTACTGATGTCAGCATCAGCCCAAAGCTGGTAGACTGATGTTTCATCTGTATTTCAATTTTATGAAGTAAAGCCTCAATTCGATCATCTTCAAATCCTTTCCTAAAGAATACAATGAAGAACAAAGACGGGCCAGACACAATGGCTCATGCTTGTAATCCTAGCACTTTGGGAGGCCAAGGCAGGAGGACTGCTTGAGGCCAGGAGTTTAAGACCAGCCTGGGCAACATAAAGAAAGCCCATCTCTAACATACAAAAATTAGCTGGGCATGGTGGTGTGCACCCTAGTTCCAGCTACTTGGGAGGCTGAGGTGGGAGGATCACCTGAGCCCGGTAGGAGAGGAAAATGCAGTGAGCTGAGATCACGCCACTGCACATCAGGCTTGGTGACAAAGTGAGACCCTGCCTCAAAACGAAACAAAAACCTAAGATATAGAAGAGTTTTAGAAACAAAAAGTGGCAGAGAGAACATTTAAACAACTTAATATGAACAAATGCATATTATATGACAGAGAGGGAAGGCCCAAACAATGGATCAGGCTCAGCTCCTCCCAAAAAGTACGCAGAAATGAGGAACGAAAGCAGACTGTTACAAATAAGCCACACTTACTCAACTACTTCATCAATCGTTCTGTCTACGAGGCTTCCGACTGTCTCGATGTCTTTCTCTGCAATCCCTTGGAGGCCGACACTGAAGTAGGCCTCCCTCGTGTAGCCATTATATCTAGAAGACAAAACCAGAAATGATGCACTGGAATCCAGGCACGTTCATCATGCCCTCGTCATATGCTTGATTTAAAGATCAGAATGAAGTGCTTCCAACTCCAGCCCCTCCACTGAAAAGTGCATTCAAGCAGTGTTCTCAAGTAATTGGTTCCATGTACATCTATGTCATTTTTACATCTTTTTTTAAAAATTAAATTTAAACTTTTGAGTTATGGCAGGATAAATATCAAAACAGAGAACTGCTGAGTTTTACACAATTTTAAAAATTTCTAATACTTAATGACCTGACCTGTAAGAGACAACACCATGACATTCTGAGGCCCTGGAAAAGCTGCCTTTGTGCTGGGTGTTTTATTTTGGACAAACGCCCCCTTGAGGCGACAGAAATGGCTGGCACTGGATCCAGGATCTCATCCAGAGCTCCCTGATGGGGGCGGCCATCCTGTGCACCATGAGACACTCAGCAACTTCCTGGTCCACCATCTTCCAATTATAGCGATCAAAAATCCAAAAATGGTCCAGATATTGTCAAGTGTGGGGCGGGGACAGGGTGTGGAGGTGAAGGAGCAAAACTGCCCCCAACCAATCAGAACTACTGATCTAATCTAATCATAAACTCACCCAACATCAGGAGAAAAGTCTGTGCCAAGGCCAGATTCAATCAAGGCTTTGTAAAAGGGAGAATTGGGCCCAGAAGTCAAGAGTGAAGACAGAAGACTTAATGTGAAGGCTTCGAATGTGTCGGTGATGCTGCATCGGAGGAAAAAAAAAAAAAAGGAAAGGGGAGGTAAGAGAAAAGGGAAAATTATTGGCCCTTATGCACATTTTATTTAGAATCACTACATATCTTTCTAGAAATTCTTGCATTTCAACATTTATTTTAACAATTTTATGAGCAAAAGAGAATTTCCCTTAAATACTGGGATTTTTGAGGGGGGTACAAACCATAAAATTAACTTCACTGCACATGAAATGCTCCCCATGTGACAGCCTGCCAGGCACTTTCCACACGTGATTTAAATGACAGGCACAGTGGCAGCACCATTAAGGAGACAAGGAACAAGACAGGAGAGGTGCCAGCCATGGAGCTGCAGGCTGAGCACGGGAGGGCCCAGAGCCTTCCCTTCCTGAACACCCGCCGGCACGGTTCTGAGCTACTCTCGTGAAACCACCGGAATTACAAAGTTTTGTATGTGGTGTATTTTGCCGAGGTGCGTGTTCACAGTACCATTCTCACACTCAAAGGGACCTGTGACCTCAAAATGTGAGCAATTGCTGGTCTGAGGCATTCTTTTCTCTGTAGGAAGAAAGCTTTGAAATACAATAAGTAAATTACTTTTCTTCCGGAGGGCTATCAAAAATGATTTTCCTCAAAAACCATTTCGGATGTTATTAAAAACTTTGACATTTTGTTCTCTTTTCCTAAAATCCACTTAACCCCTGAATCCTAACTGTGTATTAATTATTAATTTACATTCAATTGTAGAACTCACTTCTGAACTTTCTAGTAAGAATATTTTCCTCATGTTTTTGTCTTGTGTGAGCTTTGACAGCATATACTTACTCCGGTAAGAGGAAGCTAACGCTGGCAGTTGTTTGTTTAGAGGGATCTGTAGCAAATGAATCCGGGCCACATGTTATCTGGAATTCCCTCTGTAAAATGACGTGACCTTGTGAGTAGGCATAGTGTCTGACAGTTGTTAACGACTCTACGTTATCTGGATACACAAAATGGACCGAAACATGCTTTCCGCTAAGTTAACTTTCTTTTCTTTTTTTTTTTTTTTTTTGAGACGGAGTCTTGCTCTGTAGCCCGGGCTGGAGTGCAGTGGCCGGATCTCAGCTCACTGCAAGCTCCGCCTCCCGGGTTTACGCCATTCTCCTGCCTCAGCCTCCGGAGTAGCTGGGACTACAGGCGCCCGCCACCTCGCCCGGCTAGTTTTTTGTATTTTTAGTAGAGACGGGGTTTCACCGTGTTAGCCAGGATGGTCTCGATCTCCTGACCTTGTGATCCGCCCGTCTCGGCCTCCCAAAGTGCTGGGATTACAGGCTTGAGCCACCGCGCCCGGCCAACTTTCTTTTCAAACAAGTAACTATTCTTTTGGTTTGAAAAGATCTCCCATACTCTGTACCGACCATGACAGCCTCTGAAATCCCATCACAAACACCCAGTCCAAGTCCCCGTGTCAACATGTTTACCAGGCAGGACACAAACACGCGGGGCCTCGTGTCAGCATGTTTACCAGGCAGGACACAACACGCGGGGCCTCGTGTCAGCATGTTTACCAGGCAGGACACAAACACGCGGGGCCTCATGTCAGCATGTTTACCAGGCAGGACACAAACACGGGGGCCTCGTGTCAGCATGTTTACCAGGCAGGACACAAACACGCGGGGCCTCGTGTCAGCATGTTTACCAGGCAGGACACAAACACGGGGGGCACTCACAGGCTTGTCCCAGGGTGTCTGAGCTGGCACCGTGGTGCTTGGTTCGATTTTCTGGAATTTGCTCAGTGCTTCCTCATGAATTTGTTTCAGATGCTGTTCTAATGGAAAATTACCATACGTGAAGAACCTAAAATTTTAAGGGAATATAATTAGTCTGTTTTAGTTTAAAAGATGTGAGATCAAGGGCTGTCTTTTTCACTGAAACACAGTACACAGGACTGCCCCTCACCCAAGGTCTCGCCTTTCGGTTTCAGTCACTTTTACTCAACTGAGGTCCAAAAATATCACGGAACTTCGAGAGACCAAAATTCACGTAACTTATTACAGTATACTGTTATAATTGTTCTATTTTATTATTGTTGTTGTTAACCTCTCACTGTGCCTAATTTATAAATTCAACGTTCATCACAGGGCATGGTGCTATTCCTGGCTTCAGGCAACCACTGGAGTGCAGTGGCACCATCACAGCTCACTGCAGCCTCAACCTCCTGGGCTCAAGCAATCCTCCTGCCTCTGCCTCCTGAGTAGCTGGAATGCAATGATGCAATCTCAGCTCACTGCAACCTCCACCTCCTGGGTTTTAAACAATTCTCCTGCCTCAGCCTCCCAAGTAGCTGGGATTACAGGTGCCCACCACCACGTCCAGCTAATTTTTGTATTTTTAGTACAGATAGGGTTTCACCACGTTGGTTAGGCTGGTCGTTTTTCAAACTCCTGACCTCAGGTGATCTCCCCGCCTCGGCCTCTCAAAATGCTGGAATTATAGGGATGAGCTACCGCGCCCAGCCAGCTAATTTTTAAGTTTCAGAGATGAGTTCTCACTGTTACCCATGCTGCTGTCAAACTCCTGGCCTCAAGCAATCCTCCCATCTTGGCCTCCCAAGGTGCCTGGATTTGTAGGCATGAGCCACCACACCTAGCCAAAAATTGATCTTTCAAACTTCATCTAGAAATGTGACAAAAACCAAATGAGGCCGGGCGCGGTGGCTCAAGCCTGTAATCCCAGCACTTTGGGAGGCTGAGACGGGCGGATCACGAGGTCAGATAGAGACCATCCTGGCTAACCCGGTGAAACCCCGTCTCTACAAAAAATACAAAAAACTAGTCAGGCGAGGTGGCAGGCGCCTGTAGTCCCAGCTACTTGGGAGGCTGAGGCAGGAGAATGGTGTAAACACGGGAGGCGGAGCTTGCAGTGAGCTGAGATCCGGCCACTGCACTCCAGCCCGGGCGACAGAGCAAGACTCCATCTCAAAAAAAAAAAAAAACCAAATGAGGTATTTGTTAAAATACTTTATAACCCTAGGTACAGTAATAGAGTAATCCAACTGACAATTTCACAAAACTCAATTTTTGGCAACAAGTTCAAGGTTATACATGTTAATAAAGATAACACATTTATTCAACCAGAGGAAAAAGGTTACAGTGACAGAATTTATCTTTTTCTTTACTATGCTGCCTAAGCTATGGTTAAGGTTTGGGGAGCTAGTATCTTAAAGAACCTTCAGTAATTTCTCATTCTAGAATTTAGAAACAAACTTTACACTCTCGGGGTTGAGAGAATCCAGGAGAAATCACCACCCCTAGTGTCCAGATGCTACTCTCCAAAGGCCCTTCCCCACTAGCCACAGAAATCAGAGCTCCCTGGGAAACAGAGAGTTGAGCCTCTGAAGCAGGGAGGGCCTGGCTGTGCATGCGTTAGGGAGGTGGGGGTGGGGGCGTAGAAACCAAAGAAGTGAGACCAAAACAGGCCAACAGCTGCAGCAAATGTGGGCATAAAAATAAATAAATTCCAACTGATCACATAGTCTCAAATATACACACATACAGAAATATTTGTGAGGTCACAGTGGTACTAAAAAACAAAACAAAGAAGACTGGGGGGAAAAAAAAGAAGAAAAGAAAGAACTCTCTTCTCCATGTTGGGCGCGGTGGCTCACGCCTGTAATCCCAGCACTTTGGGAGGCCGAGACGGGCGGATCACGAGGTCGGGAGATCGAGACCATCCTGGCTAACACGGTGAAACCCCGTCTCTACTAAAAAATACAAAAAACTAGCCGGGCGAGGTGGCGGGCGCCTGTAGTCCCAGCTACTCAGGGAGGCTGAGACAGGAGAATGGCATGAACCCGGGAGGCGGAGCTTGCAGTGAGCTGAGATCCAGCCACTGCACTCCAGTCTGGGTGACAGAGCGAGACTCCGTCTCAAAAAAAAAAAAAAAAAAAAAAACAGCCTCTTCTGTCAACATTAGAGGTAGTTCCTGCACCACCCCTCCTCCTCAAACTGGACTTCCCAGGGAGAGCAGCCGCCCCTGCCTTTTCCATAGAACCATATTTCAAGATAACCCGAGAGCCCCAGCTGATGTGGAGCTCTTCTTTGAAGAAGTCCAGCAAACGAATGAAGAATTACAGAATTTGAAAACTTCACAAACTCTAATAAATGATTCAGGCAATAATCCTCAATGAATATGAAAACCATTAATAGGTTGATGAGGAATTATCACAGGACACCAGAAACTCAAGTGCACCAGATGGTCTGTGGCTGAAGGGAAAAAGCAGATCTTCACAAGACAGTGGCCGACTCTCAGCATGCACCCCGCTGGCGTGAGACCCCCAGTGGAGGCAAGCAGGCCTCACAGGAAGGTAGGATGTGGCCACCTATGCAGAGCTCCCCACGAGGGACTCTGCTTAAAAAGGCGCAGCCTGACTCAAACTAAGGCTTTGGATCTAAGTTCCAGTTCTCAGGAAACACAGGAACATGGTACCCAACACCACACAGGAGCAGCAGGACACCTGGAAAGTGAGAGCGCCCGGAGGAAACCCGGCCTGTACACTCCTCTGCCGTCCGAGAGGGGGCCCAGGAGAGACCCGGGTTGACCAGCTGTGATCTGTGGGACCCTGTGCAACAAACACTTTGGGGCCAACTAGAAAATGTGAATATGGAATAAGAAATAGGCAGTTTTATGAAGGTATGTTTTATTCTATTAAAACTGTAAATGGCATTAGCTCATGTAAGAAAAAATCCTCATGTTTTAGGGTCACAAATTCAAATATTTAGGAGTAAATGATGACATTTATAACTTACTTCCAAAAACTTCACAAGGAAAAGGATATCTTCTACGTGATAAGTGTTTAGGGGCTCATTATCCTAGTCTACTTTTCTGTATGCTTGAAAGTTTTCATAATTCTTTTTACATAAACTAACCTTGCAAATATGTTTTTACATTAGCATTTATATGTAAATTATTAGTGTTTTATATAATACATATAACTATATTATTACTATAATGACCTTATATTAGTGACATAAGAAACAAGCGATGTATCAGAAAGTGCGGATGTGATGAAGGTTCTGTGACTGCATCCACTACCGGAAGAGCACTTCTCCGTGCCAAGGACAGGCTTGAAGCTTCGCACACCCTGGGTCGGGGTGGGCACCATCCATGCACCCCCCCTCTGTACGCAACAAAGCTGGATGTGAGGCAAGAAGCTGGGGGGCCAGGACCCTCCTCTAGGGGGCTCTAAATGCCATGTTTGTAACCACCATGCTGAGCCCACTGAAGGCTATCATTGTAAATGTCCAAAATCAATGTCCAAGTAAGATAGGCACACTTAGGCCAAGAATCTTACCTACACTTAGATATTTCTTAAGCATTGCTAAATGTGAGAGACCCCATGTCATGAAATTGGAAGAACACAAACAACTCAACTTTTCACAATCCATCATCAAACTTTTCCAACAAAATATTACCTAGCATTGCTTGGGTGATAGTGAGTGGCATGAAATTGCTTAAGCTGCTCCCACGTAAGCTCCGGGATGCACAGTGGGTCACCCCCGGAGACCACTGAGTATGTGTGGTCGGGAAGAAGTCTGTTTTGAAGGTGCTGGGAGAATATCCTCTCATTGTCTGTCTTGAAACGTGAAATAAATAAATAAGAATATATACATGTAAAATAATACACACATGCTACATTACTTACAATATATGCAATTGATCACATTCTGGTGCATATGCCTGTAATACTTTGCAAATAAAACTGTTCTAATGGTTTTAAAAAAAAAAAAAAAAAAAAAAAAAAGACACCCCTGCAGCCATTGTTTAACACTGTATTCACTCATCACCCATGCACAGGAACCAAGGATTGAGAACAATGGACTTTTTGATGTGTGTTGCAACAAACGCATAGCCGAGGGCTGTAAATCGGAGGGATCACCAGGTCTGCCCACCAGCCAGGAGGGAAGTGGGGAGAAGCTCTCACCCCAACTTGAGTTTCAAGAAGACTCCTTGGAAGAAAAGACCACCAAATTGAGAATGAAAAGGTAAGAAATAGGCCGGGCGCAGTGGCTCAAGCCTGTAATCCCAGCACTTTGGGAGGCCGAGACGGGCGGATCACGAGGTCAGGAGATCGAGACCATCCTGGCTAACACGGTGAAACCCCGTCTCTACTAAAAAATACAAAAAACTAGCCGGGCGCGGTGGCGGGCGCCTGTAGTCCCAGCTACTCCGGAGGCTGAGGCAGGAGAATGGCGTGAACCCGGGAGGCGGAGCTTGCAGTGAGCTGAGATCCGGCCACTGCACTCCAGCCTGGGTGACAGAGCAAGACTCCGTCTCAAAAAAAAAAAAAAAAAAAAAAAAAAAAAAAGAAATAGTTCACCAGCTGAGGGGGCCTACGGGAATCAGAGAGCAGGCCACCCACGAGCCTCAGGGACACCAGCACAGGCAGGTTGTCAAAGTCACAAGAGGACATGAAGACACGGGCCCAGGACAGCAGCTCTTAATCCAAAATGGTCTCAAGACTCCTTTACACTCTGAAAAATTAACCCATTTATGCCTGAGGTTGCAATATTTTTGGTAAAAATTCAGACCTTGGCAATGACCTTGAGCTGTAGGATATAAATAACTCCCACAAGCTTAGGATTCCAATAATGGAACACTAGGCATAAATGGGTTTTAATGAGGACCCAAAGAGCTTTTGATTATGTGGGCTTTTTTGCCTGTGTAGGTGCCTGTGTGTGTTTATATAATTTTTCTATATTCTAAATTAAAGCTGAGACATTTAAAAAATACGTATTCATTAAGGTAAGCCATCATTACATGTTAATATAAATATGTTTGAAAATTATTTCTCATAACAAAGTGAAAAACGGACTACTCAGAGTGATGCTGTGTTGCCTTTTTTGCAAACCTCTGTAGTGTCTGGCTCAGAGGTGAAGCTGGACTCCCCCATCTGCTCTGTATCCAGCTTGCTGCGTGTCACACACCTCGCCACACAGCCTCTAGAAAGTACACCATGTACTTGGGCAAGAATGAGTGAAAAAGACAATGTGTTGATAGTGGTATGAAAAGAGCTTTCTCTCGCTGCAGATCATACACGGGGGTCGCCAGACATGGTCTGAGACATGGTCTGAGACAGCAGCCTGGCCCCGCTACCCCCGGCTTCTGCTCACAGCACTGACCCAGCTAATTCAAGAACATGTCACGTATAATGAGAATATTAAATAAAAATCAATCACCTTCCAGATGTGTCTATATCATGGTATTGTACATGGGTAAGGTAAGCTGAACACAACATAAAAAAGGAAGAAAACTTACAAACGCTCCCTTCATCTCATTAAAGACGACTCCTTTAAAGACCAAGGGCGTCTGGGGGTCACTAGGATTCTCATGTTCCAGCCGCCATCCTTCCTGCCTGAGGACAAATAATTATAAGCTGACAGTGACTCAAATACTAAAGTCTGTATCAACTAGTTAATCACTCATGACATACCAGAAATCCAGCTCGCGTAAACATGGGAAAAAGGTGGCGTCCAAATACACCGAGAGGAGATTCTGAAAGTCCTTGGGATTTTGTGTGGAAAATGGATACAGAGTATAATCACTAGCTGGGTACAAATGAAAAGTGAAATTGTAAAATATAACAGATTTCTACTAAAATTATTGAAAATCAAGCCTCATTTCCCCTTTGTCCTAGGACAGTAAGTTGTAGCTATTCTTGAGATGAGGCAGTGGCTCCATGCTCTGGCCCCCGACCTCAGCCACTGTCCGAGCTCATCACCCTGAGGGACGGCTTTCCCAGCCGGTCTCAGGATCTGCACTCGATGGGCACCAGGGCTTTCTTCAGCGAACACCTAAACTCTCTCCAGTGTCTCCAGAGACTTTCACACGTCTACAAAGACGACCTCATTCTGTAAGAGCGTGGATTTAACCTGCTATTTGATGCCACTCCTTTACAGAGTGCACTGTTCATCGTCACCCTCTCCACTAGCGTCAGTCTTACTAAAAGTCAAACATCAACGTTACTGGTAACTCTGGAGGCCTGGCATTGTAGCGATATCCCCAAGAGAAAATTGTTTTCAACCTTTCTGGGAAAAGTTCACGTACCTTTTATTAAAACACTAGTTTTTATAATCTCGCTACCATGTGGCTTTCCTGAAGGATGAAATTTCTAACGTCCTTCAACTAGAGAGGGGTAAAAATTATTCTAGAACATTAATTGCCCACTCCTGTCATCCCTTCTCAGAAACTAACTGAATTCCAGTGGGTGCGCCTGGCAAACGCAAACGCGGTTTCCGTTCAGGATGCTGGTCTTACCTGTGAAGGCAAACGCGGTTTCCGTTCAGGATGCTGGTCTTACCTGTGAAGGCGTTCATGAACGTGGAGAGGGACCGGTTCAACATTTTGAAGAAAGGGTCTCTGCACGGATATTTCCGAGACCCACAAAGGACGGTATGCTCAAGAATGTGAGGAACACCGGTGCTGTCCATGGGAGTGGTGCGGAACTGCACACTAGGGAAGAAGGAACGGCACGCTAGGGAAGGGGAGGAACAAGGAACGGAAGGCCAGGGAAGGGGGAGGAACGGAACGCTGGGGAAGGAGAATGACTAGAATGCAAAACGTTCATCTTAGTGCTGCAGACACAGTTCCCAGACGCATCATCACCTCAGGCTACTAGAAATCATCATTCTGACACTACAATACTCTGATACAGGGTTTCCCAACTCTAATGTAAATCACTGATTCAGACTATAAAATTATATTTTGATGAGATTGTAAGTCCGTGTAAGTTTCTCCTTATTTTTCAAGATGCTCTGTCATGTGGCCGGGCGCGGTGGCTCAAGCCTGTAATCCCAGCACTTTGAGAGGCCGAGGCGGGCGGATCACGAGGTCAGGAGATCGAGACCATCCTGGCTAACACGGTGAAACCCCGTCTCTACTAAAAAATACAAAAAACTAGCCAGGCAAGGTGGCGGGCGCCTGTAGTCCCAGCTACTTGGGAGGCTGAGGCAGGAGAATGGCATAAACCCAGGAGGCGGAGCTCAGCAGTGAGCTGAGATCCGGCCACTGCACTCCTCTAGCCTGGGTGACAGAGCGAGACTCCGTCTCAAAAAAAAAAAAAAAAGATGCTCTGTCAATAAAAATACTAGTGAGATGATATTTTAAACCACGTAATGTAGAGTCAGTGCTTTAACTCAAGCTTGTCTAACCCACAGCCTGCAGTCCGCATGCTCAGGACAGCTTGGAATGCGGCCCAACACAATTCCTACACTTTCTTAAAACATTGCGGTCCTTTATTTATTTATTATTTTTAGCTCATTAACTGTCCTTAGTGTTAGTGTATTTTATGTGTGGCCTGAGACAGTTGCTGTTCTTCCAATGTGGCACAGGGAAGCCAAAAGATTGGACATCCCTGATTTAAATAAAACATTCAAGACCATGTTCTTACAATGCACCACGTACCTGAACAGATTATTCGTGTCTTCTCTGGCCAGGTGTAAATACCTGGCTCCTGTGTCATCATGGCTGAGCTTCACTGCCGTCAGGAACAGCTCGGGAACAGATGTCACCTGAGTTAACCAGAAAAACACGACCAGTTAAACAAAATGGCCTTTGAAATGGTGATCTTCAACACACTGAGAAAACTGGCTTTTCTGCCTGAAATTAGATGATGCCGGGAAGCCAGTACTTCAGAGCTGGAGAGAACAGAACCATCCTGTCCAACTCCCTTATCCTACAAACAAGGAAAGGAAGACCTAAAGAAGGCAGATGAGAATGTGTGTGTATATATATATATTTTTTGAGTGCTTATTACTGGCTAGGTATTTTCTATTTTTTTATTTTTAATTTTTTTTTGGCTAGGCATTTTCTAATCATGTCACATATACTCTGTGAGGGAGGTATTCTCATCCTCATTTACGGATGAAAAAACTGAGGCTCAGGGTGATGACATAAGCTGCCCAAATCAGAGCCAGGATTCACCCTGGTGTCTGCCCTTCCCACGGTACTGAGCTGCACCGAAGTAACACAGCACCCTTTCCAACGTCTGCTGAGTGCCCCCTGCTTTTGTGTACTGCACCTCAGTAACACAGCACCCCTTCCAACATCGGCTGTGTGCCTCCTGTTTCTGTGCATAGAATCTCCTGTAGTGCGCAGAACCGGCCTGCAGGGAGGGGCAATGCTGGAGTGGGCTAGCTGGCGACAGTGGGGAGAGGCTCCAGGATCAGTCTTTGCTTCTCCTAGTGTGGGATGGATTCTCGGTGGTAGCTGGAAGCACAAAGCTGGGGCTTCCAGAACAGCTGGAGGGGCCAGGAGGCTAGAAATGCCCCCAAAAAAGCTGAAAGACTCCCGACTTCTGAGTGGGATGGAAGGTCTTCTCCTACTTTAGGTAAGCCTCCGGGTAAGTGTCCATACTCCTCGGTATGAAAGAAACTGTCTTCTCTTTCAGTCACGCCAGCCGGCCCTCTCCCGCAATCACATACCACGTCCCTGTGATCACCACGCCACTTGCCACCCCCTCCGTCCAGGGGCCATGAGTCACCTGGCCAAGCGCACACAGCAAGTCGCTGGCAGAGGTGAGACCTCGGGTCTCCTCAGCCCAATCTAGGGAGCCTGCCATCCAACAGTCATGCATAAGCGGCCCACTATGACCTGCATCACCTACCGCTGTTAAATTACTTGTTTCCAAGCTTACTGTACTTTGTAACAGACGATCAATGCATTTAAAATCAGCAGATACAGTGAGATGTCTGCTTTCTAACAATATATAGCTTTAATAATAATAGCGCTCATGGTAGCTATTTCTCAAACAAGAAACATGACTTATCCTAAGTTTCTATGGCTGGACACAGTGGCTCACACCTTTAATCCCAGCACTTTGGAAGGCCAAGGTGATATGGTTTGGCTGCGTCCCCACCCAAATCTCATCTTGAATTGTAGTTCCCATAATCCCCACATGTTGTGGGAGGGACCTGGTAGGAGGTGATTGAATCATGAGAGCGGTTCCCCCCATGTTATTCTCGTGACAGTGAGTACGCTCTCACGAGATCTGACGGTTTTATAAGGGGCTTCCCCCTTCACTTGTCATTCTCTTCCCTGCCACCCTGTGAAGAGGTGCCTTCCACCATGATTTTAAGTTTCCTGAGGCCTCCCCAGCCATGCAGAACTGGGAGTCAATTAAACCGCTTTACTTTTTAGCTCATTCTTTATAAATTACCCCATCTTGGGTATTTCTTCATAGCAGTGTGAGATTAGACTAATACACAAGACAAGAGGATTGCTTGAACCCAGGAGTTTGAGACCAGCCTAGACAACAAAGCAAGTTTCCATCTACACACACACGCACACACACACACAATGAGCCAGGTGTGGGGGCACCTTGTCCCAGTTATTTGGGGGACTGAGGTGAGAGAATCGATTCAGTTCAAGGCTGCAGTGAGCCAAGATCACGCCACCGCACTCCAGCCTGGGCGACAGGGTGAGTCCCAGTCTCCAAAAATAAGTACATTTCTATAAAATTTGAAAAATAAAGGAGAAGAATCTACCACTCTGGGTGAGGCCCTTATTAATAGTCACCAGTACTATAAACCCAGGTGTCTTTGCCCGGCCTTTGCAGGATTTCACAAATGCACTGAGTCTGTTGTCAGGACTCCCATGCCTGGACCTTGACTGGAACCCCCTAGTCACTTCTCTGACTCCCTTGCTGGAGCCCTGCCCAGAGGCAGCTGCTTTCTCACACCACCCTCTCCAGGAGCTCTTCCCTCTCCCCCCAGCAGCAGCAGCAGCAGCAGCTCCTGCCCTTGTCCTTGGCCCTCCCCATGGCGTCCACCATGTGCCTCCAGTCACAGCCGCATCAGTCTTTCTAGACGGTAAGCTGTTTGTCTTTTACATTTGCTACAACATCAAGCATAGCACAGAGCCAACAGCTGGCCAAATATGTGAAGTGTTGTCATTTTTAGTTACTATGCTAAAAAAAAAAATGGAAAAGGTTTACGCAAATAACAAAACAAAAAACAAATGAATCCATTTTAATATAAACCCAAGCAAGTATAAGTCCACAATTTCTTCTTTATAATTTTGAAACCCAAAAGGCTGAGAAAACTGAAAGATTCTGCAGAAGTTTAGAGCAAACTATTTGATGGCAAAACCTGACTGAACAGATCACGCACTGAGTCTTCGTGCTCACACTCAGCGAATCATCAGGTTTGGCTGCGGAAACCCTAGTGTGTCTGATGACAGAGACCCAGCTGGAAGTGTTACTCTCAAATCTGACAAGAATCAGGCTTCGCAGGATTCCAGGAAGGGACCGGGGGTCATTTCTCTCACAAGCTCTGTTCAGCCGAGTAGCCATCATGCAACAGGAGCTGGGCCAGGGCCTTGGGACACAAGGACAAGGCTAGTCTCCCCCCTGAAGGGCCCGTACCTATGCCAGAAGCCACACCTGCAATGTATGTGGATTTATAAGGAGGTGCCGAGGACCCATACCTGGTTTACGGTGAATCCGTGGATCTTGTCTCCTAGTTGATACCGTAGAGCCCTCTCACAAGCCCGGTTACTGTTCCATCGCCACGCTCTGTGGTGTGCATGTCTAGATTAAAAGTCATCTAAGTTAGATGAGCTGCAGGAAAATTATCTGGCTAACATTATTCAGCCACATAGTGAAAATACTCTCATGTGATAAAGATTATTAATTAGAAAAAAATTAAATACTGCATCTTCCAAAATCTTGCACATTCCAGAAAACTAATTTCTGGTAAGGTCCTTCCCATTTTAATGACCTTTTATCTTAACTAAAGCTTCAGTGTTGGAAACATTTTCTTTATACATGTTCAAAAATAACGATAATACAATTATGGTTTAAATTCCCCTTAAGAAACTCTTAAACAAAAGGGCTTCTTTTCCTCACAAGCCTTCAAAATATTGGAAGAAATTCACACTACAGTTAAATCCCATTACATGCCTACCGAATTGGTGAAAACTTAAAAAGCCTAATATTACAAGGAACTCTCACACACTGCTACTCATACTGCTCTCATACTGCTACATACACTGCTACCTGTCCCACAGAGAGTACAAAGTGGAACAACTTTGGAAAAACACTTGGCATTCTTTAGAAAGCTGAAGAGGCAGGGCATGGTGGCTAACACCTGTAATCCCAGCACTTTGGGATGCCGAAGAGTTCGAGACCAGCCTGGCCAATATGGTGAAACCCAGTCTCTACTAAAAATACAAAAATTAGCCAGGCGTGGTGGCGGGTGCCTGTAGTCCCAGATACTTGGGAGGCTGAGGCAGGAGAATCGTTGAACCCGGGAAGCGGAGGTTGCAGTGGACCGAGATCACGCCACTACACTCCAGCCTGGGCGTCAAAAAAGAAAAGAAAAGAAAAGCTGAATACTAGAAATCCATTCACCTCTTGGTCTATATCCTCCACACCTTACACTGCTGCCCCAGCACTCACAGACAAGATGGTCAGCACGAACTCTGACAGTCCCAAACTCAACTCACCTGGAGGTGTAACGACAGCGAATGGATAAACTGCAGACTAATCATTCAATTAAAAAAAAAACTAACCAATAAAAGTGCCTACAACTGCATGTAACAAAGATACAGGTCACATAATGTTAAACAAAAGATACACACGATACAGTATTATCCTAAACAGGTATTATTCAAACAGGTAAAAAGATATTGTCAGAATGCATAGAGATGGTAAAATATTTTTAAAAAGCAAGGACATTTCTGTATGACAGTGCTAATCTAAGAGGGAAAGAGAGGGTAATGAGCAGTTAGGGGAAATCTTTGGCTTGGTCATGGGGACACTGTTTTTTTGTTTTTTTTGAGACAAGAGTCTCGCTCTGTTGCCCAGGCTAGAGTGCAGTGGTGCAATCTCGGCTCACTGCAACCTCCACCTCCTGGGTTCAAGCAACTCTCCTGCCTCAGCCTCCTGAGTGGCTGGGACAACAAGTGCTCACCACCACGCCCAGCTAATTTTTGTATTTTTAGTAGGGACACGGTTTCACCATGTTGGCCAGGCTGGTCTTAAACTCCTGACCTCAAGTGGTCCGCCCGCCTTGGCCTCTTAACATGCTGCGGTTACTGGTGTGAGCCACCGCGCCCAACCTACTCATTTTCTAATTATTCTCACCTGGATGAAATGGGTTACACCTGTAAGCCCAGCAATGTGAGAGGCTGAGGAGGGGGATCACTTGAGCCCAGGAGTTCAAAACCAGCCTGGGCAACAGAGCAAGATCCTGTCTCTTAAGAAAAAAACACACACAAAAAAACAACTATTATTCTCTCAAATTGTATTATATGTCTTATGGGATTTTCTACATTAACGTATCCCACCGAAATATTTTAAAGATATGTACAGGGAAAAAAAAACACCTATTCAGTCACTGGCAATATTAGGAAGATATGCTATAGTCAACATTTGCTTACTGATTTAGCAAATTTCAGAATTATGGGACAGAGAAGCATTTTAAGAAGTTACTTATCAGCAAGGACATGATAGGAAACCCCTGAGCGGTAAGGCCAGGGTCTCCCCCGAACTTTCCAGTAACCTGCTGCCAAACTCACGCCACGGACGCCCCGTGTCTCCCCCCGGCCTGGGCCGGCAGCGCTGAACTGTTACATTAAATACGGGCATGTGGATTACCACGAACACTAAACCGCTTCGTCATTTTTTTTCCCCATAAACTGAGTCATTAAAAAACCAAAACAGTTAAATTCCGGGAGGCTTCAGTTCTCTGAACACAGCCGGACTTTAAGAGTGGGCTGTGGGCGCCTCGGGTCTCTTAAGGACTCGGCCTCCAACAAAAATGAACTAGAAGCAAAGATATCAGCGAGAACCACAACTGCCGGCCCCATTTACTACCCCCATTAAAGCCCACGCCAATGGAGGGCCCTGCCCGGAGCGCCACGGGCAGACCCGGCCCCCAGCCCGGAGCATCGCCCCGGAAGCGGGCAGGAGCTCGGGGGTCCTCGGGCCTCGGATGCGGGAACCCCAGGAAGGGCTCGGCGCGCAGGACCCGGCAGGGGCTCGGGGTGCGGGGCGCCCACAGTGAGGGGAGCTGCCAGCCCTGGGTTCAAAGACGCAGACCCCTACGTCTCCGGCCCGCCCTGGACCTTCCTCTCCCGGGAGCCAGCACGCCGAGCACTTCTAGCCGCCGACCGCAGCGTCTCACCCGCCGCTCTGCCGCCTCAGCGCACTCAGCCCCTTCCGCCCGCCGCAGCGCCACATGGCGTATGACCAGCGCGGGGCTGGCGAGGGACCCCACTTAACCCGACGTAGGGCGTGGGGCGGGGCTTGCTGTGACGGCCACCACTCCTATTGGTCACCGCGAAAGGCAACGTCCTCTGCGATAGGCTGTAGATGAAAAGGGCGGGCCTCCACTGCTCTGGGACGGGCGGAAGGGCGGTGCAGAGGGCGATGGGCGGGAGGGGCGGGGCCGACATGCGGAAGGAGGTGGGCAAGGCGAGGGGCGTGGTCACGGGTAAAAGGGGCGCGGCCGGCTTGCCGAAAGGGGCGGGGTGTGGCCATCAGCAGGATGGGACAGTTGATAGGAGGGGGAAGTGGGCAAGGGAGAAGTGGGGCGTGGCGAGAGGCGTGTCTATGCAGATAGAGTGGAGCCTGGTGAAGGGCGGGGCTGCGCAGGTGAAAAGAGGGGCTCCTGGAAGGGCGTGCTATGTTGGGCGAGGCTGGGCAAGTGAGGGGAGGAGCTTAGTGAGGGGTGGCTCTTTGCAGGTGAGGAGTGGAGCCTAGTGGGAGAGGGGCTTTCAGGAGAGCAGGGCCTTGGGGGCGGGGCTTGCGTGCGAGAGGTGGGGCCTTGTGGGGGCAGGGCTGGCAGAAGAGGGTGGGGCTTGGTGATCGACCGAGCTGTTCAGGTGAGGCTAGTGGCCTGCTCAGAGGCTGCTGGAAGCTGGGCCAGGTGAACCTTGGTAGTCCTCTCTGGCCTTAGTCCTGTTTGTAGGGCTGAGCTGAGCTCCAAAGGCGTCCTGCTGCCCCTCCAGGCCTGAACCTTGGGGGCTGGGGGGCTTCTTGGATGAGGTCTCAAGGCCTCATGGCCGGTCCCACGGCCAGGGCCCCACGGTGTCACACGTATCACGGATGGCCCCCAGTAAAGCACAGCTCCGAGTTCCTGCATGGGAGCCAGTGGCCCCCGCTGCTGCCTCCGCGTTCCTCTGCGTGTCGTGTCTAGGAAGATGCACCTGAGCCCCCTGACATGGCCCAAGTGCCCAAGGGCCCTTCTGGGAACCCCCAGAGAGGCTGAAGGAGACCTGCGTATGAGTGGGTGGCCCTGCACTGTGGGCCAGAAGGGGCCCTGGGATTAGCCATGCTTGGAGAGGGTGGGGCAGGCCTTGGAGGAAGTCCGCACCAAGTCTGACCTTCTCGGTTTCTCAGAGCCTCTCTTCCTTCCTCCCTTCACCTCCTCCGTCTTTTTTCCCTTGTATCACAAATACAGACTTAAATCTCCCTCTGTCTCCTAATGGGCTCTGAAAAAAAAGAAAATAAAAATAAATGGTAAGTAGATGGCTGCAGTCGGCTGGAACAAGCTAAAGCTTTGGAAGCAATGTGGAAGGTAATACTGTGAGAAAAAGTCACAACGTGTCTACCCCAAACTCTCCATAGGGCAGTCAGTTCTGGGCTGCAGGTAAACACATACCTCCTTAAAAGAGCGCAAAGGAACCAGAACAAAGGCAATAATAGGAGTGACAGACACAAACACATTCTGCCTCATCACCTGTCTTCTAGGGAGAATTTGGGTGTGCGCACACAAAATATCCGAGTCAGGTCTCAATCAATTCAGAAAGTTAATTTTGCCAAGGTTAAGGGCATGCCCATGACCCAGGAGGTCCCGATGACGTGAGGCCAATATGGTCGTGGCACAATTTTTTTTTTGGAGGAGGGGACGGCATCTCGCTCTGTCGCCCTGGCTGGATTGCAGTGGTGCAATCTTGGCTCAGTGCAACCTTGCAACCTCAGCCTCCTAGGTTCAAGCGAGTCTCCCGCTTCAGCCTCCCGAGTAACTGGGATTACAGGCGCCCGTCACTACGTCCAGCTAATCTTTTTTTTTTATTTTTATTTTATTTTTAGTAGAGACGGTGTTTCACCATGTTGGTCAGGCTGGTCTCGAACTCCTGACCTCATGATTCGCCCGCCTCCGCCTCCCAAAGTGTTGGGATTACAGGCGTATACCACCGCGCCCCGCCACAACTTGCTTTTACACATTTTAGGGAGATATGAGACATCCACCAATATATGTAAAATGTGGATTGGTTGGGTCCAAAATGGCAGGGCAACTCCAAGTGGGGCTTCCAGGTCGTAGGTAGATAAGAAGCAAATGATTAGACTTTCACTGAACACACAATTTATGTTTGAGAGGAGGGTAGAGGAACAGTCACTGATGCCTTAGTCTGGCTCAGTGAAACAGTAGGGCAGAGGAAGTGATCGGATATGCATTTGTCTCACTTGTGAGCCTCAGGGGGATGGCTTTGAGATCTGCCTGTCCTTGGTCCACAAGGAATTTCCTTGTGGACAAATTGTGAGAAAGGTATGTAGCTTTTTAAAATCCTTATAGCTGTCTTACTTAGGAATAAAATGGGAGGCAGGTTTGACAGTTCCCAGCTTGACTTTTCCCTTTGGCTCACCGATTTGGGTTCCCAAGGTATTATTTTAGTTTCACGGGTCATACCTATTAATAAGTCATCATTACATCTCTGATCCTGGGGGAGATAGTTTGGTATCATTAACCCTATTGTGAGTGGCCAGGAAAATGAAATACTGGCAGGTTATGGTGTTTTTATTTCTTTGAAAATAGATGCTGTATAAGTCTAGTAATTACCACTTCAGAGTGTGTTCCCATAGCATCCAAATGTCACTGATGGATAACCTAGATAAACAAACGCCCAAACATTCACAAATAATTATTTTGAGTAGCATTCAACCTAATTTTAACACCTACAGGTAGTCTCAGTTTATATTAACACAAATAACTCCAACACAGAAATTAAATGTCTGAAATTGTCTATGCAATTTGCTATGTTACAAAAATATATCCTATGTTATAGTGAAATTCATTGTTTTCGTGAAATTAGAAAGCGATTTTAAAAAAAATCAGAATAGATTGTGACTGAAACTTAGAAGGGCAATCAAGTGAATATTGAGTGTTAAAGGTTTAATTGTGTCTACCCAAACAGATATGTTGGGGTCCTAACTCCCAATGCCGCAGAGTGTGACTTTATTTGGAGATGGTCTTTACAGATATAATTAAGCTAAAATGACATCATTGGGTGGGCCTCACTCCAGGATGGCTCATGTCCTTATAAAAAGGGAAAATTTGGATGCAAGACAGACATACACACACAGGGAAAATGCCATGTGAAGATAAAGGCAAATATTGGGGGTGAAACCCTTTATAAGCTGAGGAATGCTAAGGGTCGCCCGCCAATAACCATAATCTCAGGATGAGGCATGGAACAGACTCCGCCTTCAAGCTCAGAAGAAAGCAACCTTGCGATATCTTGATCCTGGACTTCCAGCTTCCACAACGGCTACATAATACATTTTTTTTTTTCTAATCTACCCAGTTTGCAGGACTTTGTTACCATGGCCTCAGCAAACAAATACAGAGATGTCAAAGTACTTTTACCTCAGAAAGAAAAATATGCAGTGGTTTAACCAAATATGGTGTTTTCCAAGATTGCATGTCATGAACATAATACACGCTTTTGGAAAACCTTTATTTCTGAATTCATCATAAATTAAAAGTGATGATTGTTGGAAATTAAAAATAAGGGATTAACTCAGTGCCTCTAAATGTACAATTATAGAAATGTATGGAATGTCAGCACACTGACTGTTAATGACAAAGTGTAAGGAGAAAGAGCCTCCTACTTTCTGAAAAACCCAGGCACCAATCCTAGTACCATTCATTCATTCATTCCTTCATTCTTGTTCACTCAACAAATGATCATAGTGTTACCTATTTGCTAGCCACTTAACTTTGCTACTTATGAGTTTGAATAAAACATTTCATCTTTCTGTTGAACTTACAAAGATAGACTCACCTTTCAAAAAAGACAAGGCTAGGCTGGGTGCAGTGGCTCACGCCTGTAATCCCAGCACTTAGGGAGGCCAAGGCGGGCGGATCACAAGGTCAGGAGATCGAGACCATCCTGGATAACAAGGTGAAACTCCGTCTCTATTAAAAATACAAAAAATAGGCCGGGCGCGGTGGCTCACGCCTGTAATCCCAGCACTTTGGGAGGCCGAGGCGGGCGGATCACAAGGTCAGGAGATCGAGACCACGGTGAAACCCCGTCTCTACTAAAAATACAAAAAATTAGCCGGGCGCGGTTGTGGGCGACTGTAGTCCCAGCTACTCGGGAGGCTGAGGCAGGAGAATGGCGTGAACCCGGGAGGCGGAACTTGCAGTGAGCCGAGATCGCGCCACTGCACTCCAGCCTGGGCGACAGAGCGAGACTCCGTCTCAAAAAAAATAAAAAATAAAAATAAAAATAAAAATACAAAAAATTAGCTGGGTGTGGTGGTGGGCGCCTGCAATCCCAGCTATTAGGGAGGCTGAGGCAGGAGAATGGCATGAACCCAGGAGGCGGAGCTTGCAGTGAGCCAAGATCGCGCCACTGTAGTCCAGCCAGGGCGACAGAGCAAGACTCTGTCTCAAAAAAAAAAAAAAAAAAAAAAAAAAAGATGAGCCTAGATTTTCTTCAAGTTTACTTTCAACCCTAAAATTCCATAATTTTGTTGTCTCCGGTCTTACTTGTGACAGTGACCACAGCATTGACTTCAACTTTCAATGTGTTTTCTGTGTAAAATGACCCATTGAGAAATTCAAATTAGGCTGATCATGATTTAATCTTTCCTTCTAGGTATCTTCCCTGATTTCCACCTTTGAGGGAGATCAGCTCTTTCCCTAAGTGTAGTTTAACTTTGCATGTTTTAAGTTGTTATAGAAAGCCTAGAGTGTTAAATTTCTCTTGGCTCAGACCATTAATAATTTTTTAAAACTTTACAAATGTATATACGCATGTGAGGAAAAAAACCAGGGTTACTTATAACTAAAGAAAAGTCACAGTGATGATGGGATATTTATTATTAATATCTATTGGATAAAACTGTTCCATAAAACAAAGACAAGTAAGGTTTGTGAAGTGATGGTAATTATGTATTTTCATCCTCTGGGCATGGTGTAGCACTATATTTTCTTGCCTTTTTTTTTTTTTTTTTTAAAGCACTTCAGCATTATCTCTATAAATTTTAAATGCACGCACTTTTTTTTTTTTTTTAAACCAGAAATTTCACTTCATGAAATTTCTCCCACAGTTATATTCTCACAAGGGCCCAATGGTATAAAAATAAAAATGTTCCCTGCAGCATTTTTTTTTTTACTACAAACAAATATAGAACATAAAAACCTATCAAGAAGAGTTTTCTTAAATAAAATATAACATATTTATATAATTAAATGCTTTGCAGATACTAAAATAGTCATATGTATCATTTTTCGTATATCATACACATACTACAAATTGGTAAGCAAAAGAGGCAGCAGCAACTCCATTCTACATGCAAGCTGCACCTCTCACTTAAGTGGGAAAAAATCAACTCCCTTGTGAATGGGAAGAATCCACAGGAGTTTCTTAATTGTGAATCTAGCAAAAACACTTTAATGAAGGACATTTACAAAAATCTAAATAAATGGCAAAATATACTCTGTTCATAAATGAGAAACTTAATATGATAAAGTGGTCAGTCCTCACTAAAAATGCAATATGATTCCAGTAAAGAGCCCAGAAGAGCAGAAGCATGAAGTGAGTCTAAAATACATATAAAGGAGAAAAGCTTCAGGAACAGGCAAGTCAATTTTGAAGAAGATCCAGGTAGAAGACTTCTTCTCCCAGCTATTAAGGCAAGCCTTCTTACTAAGGACCTGTTTTTAAAGACTTAGAAAGTCTTACAAAACTATCTTATATAGAACAGTGTGGTGTTGGCACCGAGAGAGGCAAAGAGGTCAAAAGGAAGAGTAGGAAAAGCCAGCGGCAGACACGCTCGCATGTAGAGGAGACACTCGTATGGAGAGGTGTGAGGTATGACTGAGGCAGATGACTGGAGAACAGATTCAATCAATGCTGTAACGCATATGGGAGGAAATAAAACTGCTGTTTCAATTCACCCCACCTACTTTAAGGCCATAGTGACACTATCTTTTATTTCTTCTAAGGGTTTGCAAGTTTTACTTTTCTTACCCATGATTTTAATATACATGATGTGAACTTTATTTCTGCTTTCTGTAATAGAAAAAGTCACGAAGTTTAAAATGACCTCAGAACAGGCCAAGCGCAATGGCTCATGCCTATAATCCCAGCACTTTGAGAGACCGAAAAGGGCAGATCACCTGAGATCAGGAAGTCAACCATCCTGGTCTACATGGCGAAATCCCATCTCTACTAAAAAAAAACAATACAAAAATTAGCAGGGCGTGGTGGTGGGCACCTGTATTCCCAGCTACTCAAGAGGCTGAGGCAGGAGAATCACCTGAGCCCCAGAGGTGGAGGTTGCAGTGAGCCGAGATCATGCCACTGCACTCCAGCCTGAGCCACAGAGGGAGACTCTGTCTCAAAAAAACAAAGCAAAACAAAACTGACCTCAGAATAAGTTGTTAGATTGGAACCTAACTCACAGTGCAATGCTTAGGAAGGAGTTTAAGCAGAGAAAAAAACTTCTGCCTGCCTTACTATGTTTGTCATCCTTAAAACTGATTAATCACATGCTATCCTTAATGTGTATTTTATCCTTAACATGTGTGTCATTCTAAACATGTGTGTCATTCTAAATATGTGTTAATCACATGGCATCCTCAACATGTGTTTGCTAACACTGAAAATACTTTAACAGGAGGCAATATCTTGTGTTCCAAATTGGTCAAAATGCTCAAAATGCAAAGACCCACTTACTTAAATTCACACTAAGAGTGAATAATGTTCTAAGGGAAATTATTGGAAGGAAAGAGCTGGCAAGTATCTGAGGACATCAGAAAAGAACATCATCACCAGTGGAAATGATTAAACAGAGAGAGAAAAACAAATGTTGGGAACTTCCAAAGACAAAATGTATTTTCTCTAACTGTTTATTTTCTAAGGCTAGCCATTGGGCAAATTCCAATTGTTTAGTAGGTTCAGACTTTTTAACAGTAACTGCAGGTGCCACTGTTTTCACTGTAAACGACCTGACAGCTTGGGGAAGGACATGCCAGTCCACTCGGTTACAACACAGAACAATTGTATTTAAGGCTCTGTGTTTTGCCCTGTTATCTGTCTCGTGGTCATGGATTGCTTTCTTTATGAGACAAGCCATTCCATAATAGTTGTGATGCTTTAAAACACTTTTATCATTGGTTTCATGGGTACGACTGCAGGTGGGTTCATAATTTGAGTCACTCTTTGTTTGAAAAAATATTAAGCTCCCAGGGTAAGCTACATAGTTTGCTGCTGCTAAGTTTTGGATAAGAGTGTGTGTGTGTGTGTGTGTGTGTGTGTGTGTGTGTGTGTGTGTGTGTGTGTGTTCTCTTTTTTTTTTTTTCTTTTCCAAGACAGAGCCTTGCTCTGTCGCCCAGGCCAGAGTGCAGTGACTTGATCTCGGCTCACTGCAACCTCTGCCTCCTGGGTTCCAGCGATTTTCCTGCCTTAGCCTCCAGAGTAGCTGGGATTACAGGTATGTGCCACCACGCCTGGCTAATTTTTGTATTTTTAGTAGAGACAGGGTTTCACCATGTTGGCCAGGCTGGTCTCAAACTCCTGACCTCGTGATCCACCCGCCTTGGCCTCCCAAAGTGCTGGGATTACAGGTGTGAGCCACCACGCCCAGCCATGGATCAATGTTTTGGGAGGAGCACTTCAGGTGGAAATTAAAGACATTGTCCCTACCTTTATGGTACCGTTGGTGTAGTAGAGATTTCAGAAAAATAAATGGAAAATCGTTGTGCAGTCTAACACATTCTGTAACAGATAAACGCACAGTATGCTGGGGGAGGGCAGGCGTGAAGATCTCATCACAAAATTATGGTTCAGAGAAGACTTCTTGGAGAAGGTCAGATGAGGTTTCCCAAAAATTATGAGTTTGCAACAGTTTAATTTGTGTGTAGGAGTTCCTTAATGCGGCTGTAACAAATTGCTACAAACCCAGTAGCTTAAAGCAACACAAATCAACTATTTAACTAAATAGAGACAGAGTATCGCTATGTTGCTCAGGCTGGTCTGAAACTCCTGGTCTCAAATGCTGCTTCTGCCTCTGCCTCCTAAAGCAGTGGGATTACAGGAGTGAGCCACTGTACCTGGCCTCAGATTGATTAACTTGCAGTTGTGGAGGTCAGACATTCGACACTGGTCTCACTGTGCCAAAATTAAGGTGTGGGCCGGGCTACATTCCCTTCTAGAAGCTCTGCTGGAGAATCTGTTTCTTGCCTTTTCCCGCCTTTAGAGCATGCTCACATTCCTTGGCTGGGGGCCCGCCCTCCATCTTTGAAGCTGGCAGTGGTTGGCCCAGTCTCCCCTGATGCCGGTCCTCTGGCTCTGGTGCCTCTGCCGGGCTCTCCTCTCTATTTAAGGACCCCCTGTAGTTACCTCGGGCCCGCCCCGATAATCCAGGATAATCTCCTTATTTTAAGGTAATCTGATTAGCAACTTTAATGCCACCTGCAACCTTAATTCCTCCTTCCAAGTCTCATAGCATATTCACAAATTCTGGAGATTAGAATATGTACTTATTTGGGGGCCATTATTCTGCATACCACAATGTTTAAATAAGGTCTCCTGGCCAAGTACAGTGGCTCACACCTGTAATCCCAGCACTTTGAAAGGCTGAGGCAGGTTTATCGCTTGAGATCAGGAATTTTTTGATCAGCCTGGCCAACATGGCAAAACCCCCCAACTTTATTAAAAAAGAAAAAAAAAAATTAGCCAGGCGTGGTGGTGCATGCCTGTAGTCCCAGCTACTCAGGAGGCTGAGGCAGGAGACTCAATTGACTGTCTCCAAAAAAAAAAATTATAATAAAATAAAATAAAATAAAATAAATAAAATCTCCATTCTGTATTGTAAAATAGAAGAACTTTTAAAGATAAAATATTTAGTTGCTTATAAAACAAAACGTTTTACCCATCTGTTGTTAACATTTTCAAGTAAAATTGTCAGATTTATATTCCTAAAAAGAGATAGTCTATTGATATAAGCTCCTTTTTTTTCCACATTTTTTTCTTCAGCTTCTTTTTTCAGTTTCATTAATAGTCAAAATAGTTATTGTACAGATTAAATGTGAAGGCTTTATTGTAAATTGTTGGTATTTTCAGCAAAACATTCTACAATATTCTAGCTTATTTGTATGAATGAGAAATTTTGATATGCCTGAAATAGAATTATAGAAAATGCATATTATAATTTAATTTCCAGGCATCAGTTTTTGGAGCTTTGAGAGAAATTCCTGTCAGTTATAGAAAGAATAAATGGGTCCATATCGGGGCATGGAGGAAGGAAAAGAGTGCCCATGACAGCATTTGTGCACCACTTTTTTGCAGTATTGTTTGTGGCAGTGAACTAAATGTTCCTTTGTGAAATGTCTTTTCAGTGGAAACAAGCCAGAGGTAATGGCACATTTGTAAAATAGAAATCTCAGTGGGAGAAACACTGGTTTCGCCCTCCTCAGTTGATTTTTTTCTGATTCAGACAACATCATCACCAAAAGTTGGTTTCTTGTAACACACCTTCCAACATTCTCATCGTGAAAATTACTGTTCCTTGATAATGATGAGACACCCTTCTTGGGGAAACAGTGAGGATCTTTTGGGTATGAGAGAAACAAATTTGTACCAAAGTATGAGTCCCGGTGGGTAAGAACCCAGGTTTATTATGTGCCACAGGCTGTCTGAAGTGGGAAGACGAAGGAGGGTTTTTTTTGTTTGTTTGTTTGACGGAGTCTCACTCCGTTGCCAGGTTACAGTGCAATGGCATGATCTCGGCTCACTGCAACCTCTGCCTCCCGGGTTCAAGTGATTCTGCTGCCTCAGTCTCCTGAGTAGCTGGGACTACAGGCGCCTGCCACCACGCCCGGCTGATTTTTGTATTTTTAGTAGAGACGGAGTTTCACCACGTTGGCCAGGATGGTCTCAATCTCTTGACCTTGTGATCCGCCCGCCTCGGCCTCCCAAAGTGCTGGGATTACAGGCGTGAGCCACCGTGCTCCGCCCAAGAGTCCTATTTTTAACTAAAGGGTCTTTAGGGAGGCCTGACTTTGAAGATATGAAGCTGGGAAGGCCTAAATTTAATTATCAAATCCCAATTCAAAGGAGGAGCAAACCAAGTTTCAGGAATTCGATTAGAGAGAAACAAGTGAGAAACGAGGCCCAGTGGCTGGAGCGACTTCTGCAGATCCCACCGGGTATTTGTTCATCGGCCCTCCTGTTTCTGGCGAGGGTATGCTGCCCAGGTTTAGGTCTGGTCTTCATATGTGAATTTGAGGCAGATACCTGCAATTCTGTACCTTTCGAATCAGAGCCACCTTTTCAAATTTATATTGTTGCCTAATATATTTCTAGAGAAATGAAATCTTTTGGCATATTCTTCTGTGAACATTAGCAATGCTTTCAAGGCAAGAATAGATTATCTGAGTCAACATGGTTTAAACAGATAGGAGTTTACAATATGGCTGTATTTGGAGATAGGATCTTTACAGAGATACTTAAGTTAAAACTGAGGTTATATCCGGGTGGGCCCGGATTCAACATGACTGTTGTCCTTTTAAGAAGAGATTAGGACACAGGCAAACCCAGAAGATGGCCATACAAGGACACAGGGAGAAAAAGGCCAGTTACGCACCAAGGAGAGAGGACTCAGAGGGGACCAACCCTGCCGACACCTTCGCCTCAAACTTCTAGCCTCCAAAATTACAAGACAATTTGTTTCTGTTGTTTAAGCTGCCCAGTTTATGGTATTTGTATTTGCTTGAGGCCAGAAGTTTAAGACCAGCTTGGATAACTTAGGCAGACTCTGCCTCTACAAAAAAAAAAAAAAAATTAGCCGGACATGGTGGCGCATGCCTGTAGTGCTAGCTACTTGGGAGGCTGAGGTTGGAGGATCACTTGAGCCCAGGAGTTGGAGGCTGCAGTGAGCTACCATTGCCCGTTGTACTTCAGCCTGGGTGACACAGAGAGACCCTGTCTCTAAAAAAACAAAAGAATGAAAAATAATAAATAAATTAAATAATCATCTTTAAAAGTATCATAGTATGATTTTCTTTTTTTTTTTTGAGACGGAGTCTCGGTCTGTCGCCCAGGCTGGAGTGCAGTGGCCGGATCTCAGCTCACTGCAAGCTCCGCCTCCCGGGTTCACGCCATTCTCCTGCCTCAGCCTCCCGAGTAGCTGGGACTACAGGCGCCCGCTGCCTCGCCCGGCTAGTTTTTTGTATTTTTTAGTAGAGACGGGGTTTCACTGGGTTAGCCAGGATGGTCTCGATCTCCTGACCTCGTGATCCGCCGGTCTCAGCCTCCCAAAGTGCTGGGATTACAGGCTTGAGCCACCGTGCCCGGCCCATAGTATGATTTTCTAAGCCCTAAGAGTGTATCACCCACTCCTGGAACCATTTCTAGTGTGTTGAGGTTTCGTATTGTCTTTTGTTGTTGACTGTTCTTGCCAGTCCCTGAAAATGTCAACTGGAGCTGAAGTCAGTTCATCAGTTCCCCAACTCTACCCTCTTTGCTTTGCAGAAAAGATAATTACGTTTCTCTCCTCATTCTTAATCTCTTTCTTCTTCTTTTTCTTCATCACTGAAAAGATCACCAGGAGATCTGAATAGTGGGGAGGAGAACTGTATTGCGATTCCATTTTGCAGATTGGGAAGAGACAGTTTCTGGTATGTGCTGTGGGTGCCCTCTCTTGGAAGAGGGGGAGAGAAGGTTGGGTTTTCTGCCTCACAGGGTCCGCATCATACAATACAGTCCTGCATACTTGGCAGGTGTAGGGGGAAAGCTATACATATTAACGAGAGGGTTGAGTACATGTGCAGTGGATACCATATATGTAACATACATCTCATGTTCACGTTGGAGTGGGCTTTAGCATTAAGATGAGGTGGCATTTGGCTCTCTACGTCAAAAGGTGAACTACACAAAGACAGTTTTTGCACGGCCTCTGTGAGTTGCTGAAACTGGCTTAAGGTCTGCAGTTGCTTATGGGAAGAAATGTTGGTAAGGCCAGCCGTCTGCCCAGCCAGAGTTGTCATGGTCTGGGTTTTAAATCAGAAGTAGGAGGGCTCTGATAACTCCTATTCTTAGGGAGTTTGGCAAGAGTATGGTTTTTCTTGCAGCCTTAGGAATTTAGGAAGTTGTCATGCCAGCCAAGCCTGGAACCCTAGACTTCTAGGTAAATTTTAATTCCTTAACCTTAGAGCCCATCTTAGTTAATAAAGGGATACCTATTTGGGTCTCTCAGATGACATTTTCTTTCCCCTCTTCTCCTCCTCCTCCTTGTCCTCCTTCTCCACCCCCTTCCTCCTTCCTCCTTCTTCCCCCTCCTCCTTTCCCCCTACTCCTCTATTGCATCCTTCAAGACAGAAAAGAAGCTATCAGATGCCCTGCATCGTCCTGCCTAAGATCCTTCAATTGGCCTTAATTTCTATAGGATTTCCTCATCTGACTCTACTGCTTTTTGTATGATACGCATAAAATGTGATTTCTACCAGATTGCTTAGGATTATCCTTTGAATAGAAAAGAATTGGTCCTATTGAACAAGTTTTGTCATCAGAAAGATTTGGGTTTGGATCTCATTTTCACCACTTTCGGGCTACTTGACCTTCAGCACTTTACCTAAATTCTTTAAAGTTTAGTTTCTTGTAACATAGGAGTAATATTTCTTATCTCATAGAATATGTAAAGTATTTACTGTAGTATCTTTGATATTCATAGAAATGGAAAAAAATGGTACTTTAAAAGCTTTAAAGCTGATATTACCAATTACTACCATTATAGTAATAATAGTCATTCTAACAATCGCCTTACTCCAAATAGATTTCTTAAAGGGTTCTTTTTTTTTTTATTTTTTGAGACAGAGTCTCGCTCGGTGGCCCAGGCTGGAGTGCAGTGGCCGGATCTCAGCTCACTGCAAGCTCCACCTCCCGGGGTCCCGCCATTCTCCTGCCTCAGCCTCCCGAGTAGCTGGGACTACAGGCGCCGCCACCACGCCCGGCTAATGTTTTTTGCATTTTTAGTACAGGGGTTTCACCGTGTTAGCCAGGATGGTCTCCATCTCCTGACCTCGTGATCCGCCCGCCTCGACCTCCCAAAGTGCTGGGATTACAGGCGTGAGCCACTGCGCCCGGTGTCTTAAAGGGTTCTTAACAATTACTTTACTATCCCTTATTTGAGCAATGTCACTTTAAAGTATATATGAACACACATTTATTTATTCTACTTATAATCTGTTGTTTCTTCACAGTATTAATAAACAATAAAAACATCTATTCTCTTAGAAATACTTAAATTTGAAATGAATAGGGATAGTTTCAATTAACCCAAAGGAAGAGATAGCTATAGACTTTTCAGGACCCATCATCCACCCTTACATCGCATTATAAGAAATTACTATCTCATTTGTAAAATGCAATGGGGGATAATAATAATAGCGCTCATCACACAGGATGTTGCTGACAGTGAAGGCAGTAATGCATTGGAAGTGCTCATCCCAGTGCCCTACAGGCAGCTTTTGCAACAATAACGAGAGGAGAGCTGCCCATGGGCTATCACTTCCTCCTCACTGATAGCATCTTAGTCTCTCTAGGAGGTACCCACTCAACAGATGCAGTTCACCTTTATCAGCGCAGCTGAATTCTTTGCGGCTGCTTTAGTTATGATGGTAACATAAACTGCCACTTGAGTTATGATGATACTATAGAAAGTTGTATTTAGAAAAGTATCCCTCTTCAATGAACATTTTTTCACTACATATTTATTCCACTACCTATTTAGGAATACATATATAGTCAATGTAATGATCTCATCATGCTTGTTGTTGTACATCTATTTATTCATTTGTATTAGAGAATCTAACTGTTGAGTTAATATATATCATTTATATTTTCCTCTTTTTCAGCATAAATTATACATAAACTATTTAAACACGGATTCCAGTTTTTAGAAGGCCTTTTGAATATTCAAGTTCTTAGAGTATTATAAAGAGGAACATTAAACCTATTACTTAGAGAAAACATACATGTCATCCATGAACCTAGTTGTGATATGGACAGAAGGCAGGGAAATGCTGGGTGGAAAAGGGTGGTGCCCAGCGAGGGCCACACCGTCAAGCCTGGGACCATGGCCCAAAGTAAGAACATGCATTCTTGTTTTCCTGCTTGAATGTTGCTTTTTGGCCCACCCTGCCCCCTATCCTGTACCCATAAAAGCCCCGGGCCTCACTGACAGAGCAGCAGAGAAGGAGAGAAGAGAAGCAGCAGCCAGATGTTGGAGAAAAGTAGCTTGACTTCAGAGGGCCGGCTTGACAGTGGGACCTCGAAGAGGAGTTCCGCTGGGGATGGCCAAACTCCAGAGGAAGACCCCCTTCCCACTCCATTCCCTTTCCAGCTCCCCATCCCATTGAGAGCCCCTTCCGCTGCTCAATAAAATCCTGCACATTGACCACCCTTCAATTGGTTTGTGTGACCCACTTCTTCCTGGAGCCCACACAACAACCTGGGTGTGGGTGCAAGAGGCTGTCACACCGTCCCTTCACTGAGCTGTTTAAGACTTAAGCCACCCACAAACAGCAAAGCTAAAAGAGCACGCTGTAACACACATCCTCTGGGGCCCTGGGGGTCTTGGGCAACCCCTAGATGTTGCCGTGGGCCCACACAGAGTTCTGCTGCTGCCCGTTGCCCACAAGTGCACATCCCGGCCTCTGTACCTGCTCACCTGTGTGCTCCCTGTCCTGCAAGGGGTTGAGAGCTGCCAGCTGAGTAAATGAGCCAATCCCTTTCTGAGTCCCATGATGGGGTCAAGGGAATTATCAACCATTTCAGTCGGGCTGTCTTGGTAGTCAGTGTAATTGACTTGGACCAACTAATTGGTGATCTGATTAATTGCCTCATCATCTTCTAAATCAATCTGAACAAAGTTCATTCATTGCATCGGAAAGATTTAGCTTCCAAATCAATGTGTAGGGGATTTGTTGATAAACTGACTTCACTGGAAAACCTGGCTAGGATTCAACTGCTTGTTCCAAGTCATTCGTATGTGAAATGAAATTGGGTTTTAAAATTTCAATTTATTTTCATTCACAAGACTTGCTCTCCAGCGACATGAAATAGAAGCGTAACCTTCACGGAGGTGAATAACGATCATGCTCCTGCAGAGATGGTTGTGCTTTCATTGTGACAGAGCAGTGTCTCAGATCTCCATCACTCAACATGGTCGCGGAACAGTTTGTTTCTGATCTGTGATGAGGTGAGGTTGAAACCCGAGAGCTGAGAAGAGGTTGAAGTTCTGAAACGAAGAGTTTGGAAGTTCAGAAATTGAGGAAATTGAGTGTAGAAACTGAATTTAGAAAGTTTAGCAACTTTTATTGCATTTTAGCAAAATGTTATCTATTTACATTTAAGATAAAATGTGGAGTTATATTTATTGTAGTTTCTTTTCTTAGTAATTAATTTTTATTGTATTTTAGAAAAGAATCAGTCCACCAGGACTGGAGATTTAAAACAAAACAAAGCTGTTTCTTCCTCACAAATAGTGTGGGAAGTACTGATTTAAAGGAAGGCTTTGAGTGCAGTGAGAGACTTTTGTGGGGGGCCCTCAGCCACCTGGAAGGGACTCTCATCCAGGAAGTTCTTTTTTGTTTTTTTTCAATTATACTTTATGTTCTAGGGTACTACATATGTATACATGTGCCATGTTGGTGTGCTGCACCCATTAACTCATCATTTACATTAGGTATATCTCCTAATGCTCTCCCTCCCCCTTCCCCCTACCCCACAACAGGCCCTGGTGTGTGATGTTCCCTACCCTGTGTCCAAGTGTTCTCATTGTTCGATTCCCACCTGTGAGTGAGAACATGCAGTGTTTGGTTTTCTGCCTTTGCGATAGTTTGCTCAGAATGATGGTTTCCAACTACAAAGGACATGGACTCATCCTTTTTTATGGCTGCATAGTATTCCATGGTGTATATGTGCCACATTTTCTTAATCCAGTCTATCATTGATGCACATTTGAGTTGTTATTTTCCTTCCACTGAAAGACAGGGGCTACAAATCTCCTCTCCATATCATGTGAGCCGAGAGGTGCAGCTTGGAGCAGAAAAACACAAAGACTCAGATGAGGGTGGGTTGAGCAGAGGCAGGGATTTTAGTCTAGGAGGCAACCATAGCCAGTGTTTTACAGCTGCTGACAAAATACAGCAAATAGACTTGGAAATTGAGTTGTTAAAGAATCATGTTCCGCAGGTAAATATTGGCCTGGAGCAGGGGCAGGGGAGGGAAAGTGCTGGTGTCTCTCATTTGCAAATCCCCTTGGTGTAAATACTCCCTCTGTGGATGGATCCAGGGACCAGTGTGAGGCCCTGCAAAGCAGAGATGCTACTAACTGGCTTTGGACCCAGCATAAGCCCGCATAGCACACCCCCGGGTCATGGTAAATGTTCAGAGAGACTGCAGACAGAGAGACAAATGCAAGGACCTGACCGTGTCCATGCAGAAGAGTGGGGCACAGAGGGAAGGATTTAGGTGAGCCAGAATGAGGACAAAGGAACGCTGAGAGGACTGGGCAAGGTCTAGGATGCTTCTCCAGCCTTCTCCCAGCATCATCTGGAAGAAACTCTCAGCAGTACCTCCAAGACGTGAAGCTGGAAGACAATTCCAGTAAGACACGTTTGTGGCGTTTTGTGCATGAGTGGTCCTGTATAAGTCATCTTGCTACATTGTATGTGCTTCTTTCTTGAAGTTATTTTCAGTTAATTGTTTAAATGATAAAAGGTCAATAAAGAATAAAGATTCTTTGCTGAGTTAGGGCATCTCCAGGACTACCTGCAGGTTGAATAATGCACTAGAAGGGCCCATAGAACTCACCAGAAACATTGATTATAATGAAAGGGTGCAGAGTACAATCAGCCAAGCGGAGAGGTGCTGAAGGCAGAGCCCTGGAGAGACCCACACAGAGCTGCCACCTCCTCTCCTGGTAGAATTGGGGCTGAGCCTGCTGCTCCCAGAAACAAGGTGTGGCAGCTCACACGGAGCACAGCCAGCCGGGATGCTCCACAGGCCTGCGTCTGGAGGCTTCCCTTGGACCTGGTCACAGAGACATGGTTGACTGCGCTTGGCTGACCTGTGGGCCCCAGCTGCCTCAGTCTGTTTGTGCCCCTATCACAAAATACCTCGGACTGGGTAGTTTATAAAACACAGAAATGTATTTCTCAAGTTCTTGGGGCTGGGAAGTCCAAGATCAAGGAGCCTGCAGGTTCAGGGGCTGGAGAGGGCTGAGCTCCGCTTCCAGATGGTGCCTTGTGGCTACGTCTCCTGGAGGTGGGCAAATGCTGTATCCTCATAGGATGGAAGGGACAGAAGGGCAGGAGTGTGCTGGATTCAACCTGCAGCCCTTTCATAAGGCATTGATTCCATTCACAAGAGTGAGGCCTTCATGACCTAATGGCCTCCCAAAGGCCATACCTTTTAATACTGTTGCACTGGGGAGTAAGTTTCAACATGAGGTTTTGGGGGGGACATCGGCGTTCAAACCATAGCATCAGTTCTTCACGAAGTCATGCCAATATGCATGCTCCAAAGCCCCACCATGAATCATATTGTTAGGCTCTGCGTGTGGCCCAAGGCCCCAGCTAGACACAAACACTCTTACCAGAGAAGACATGCCTGTGGCTTAGACGTGACCTCCCAGGAGCTGAGGGCAAAGGCCAGAGTGCTCCTTGGGTAAGGCTAGTTTTTTCTTTTTTCTTTTTCTCCTGACAGGGCCTCTCTCTGTTGCTCAGGCTGGAGTGCAGTGGTGTGATCATAGCTCACTGCAGCCTCCATGTCCCAGGCTCAAGCGATGTCCCCAGAGGAGCCGGGACCACAGGTGTGTACCACCATGCCTAGATAATTTTTGTATTTTTTGCAGAGATGGGGCCTTGCTATGCTACCCAGGCTGATCTCAAGCTCCTGGGCTCAATCCTCCCATCTCAGCCTCCCAAAGTGTTGGGATTACAGGCATCAGCTACTGTGCCCAACCAAAGGTTGGTTCTTTACTACATACCGTTGAAAGTGCTATTTTTTTTTTTTTTTTTGAGACGGAGTCTCACTCTGTTGCCCAGGCTGGAGTGCAATGGCCGGATCTCAGCTCACTGCAAGCTCCGCCTCCCGGGTTCACGCCATTCTCCTGCCTCAGCCTCCCGAGTAGCTGGGACTACAGACGCCCGCCACCTCGCCCGGCTAGTTTTTTGTATTTTTTAGTAGAGACGGGGTTTCACCGTGTTAGCCAGGATGGTCTTGATCTCCTGACCTCGTGATCTGCCCTTCTCGGCCTCCCAAAGTGCTGGGATCACACGCTTGAGCCACCACGCCAGGCCTGAAAGTGCTATTATATAGAAATATTTCTTTTTTTTTTTTTTTTTTTTTGAGACGGAGTCTCGCTCTGTCACCCAGGCTGGAGTGCAGTGGCCGGATCTCAGCTCACTGCAAGCTCCGCCTCCCGGGTTTACGCCATTCTCCGGCCTCAGCCTCCCGAGTAGCTGGGACTACAGGCGCCCGCCACCTCGCCCGGCTAGTTTTTTGTATTTCTTAATAGAGACGGGGTTTCACCGTGTTAGCCAGGATGGTCTCGATCTCCTGACCTCGTGATCCGCCCGTCTCGGCCTCCCAAAGTGCTGGGATTACAGGCTTGAGCCACCGCGCCCGGCCTATATAGAAATATTTCTAAATTTCAGAGACACTGATTGAACAACACAACTACCCTGCCAGGGCTCAGAGTGAAAAGAACAGAAAAGTCCTGCCCTTTATTAAGTGCTGATTGACAGGGCTTATTTCTGTATTTAGATCATGTCTGCAGAATGTATTTCCTTACATTTATGCACATATTAGACAAATCAATCACAGTGCTTGATGTATCCACAGCCCCTTCCCCAAAATCAGCTTCCACTCACATTCCCCACTGGCATCTCCAGCCTCAGCCACCAACACTATGTGCTGCAGGACAGAGTCTGTGGCTCCCACTAATTTAGAAATGGGTCCCTGGAACCACCAGCAGTCTGTCCACCGGCAGCCAAGGTCTATGATTGACATGATGTATTCATCAATAGTTATTAGCGGAGCCAATAGGAAGCCCTCTCTCAATAATTTCAATTGGAAGTCAAAGAAAGACTCGGCATAGGAAGTGGGAAGAAGTATATCTGAACACAGTGTAGCTAAATTCTGTTAATAGTGTGGTTCTAGGGCCCCCTCCCCTTCCAGCACCTCAGAGCTGTCTTGGATGCACTATATCCTTCCCTTCCGTAAAAACTGACCTTTTTGTGATTTTAAAACATTTTCCTGAGATTCCATTTCCTCATCACCTCACACATATGCTTAGAATGGACCCCTCTGTCTGCTTGTGAGAAAAGTAAAGTAAAATAAAATAAATAAAATGAAGAACAGACCCCTCTGCGCCTGATCTAGCCTGACTGGCTCTGCATTCCCCGCACTCCACGTGGGCAAATTGAACCAACTATTGTAGGTCAGTGCTGTATCAGCAGATGGAACATGGAGCTTAGATCATCTCCATGTTGAATAAAAAGGGTTGCAGGATTAATGAAACAAAGGCAATGCAAATCATCAGTGCTTGCTGCTCTACGAAATCTTTGCATGCCTTTTATAAGAAAAGGTTTAGTCTCATGCTTTTTAAAAATGTAAATGACAGGTCTATATTAATAGTGATCACATATTACAGGGCTCCTTAGGTTTGGTATCATATTCTTTTTTTTCCTGAATACTAACTATGATAGGCTGTTTTATCTCTTTCTAAAGAGACATATTTGTCATAGTTCAATAATGAATACTTAAACATATCACGTTATTGATAAACATTCATTTATATAATATAGGCCATCTAACATGAATCGATTTGTAAGTGGAAATTTTTTAATGAAAAATTTAAAAAGGGAAAGTAACCTGTTCATGCACCATAAATTTCACTTAGTTTCCTTAAATATTAAGGCTACACAATAAACAGCATCTGTCTCTTCTGGGATTTCACAGGTAAACTCTTCTTCTCAGGTTTTTGGCAGGTATTTCGCATGTGTTAATTGGATGTCAACAAAGTAATCCCATATGAAACTACGGTCACAATTCCAGTCTTGGCTTGTAGTGGGAAGCCAGCAGCAAAGTGCGCTTCACCGAGTACGGTGCTGGGGTGCTGGGAGTTCAACTCCATGCTCTGCTGCTGCCGGGCTGTGTGGCTCTGGGCAGCTCACACAACTTCTCTGGGCTTCAATTTCCCTTTCTGCAAAACAAAGAGCTTCAAGCCAACCTCAATATTCCTTTTCTGTTCCAACATTCTGTTATTCCATGAGTTAGTTATACAGTAATGATAAGACAAGGAACAACACCCACTTATAAACAAGCATCACTGCCCTTCTTTGAAACTTGTAAGCATTCGTGGAGAATGCAGCCCCCATCCCTCCTCTCTCTCTCTCCCCAGCCCCTATTTGCCAATAGCTCTCCTGCAGTCATTGAAACCTGGTTTAACAGCAGATCAATAAAACTTCTGCTGAGAAATAGACTTGATGGATAGACTACTGAGCAGACTACAGAGTTTCAATGGTAGGACTTATAGAAATATATTTGATATATTTGTATATTGTATATTATTTTGAAATACTGAAAATAAAAATTTAGTTCCCCCAAAGTATACCCCTCCCTCCTGACCCAAGTTAACTATTTTCTTGCTTTACTTTTCCTCTTTTCTTTTCCTTTCCCTTTCACTCTTTTCTCTCTTTCTTTCTTTCTTTTAAAAGGAGTCTTGCTCTGTTGCCCAGGATGGAGTGCAGTGCATGATCTCAGCTCACTGCAACCTCCGCCTCCTGGGTTCAAGGGATTCTCCTGCCTCAGTTGCCCAAGTAGCTGGCTTTACAGGTACCTGCCACCGTGCCTCGCTAATTTGTGTATTTTTAGCAGAGATGGGGTTTCACCATGTTGGCTAGGCTGGTCTCAAACTCTTGATCTCTGGTGATCTGCCTGCCTCAGCCTCCCAAAATGCTGAGCTTACAGGCATGAGCCACCACACCTGGCCCTTGCTTTACTTTTCATATATGTTTACTATAGGTGCATGCTCTCTTAAAATACATGTATTTACTATTTTCCTTGATTTTCACCATATAAAATAATAGCATATGTTGGGTAAATTTTTGGGACTTGCTCTCTCCACTTAATAGTAAAATACATTACTAAGATGAACTCACATCATTGGATGTCAAACGAATAGTATTGTTATTGGGTTATACGAATGTGAACAGAAAGCACATGTATTGGAATCAGTGAAATACAGCAGCTGAAAATGTTACCATATATATTAGCAATCCCAGGTTCAGGGAGTAAGCCAGGAGCAGGGTTTAACGTAACATAGGCATAATGAAATGAAATGAAAATAGTTTCTGTCATGCGCGTCCGTGTGAAGAGACCACCAAACAGGCTTTGTGTGAGCAATAAAGCTTTTTAATCACCTGGGTGCAGGCGGGCTGAGTCCGAAAAGAGAGTCAGCAAAGGGAAATAAGGGTGGGGCCGTTTTACAGGATTTGGGTAGGTAAAGGAAAATTACAGTCAAAGGGGTGTTGTTCTCTGGCGGGCAGGAGTTGGGGGGGGGTCACAAGGTGCTCAGTGGGGGAGCTTTTTGAGCCAGGATGAGCCAGGAAAAGGAATTTCACAAGATAATGTCATCGCTTAAGGCAAGGACTGGTCATTTACACTTCTTTTGTGGTGGAATTCATCAGTTAAGGCAGGGCAGGGCATTTGCACTTCTTTTGTGATTCTTCAGTTATTTCAGGCCATCTGGGCGTATCTATATACATGCAAGTCACAGGGGATGCGATGGCTTGGCTGGGGCTCAGAGGCTTGACAGTTTCTGTATAACTATTCCCTAAGTGAATTTCTAGATGGAATTTGGCTCTGCTTTAAAAGGCGCAAATAAAACCAGGTGCAGTGGCTCACACCTGTAATCTCAGCACTTTGGGAGGCTGAGGTGGGTGGATTACTTGAGCTCAGGAGTTCAAGAGCAGCCCAGACCACATAGTGAGACCCCGTCTCTACGGAAAATTAAAACAATTAGCTGGGTGTGGCGGTGCGCAGGTGTGGTCCCAGCTGCTCTGGACGCAGAGGTGGGAGAATCGCTTGACTCCAGGAGGAAGAGGCCCCGATGAGCCATGATCGTGCCACTGCACTCCAGCCTGGGCTACAGAGCAAGATCCAGTCTCAAAAATGGGGCAAATAATATATTTTGAAAGTCATTGCATTTCGTCTCATTGATACAATCGTTTCCTCCTAAATAGAGTTGAATTCTCAAATCTTTGATTTTCAGCAGTGTTATGACAGGACAATGCCACTAGATGGCTGCCTTTCTTCTAACTTTGACAATTTCCTTGGCATGGGCTCTGCATTGAGTAAACATGTCCTTTACATGGTTTATTTATTTTTACTAAAATTGCTTTCATGACAGTTATTCAAACTCACAACCACTTCATACTGCTAGGCTGGCATTTTGAACAGGATAAGTGAAACAGCAACTGTCGCTGGAAATGGATGGAACGTCACGGTGAGTTCTAAAAGGACAGGGAGCTTGTGCGGTGCCCTGTTGTAAATAAGCTGTAAATAAATGCGGGGCACCCCTGTTGGAAACTGGAGCTCTGGGCGTGGCGTCTGGAGTGGGTGTGTGCTGCTTTTGCTTCGGAGACGTTCATTTCCCCTCCTCCGACAAAAGCTCTTCATTCGTAGCACGTGGCCAGCGTGGGCTCAGCTCTGAGTTCGAACGCAGCTCTGAGTTCTAACGCAGCTCTGAGTTGGAGGCCTGGCCCATCAGAGCGTTTCCCTGCCTCCGGCTACAGGGATTGGATAAGGAATGAACTGACGACCAAGTCAGCAAAAACTCAATTCCAGAATTTTGGGGGACTCTTAGGAAAGTTACTTTTCTTTTTCACTTGGGTTTCTGAGAGACAGACTAAGCCTCCCCAAAATGAAGCCGCGGAAAGGCAGGCAGGGCAGGAGAGGGAAGGACCATGGTCCCATGCTCTGCACCCTCTACTCACCCTGCCTGACGCCATCTCTGCTCCTGGATTTTCCACTTTTACAGCTTTAAGCTGGTGTCTTTCAGTTGCAGCCCAAACTCCGGAAGATATGAAGTCAAAAGACAAACACCATTTGACTGGACTACTTTCTGGCTACAGTTTTGACAAACCAGTTTGTGTCTAGAAGGACTACCGCTCCAGTAACCTTCCCTCACTTTGTAGTTTCCAGGTGCCTGGTGTGTCCTGGATAAGAGGAGAGGGACAGCAACTGGTGTGAATGATGATATCTTAGCGGATGTCATGGACATGGCGTCCATCAGCACCACAGACGAAAGTAAGTGACTTCTCACGTCCACCTAAAGGCGTGTCATTGGACAGAGGTTTATACAATGAGGCTTTGCATCACCGGAACCACCCCAAACTCCATAAAGAGCAGCAGAGACATGTCAAGAGAAAGGGGAGTAGGGAAGCTGAAAATATGCCCTTTACATGTCGAGAAACATGGCTTCTGGGGTCCCCTGTCTCTGTCTCCCTTGCTTTAACTCCTGGCAGTTGATGGACGCTGGAAAGCCACCGTCTGCCTTCCAATTTCCAGGGAACAGGAATCTTGTTTCTACCCACCAAGTGCATTGTCAATGTTTAGTATTGAGAGATAAAGCCTTATTAGGAAACAAAAGAAGTTTACAAATAAAGAAAAAAGAGAAAAACAAAATGTCTTCTAAATAAACTATAGTTCAGTTTAACACAAATTCAAAATAAAACGCAAACAATCCATGATATTGAGAATTTCAAGTGTCCTGGCTGGGCACGGTGGCTCATGCTTGTAATCCCAGCACTTTGAAAGGCTGAGGCAAGCAGACAGCTTCTTTTTGGGAGTTTGAAATGAGCTTGGATAACAAAATGAAACCCTGTCTCTACAAAAAATACAAAAAATTAGCTGGGTGTGGTGGCACACGCCTATGGTCCCAGCTACTCGGGAGGCTGAGACGGGAAGATGGATTGAAGCCGGGAGCTCAAGGCTGCTATAAGCCATGATTGACCCACTGCGCTCCAGCCTGGGTGACAGCAAGACCCTGTCTTAAAAAAAAAAAATTCTGTTCAGGGAAACAGGGAACAAGTAACTGATTGACTCAACTTCTACCCTCTTACTATTTTTTCTATTTGTCCTCACTGAAGTCTGTTACTCTGTCCTCTGACGGGAGGCCCTGGTGGCTCCTGGGCTGGGATGGGGCCCCCTGTGTGCACAGACCCCTTCGGGAAATGGAGTGGAAACCTGGGAGTTTGTATGCGGAAGAGTCAGATGGAAGCCCAGGAGCCAGCAGACACTGAGCACCTGTCTTTGTCACCACGCAGGGCTCTGCCCATCACAGGAGGGACTTGGGGGCTCGGGTTCCAGCACTTTCTCCCCTGGCCTCAGGCTGGGGGAGCAGCTCCCGTTCACCCACTGAGAAGGCCTGTGCAGGCTCTAGTGTCCGGGAGAAGGGCCGTGCCTCATTTCCATCTTCCCAGGAGGCCCGTCTGAAAAATATGGCACTACCACCCCTGTTTCTATTTCAGCTTCCCGTTATTTTTCTTTTTTCTTTTTTTTTTTTTTTGAGACGGAGTCTCGCTCTGTCGCCCAGGCTGGGGTGCAGTGGCCGGATCTCAGCTCACTGCAAGCTCTGCCTCCCGGTTTACGCCATTCTCCTGCCTCAGCCTCCCGAGTAGCTGGGACTACAGGCGCCCGCCACCTCGCCTGGCTAGTTTTTTGTATGTTTTAGTAGAGATGGGGTTTCACCGGGTTAGCCAGGATGGTCTCGATCTCCTGACCTCGTGATCCGCCCGTCTTGGTCTCCCAAAGTGCTGGGATTACAGGCTTGAGCGACCGCGCCCGGCCGCTTCCCGTTATTTTTCTCAGTTCATTGGAATATGGGCCTAGAATTTCCATCTCAGCACAGTCTCTGCCCTATTCTCCCACTTGCTGGCGGTCTTCCAAGAGCCATCCCAGCAAACACTGGGGCATTTTTGAGTTACGCCTCCAGCCCACCACGGGGACCGAGCCTGGACCTTTGGATCAGAGCTTTACTGGTGAGGCCAGTGCAGAGGTGGGTGATATCATGGATTACCAAGGTGGGCTCTGGAGCCAGGGCTCTGGGTGTAAGTTCAGTTCTACTCCCTAAGGCTGTAGGACCCGGGCAGGTCCCTTGGGGGCTCTGTGACTCTGTTTCTTCTTCTACAAAATGGCAGTATTCATGGAAGAGCTCCTGGCTCAAGGGTTATCAAGATTCATGAGTACATACAGGTAAAGCACCCAGCACAACGTATGGTATAAATGCTTGTTGCTGTGAATATCATCCTATTCCCCGGTGGTGTTTGGGGAACCTGTTTTCCCCCCTCTCCTGGGTAGATTTGCCTGCAGTGAGTGGGAATTCTGTGGCTCCTGGGGTCATCGGCGAGTCCCTCTCCGGCTTCTCCCTCCTGACTGAGAATTGCTGGGTGGCCACACTTGGGTGTGTGTCTCTCTCCGTTCTCTGTTACTTGTGGCAGCTGATGCTTTGAAGCCATGATTCCAGTTGGAACTGAGAAGCAAATACTGCCCACCTGGCCGCGGACACTGGCTGCCCGTTCAGAAGCTGGCCAGTCACCAGCAGCTGCCCTCTGAACGACTGCCTTCGAGAATGGCTAGTTTGCCAAACATCAATTTGTTAAAATTACAGGTTTATCGTTTCTTTGAAACCAACTTACCCTACATCAGGCCACAAACTGGGTGAATACGCAATTCCAGGGTACTGAGCCTGGCTGGTGTTGACGCTTCACTTTCTTGTTTTCTTTTTTCTTTTCTTTCTTTTTTTTCTTTTGAGATGGAGTCTCACTCTGTCACCCAGGCTGGAGTGCAGTGGTGCGTTCTCAGCTCACTGCAGCCTCCACCTCCTGGGGCTCAGGCAATTCTTATGCCTCAGCCTCCCAAGTAGCTGGGACTATAGCACATGCCATCACATCCAGCTAAGTTTTGTATTTTTAGTAGAGATAGGATTTCACCATGTTGGCCAGGGTGGTCTTGAACTCCTGACCTCAGGTGATCCACCCACCTCAGCCTCCTAAAGTGCTGGGATTACAGGTGTGAGCCACTGCACCCGGCCAATGTTTCACTTTCTAAAGCCACATTTTTGAGGTACACAGCCCATGCTTCATGCCAGGCCTACGAGGGGGTTCCTGGTTGTAAACCTGTCTCTGACCTCCCAGCTGGCTCAGAGGTGTCCCCAACCCAGAGTCCCGAGGACAGCCCACTTTGGGGAGGAAGCTCGCTTCGGGTCCTGGGTGTAAAGCCAGCCAAAGCAGCACCACATTTCTGGTCTTGGCTGCCAGCCACAGTCTTCTCTCTCTTCTCAGAAATGGGTCTTGAATCTCTTCTGATCATGTGTCCATTGGGCTAGACTGGGAAGAAGTTTTCAGTTGTAGTCTTTCTAAAGAAGCATGACTATTGTTTCTGCTTCTATTTCAGCTTGCTGTCACCTTCCCTCAGTCCAGTGAGACCTGCACACGGAATTCTGATCTCAGCTCAGCCTCTGCCATGGTCTTCAACTTGCTGGAGGTCTCCCAAGAGTCATCCCAGCAAACATGGGGGCTCTTTTGCCCATTTATGTGAATGGCCACCATGGGGAATATTCCCGCCCCCTGGGGCCTGTGGCGGCTGTGTTCACCCGGGGGTGGGGAGGGGGGCCTGTTCCTGCAGGTGGGTCCTCAGTCCCCTGGCAGGGGCGTCCTTGGATGAGCTGTCCTGCTGGGGGATCACGCAGAGCTGCTGAGGGGAAGGAACAGGCAATGAGGCCGAGGCCAGGGGGCGTCCTCTCACTTCCTTCCAAAGCTTCCTTCTGGGACCTCTCATCTTGGAGGCTGCTTTTTCCTTTGGTTCATTTCATCTGGATTTTACCAAGGAGAAAATGCAGTGGGGGAAGCAAGGAGTTACAGGCCGAGGGCTCAGTGGTTTGCTTTAGTTCTGCACACCCAGACACCCTGGCCCCTTCCCCAGCGGTCCAGGAATCAATTCCAGGAATGCTCTGTGTCCCAGCCTCCTGCAGTGGGATCTCTCTCTGCTGCTTCCAGCCGAAGGCCACTGGAGGGCAGCAGAGGCCCAGCTGAGCCGGGCCGGCGCTGCAGGGACTCTGGGAACATCTCCCACTCAGTCTCCCTCATTCTAGGGCTAGTAGCAGGCAGGTGCTGGTTCTTTCTATGAGGAGGGGTGACTGCTGACCATTGCATTACCACACGGAGCAGCGAAAGGAGACACCCCCATCACGTCTTCCAGCAACGGCGGCTCAGACTTTTCACTGGGATCTCTCAAAAAGGCGTTCATTTAAGGGACAGCTTTCTGTTTGTGGATGTCTTAGGGTTGTCATTACACGAGGCTTATCAGGGACAGGGATCAGTGCTTCGGTGTCACTGGTGAAAAGAAGCTTATAAAACAACCTTCGGGATTAGCTCATTCGCCAGCCATTGCGACTGTGGCAAACCACATGGCCCCAGCACAGCGGGTGCTGAGTTCATTATGTGACACAGACTCTACAACGAGGTGGTGCTGAACAGACTTCATAAAATTGTCTTGTATACAACTCCCCGAATATTACTTAGGAATATAGTTCCGTTGAGGGCACATGCAGCCAATATTTATTTGAAAATGTGGAAATCTAGCCAATTGGATACATGCAGGTGATTGAGATAATCCAAACTTTAATGTCTTTTTGAATATTGCATTCTCTTGTTTATTCTTTGGCATTTAGACACAGTCTGAAGCTCAGCTGATTCTCATGATTTGGGAGTGGAACGCCCAGTGTTTCAGGTGAATTGTGTTTAGGGCTAATTTGGGCTCTGAGAAGGGCCTATTTTCTCCGTGAAAATCGTGACTTAAGGAGTGCTTGGTTGTCTTAGCCAGCTCGGGCCATGACAAAATACCGAAGACTGAGTGACTTCAACAGCAAACAGGGATTCCTCACGGTTCTGGAGGCTGAAGTCTAAGGTCAAGGCACTGGCAGATTCACTTCCTGATGAGGGCCTTTTCCTGGTTGAGAGAGGGCACCTTCTCATTGCATCCTCACATGCGAGAGAGAGAGAGAGGGGGAGAGAGAGAGGGCTCTGCCCCCTTCCTCTTCTTTTTAGAGCACTGGTCCCATCACCGGGCCCCACGTCGTAGCCTCTTCCAACCCTCATTGTCTCCCCAACTTCCCGCCTCTAAATACTGCCATATGAGGGGCTTGGGCTTTGACATGAATTTTGGGGTGAACACAACCATTCAACGCATGCCCAAGGGTTCACTGGTGGTCATATGATGGCTGAATCGTGTCTCCCCAGAAATCCTACATGGACGCCCCAACCCTGGGACCTCAGATTATGACTATATTTGGAGATAGGGTCTTTAAAAAGGTAATTAATGTAAAATGAGGCCGTCAGGGTGGTCTCTAATCCACAGGGTTGATGTCCTGATAAGAGGAGGAGATTCGGATGCAGGTGCACACACGGAGAAGATGCCGCCTGCAAGCCATGGAGAGGACTCGGGAGGAACCAGCCCTGCCCACACCATCATCTCAGACTTGCAGCCTCTAGGACAGTGAGAAATACCTTGCTGGGACTTAAAACCCCAATCTGTGGTGCTTTGTGACCACAACCCTTGTGCACGGATACACCAGGCTGGAGAAGCATGGCTCAGCCTTGAGGAAGCAGCAGAGAGATCATGCAGGTGGAGGCAGATGTGGGGAGGGGATCCAGCCACTGGCCTCAGCTTTTCTACACCCCCTGAGCTCCTGCCGACCTGGAGGTGTCTCCCAACCTGGGTTTAGTTTTAGTAGAAATCGGGGCAGCTTTCTCACAGACATTCAGGCAGCACACACAGAACAGACGGTCACCTGCCTGGATGTCACGGGGCAAAGTGAAGCACAAACACACACGGGCCTCACCTGCCCAGCGTGGCCGCAGGGTCGCCGGCTGGTTAGGGTCGCCGGCTGGTTAGGGTCCCTGGCTGGTTACGGTCCGTGGCCGGTTAGGGTCCCCTCCACTGCCAGGGCAGGTGAGGCCCGTGTGTGTGTCTGGGCTGGGACCAGAGTGAAGATTCAGGTTGCGGCGTCAGCAGGTGAGCAGGGAGGTGAGGAGGGCAGCTTGCAGGGACCAGCAGGTGAGGCAGAAGGAGAACTTAAGACACAGAGAAGTATGTGAGGAAGCAAATCGCAGCACACAGGGCCATCTGCGGGGCTCATTTCTGGAAGGCTGAGGATGGATGAGTCGTGTGTGTGGTCTCAACGATGCGTCAGGAAACCCACTGAGTCAAAGCTGCTCACTCTGGCTCAGGTGCTGCTAGCTGCTCCTGGCTGCCTTACAGCCTTCTAAGAGCCCACTGGAAACTCTCCAGACCTGGCGGCAAGCGGGTCCCCAGGTGTCAGGACCCGTGGCTGCAGGCTCATTCCCTAGGCTCAAGATCACCATCCTGCAAATGAGGCAAATGATTGGAACCCTGTCCCATCTGATCATAACTGATGCTTGCAAGTCTCGTAAAACAAGTAAAAACTGAGTGCTGGGTGGTCTGTTTGGGGTTGAAAGCATAGATATGAACAAGACACTCTTCCTCAACCAGAAGAGTGGATTCTTTTGGAGGGAAGGGGTTCCGGGTAGCTGGTTGTGCAGGGGATCCTTGTAGCTTGCCAAGACATAAAGCCCACCTTTGCAGGAAGCCAGACGCACTGGTCCAGGGGTAGTGCTCGGCCCAGCTGTCCGATTGGCCCTGCTCATTACTGGGGACTCTGATTGTATTAGTCTGCTCTCACACTGCTAATAAAGACATACCAGAGACTGGGTAATTTATAAAGGAAAGAGGTTTAATGGACTCACAGTTCCACAGGGCTGGGGAGGCCTCACAATCCTGGTGGAAGAGCCAGGGACGTCTTACATGGCAGCAGGCAAGAGAGAGCTTGTGCAGGGGAACTTCCCTGTGTAAAACCATCAGATCTCGTGAGACTCACTCACTATCACGAGAACAGCACGGGAAAGACCCACCCCCATGATTCAATTACCTCCCACCGGGTCCCTCCCATGACGCGTGGGAATCATGGGAGCTACAATTCAAGATAAGATTTGCATGGGGACACAGCCAAACCCTGTCACTAACCTAGGGAGGGCTTTCCTGTGGAGCACTTAGCACTGCCTGTGAACTTGCCACTTTCCCTGCCTGTTTACCCTCACTGGATTGAGAGTTCCTTAAAGTTTGCGATAAACTGTGTCTTGTTCACTTCTTCTAGTGCCTGGCATGGGATAGATGACCCGCTCATATTTGTTAAAGAATGAAAGAGAAATTTCAAGAACTTTGTTAACTCTAAATGACACAACCTACACATTTAGAAAGGAAACTTCCTGCCAAAGGTTTACAGGCTGCAAGGTGGCCATCCCAACAGTCTGGGAAGCGTAGCCCAGCCTGGAGCCTGCAATGCAGGCACTGCGAGGGAAAGGAGGATGGAACGGGGGTCCATGCTGAATGGATTAACCAATCATGCATATTCAACAGATTATAGGAGGATCTATGAATATTTATGAAGGGGGCTGGCACATGCATAATGAACAAACACGCCTGTTACATAAGACCCAAGTTCTCCTTGGGGTGTAAACCTAGCATTTAAACGAATTTCACTTGGGCCATATACATCGAAAGTTCTTTTCAGGACACAGAGGAACTTAAGTGCTCAGCCACTGTGAAGCGGCTGGAACCAGTCCATGCTTGGGGGTCTTTTTATCAGAAGAAAGTTACTGAAATCAGTCTCTTGCCTAATCAAAACTGTAGCGGTGGCTGCCGAAACGGGGTTCCGTTGGGCAGTGTCTGATGGTTGGTGAGCTGTAACTGCTGCAACATTGCTTATCTCGAGGCCAGGGCTTATTTAGCTGCCAGAGAAAAAGAAACACCTTATGAGAGTTAGAACACAGTTTATTCTTTAAGTGTGGGGTGCGTGACTTAACCTTTGTCTGGTACAGCCTTAGGTCCCGAGTATAATTTGGTATTGTATCGCCACAGAGTTCTCTCTGTCAGTCTCGTGGTCTCTGTTCCAACGTAAATGCTGGCCAGTTGTGCCTAAACCCCAGAAGAGTGGGGTGTGATGAGGCTTGAGGGACTTAGAATTTTCCTTTTGGCATACACTTCCCGATGGTGAATGCGGGAGCACGTGGCAGGCACTGCGGTTGCGGGGTCCTGGATTGGACCTGGGGGGAAGTTCACGGTGATGCTGAGTGAGGGTGAGCGGTTCTGGGATGGAACGCGACACGCTGAGCCATGCCACGTGCAATGTGTTTGCATCGAGAAGCCAGAAGTTTAGGAATTTTCTCTCTGCTGTGACCTGCAGTCCTTTCACTTCATCAGCGGGACTTTCTTTCTGAGGGACTGGGGGAGGGTGACTGCCTTTGAGAACTGAGAGAAGTGCGGAGTGAGGCGTGGAGCAGGTGGGTCGGTGGCTGCAGACTCCAGGTCTAAAGGCAGGCATCCCCATCATGATTTGCATGGCAGGCAAATACCCGGAGCTCCCACGGCCACGTAGGCAACACTAGAATCACCGGGCTATGAAAATCAGGTCTGCAGCGAACAGCTCAGTCTGAGTTCTCTACTGGAATTTTCCAGCATAACTTGGAAGTCAGAACTGTGCTGGGATCCCAGCGACTGGGGGAGGCAAAGTTGGGTCGGGGGAGGGAGGGTGGAGGCCATGAGGGAGACACAGCAACCTAGAAACGTTCAAATAAACAAAGAACCGGAAAATCAGAGCAACACCAGGTGAAAAGAAGGAACCCAACGGTGGGCGGGCTGTTGCTGGACGCCAACCTGATATGTGGCATGGTTTGCAGTGAGGCACGCAGGGGTGAGCTGCCCTGGTGGGCGTGCCCACCCCTCACACTTAAATAACATTTTACATTTCATTCATTCATTCATTCATTGGTTCATTAGTTCAATAAGTTGTTTTTCTTTAATGAAAGCCTTTTGTTTCTGGGAACTTTCTCTGCTTGCCTCAAGAATGTTATGTTTGAAGATTTTTATGCTTCAGAATGTTTGTTTGTTTACTTATTTGTTTATCTTTTAAGGCAAGGTCTCCCTCTGTCGCCCAGGCTGGAGTGCAGTGGTGTGATCTTGGCTCACTGCAACCTCTGCCTCCTGGGCTCCAGCCATTCTCTTGCCTCAGCCTCCCGAGTAGCTGAGACTACGGGCATGTGATACCTTACCCAACTAATTTTTGTATTTTTAGGAGAGAAGGGGTTTTGCCATGCTGGCTGGGCTGACCTCGAACTCCTGGACTCAAATGATCCTTCCCTCTCAGTCTCCCAAAGTGCTGGGATTACAGGCATGAGTCACCGTGCCCGGCCTAGAATACTTTTTTTTAAAAAATTTAATTGTATTTAATTTAAAAATATTTTCATTTTGGATTCAGGAGGTGCACGCACAAGTTTGTTTCTATTTTGTGAGACTGAGGTTTGGGTTTCTGTTGATCCCATCACCTACACAGTGAGCACAGTACCCAATGGGAGGTCTCTCCTGGCCGTTCCCTCTCTCTTTTCTCTTGGAGTCCCCAGTGTCTACTGCTGCCCTCTGTATGTCCCGTGTACCCGGTGTTCAGCTCCCACTTAGACGTGAGAACGTGCGATATTTGGTTTTCTGTTTCTGTGTTAATTCATTCCATAAACATTTATTTAGGGCGTGGAATGGGGCCAGGCCATGTGCTAAGCTCTGAAAATGCAGACATAAATAAGTTAGTTTCTTCCCTGAAGTAGCTTTTGTTCCAGCAGGACAGCGCCAGTCGCTTTGTAAAAAGGTGATAATCACTGGGAAACTGTGCCTGGTGCTGTATTAGTGTGCGTGTCAAGTGCCGTGAGAGCCCAGAGAAGGCTGTGATGAATGCTGAAGCTCCTAGGGAAAGCACATGCGCTCACGAACCTCCTGGTTGTGTGACGGCTGTCATTCACACAGCCATGGCAATGCCTACACGCTGTTTCACAGAAAGCCGCGTCTACACTGTTCTCTGTACAAAGTCGGGAGTGGCCTTACATTAGAGAGCAGTGGAGCAAACACTGCACAGGGCATTACCGTTTGCCAAGCTTCTCAAGTGTCCTGATATCTCCCTCATGGAATTCGTATTTAACTAGTACACAACGAGCTTTCAACCCATATGTGAATATAGTGCCTGATACGTAAGCACAGGTGAGCCTACACACTGCTTTTGAAAATATTGGCCATGAAATGTGACATGCACTGATGCCCTGCTCTTCAAAAGACTCCAAGCAAAAAGCCCAAGTGATGACCTCGATCCTTGCAGATAATTAGGTGACATCCAAATGGTCCCCGAAGGAGACAAGAGCCCAGGTGTGGCACATTTCCAAGCATTACCGAAGACACACAGTGGCCAACCTCTCTGAGTCCCGAAGACGCTTTGTCTGTTTTTGATTTTGTTTTGTTTTTCCCTTAAATTCCTTCACCTAGGTAGACACCATTTCTCAGGATGGCCACTAAAAAGTCTGTAAAGTAAAAAGATACAAGAGCTGAATATCTTCTAGATTCCTTCCTTTCTAAAAATTCTTCATTGTTCTGTGTCCCATGTTAGGTCTGATAAAGAGAATGTTTCTTTCTTGCAATAATAATAGAGTATCTGGAAACCTCTGACCACATTAAAAACCCTGAGAAGACACAACCTCAGGATTGATAACAGAAGTCAGCTGTGATTAGCAGAGCAGTAATTAAAGAAGATAAAGAGGGTGAACGGTGCTGTCTTGCAGGGCAGGCCAGTCCGACTTATAGAACCTCCACGAAGGCAGGGATTAGTCTTATTTTCTCTCTGCTAATAAAAGATTTTTCTTTGTCCTTCTGGCCCATAAAAAGAACATTAAGAATCCAAATGCAGCAAATTATAAAATAATATCCTCAGGAGATGCTGAGACAATATATTTATTGAGTTTTATTAAAAATAAATATATCATTAAGTGAGACTACTACTGCAGTCTTAAAAACACAGAGGCCTAATCTCTCTCAGGATCCAGGCAAGTACATTGCACTAGAATGCTATTTATGATCATGCTTTCTTAGGTTGGGAGAATTATCTTTTTTTCTTTCTTCTTCTTCTTCTTCTTTTTTTTTTTTTTTGTGACACGGAGTCTCACTCTGTCACCCAGACTGGAGTGCAGTGGCACAATCTCGGCTCACTGCAACCTCTGCCTCCCGGGTTAAAGCAATTCTCCTGCCTCAGCCTCCAGAGCAGCTGGGACTACAGGCACCGGCCACCGTGCCCGGCTACTTTTTGTATTTTTCTTTTTTTTTTTTGAGACGGAGTCTCGCTGTGTGGCCCAGGCTGGAGTGCAGTGGCCCGATCTCGGCTCACTGCAAGCTCCACCTCCCGGGTTCACGCCATTCTCCCGCCTCAGCCTCCGAGTAGCTGGGACTACAGGCGCCCGCCACCACGCCCGGCTAGTTTTTGTATTTTTAGTAGAGACGGGGTTTCACCATGTTAGCCAGGATGGTCTCGATCTCCTGACCTCGTGATCCACCCGCCTCGGCCTCCCAAAGTGCTGGGATTACAGGCTTGAGCCACCACACCCGGCCTGTATTTTTCAATAGAGACAGGGTCCCGTGATGTTGGCCAGGCTGGTCTTGAACTCCTGACCTTGTGATCCACCTGCCTCAGCCTCCCAAAGTCCTGGGATCACAGGCATGAGCCACCGCACCCGGCTGGGAGAACTGTTTTCAAAACTCCCGCTAGTTAATGACCCAACTCTCCCCACAAGCTTTTTGGCTCTCAACCTGAGACTGTCTTAAGGATATAAATAGAGGACTGAAAACTTCACGGCCATGCAGATTTGGCTGCAGAAAGCCAAAGCCAAAGGAGGCATAGACCTGTTTCCTGGGACACCAACGTGTTCCAATGTCCAGTTGATGTGAGCAAGAGAGCATGAACCACGGCAGCCATGGTCAATATTTCCATAGCTGTACATTTTGCTCACAGATAGAATTCTTAACAGGAGGTGGTTCTAATAACCCCCAGACCGTGTTGGGAGTGAAGATAAACACATAAGTAGCAATCAGCTTATTGTAATCTATCGTTAGTCCACACAAACGCCTTAGAAAAAAATTTCCAAACGTTTTTGTGGGGGGTTAAAATGTATTTACCCAAATTGTTCCCATGTGGAAATCTTGAAAATCATTCAAGTTTCAGTTGCTTTTAAACTTCCTAACCTGAGCTGCACATTTTTCTTGCATGTATATATATATCTACTTTTATTTTTTTCGGAGAAGAGAGTCAAATAGGTTTAATCACATTATTTTAAAATCAAGAACCAGTGCTCTAAAGACCCACTAGGGTGTGTGGCCAACAATAGACAGGGGATTCCGGTGGGAATTTCAGACAATGAGAGAAAAACAAACTTCCTAAGGAGATTGCAACTCATCCCAGGCAAGCAACAGCAAGGACGCCTAGGGCAGTAGCGGCAGCCCCAAGCAATGTTTACCTGCAGGTTGCTGGAGTCCTGGGAAGGTGTTAGCAGTGTTTGTTAGAAGCACTTCACTGCCCTGCCCTGGAAACCTTGTTGCTTGCTGGAGAGGCACTGAAGAGCAGTTCCATACGCACAGGGCACTGCCACCGACCAAAGGCACGGTGGGAAAGGATGGGCATGCTCTCCAGGTCACATGGCACTGCCACTGATCAAAGGCACGGGCGGAGAGGATGAGCACGCTCTCCAGGCGGGCCCTTTCTTCAGAAATTCCAGCACAGGGAAATCCAGCCATTCCTCCCTAAGACAGATGTTGATCGACTCTTTACTGCTTTCAACTCTGGGGTCATGTTCTACTGAAAGTTTTGTGAAAACAATAAAGAAAATATTAGAACTCCTTTGAGAGAAAAAAAGGAATGTACAAGCCAAGGATGAATGAGGGGTGACAGAGGCTCACTGTAGAAGAAAAAAGACTCTAGAAGAAGTGGATCATAAATCCCCAGTGGATCATAAATCCACATCTGTGTGGCTACCATATGTGTCAGGGATGAAACAGAAGCTGGTTTTTTGAATCCTGTCCTGCATATGGGATTATGCAATTTGTGTATTGTTTTGCTCCTAACACTCTGGCCACATCTTACTGTGGTGTTCGATATAATGTCCAGTCAAACAAGTTTGTTTTCCGCTGTGATACTTGGGGTGTCATGGCAACCAACCAATGGATAGTCTCGTCCAGAACAGTTGCTCCACGAGCTATGATGTGGTTACATCCTGATAAACACATTGCAACCTAAAAATATGGTAAGTTGAAAATGCACTTAATACATCTAATCTATAGAACGCCATGGGTCAGCCTCGCTTGCCTTAGACATGCTCAGAACACTTACGGTTCTTAGCATACGGTTGGCATACGGTTGGGTACAGTCATCTCACACAGGGCCAGTTTTATAATAAGGTGTTGAACGTCTCAAGTCACTCATTGATGTAGTTGTAAGTTGAACCGCCATAAATCAGGAACTATCTGTATTGATTCCATTTTCTTTTTCCCGTGTTTCTGAAATCCCAAACATTGTCTTAAGAGTCTGTTATGGAGTCATCTGACATTATTTTATACAAACACACCTTAAGAACATCTGTACTTTTAGCTTGTATCTGTAATAATGAATTTTTACCATTTTTCTATGGGATAGAAAGATATTTCCCTACCACCCCTTTTAAATCTAAAATTACCTCCTTCACCACATTTGCACTCTGGCCAACCCAGAGCCTTCCTTCACGTGGTTTTCCACCATTTATCTTCCCGACGGAAGGGTCCTAACCTTGCCCCTGGCCCTGAGAAATCCATCCCTCCCCCGGTCAGTTCATCCTGGCCTTGGCCGCTGCGGGCGTTCTCTGCCTGCCCTGAGACGGATCCTGCAGGGGCACCTGGGATTCCCTGACAGCTGCCCGGGCTTTGTCAGAGTGACAGCCCGTTTTGTGTTGTTGTCACTCGCTGCCTCCTAAGGTCTGGTGCCCGTCACTTTGTTGACTTGGTTTGCCGTTCAACTTCATTTTGCCATAAAACGCTACTCTGAGTCAGCCTGCTGGAGGAAGCACTGCCAGCGCGGACAGGCAGGTAGGGGCACGGCTTCCAAAGCCTGTGTTTCTCCCACTGTGATGATTTTGCCCAAGCCGTGCTCTTTCCCTGAATTCCTCACCTTTGAGAGCAGCACCAGGATTGGGAAGTCCGTAAGGAACGCCTTGCCGTGGTTCGGAAACTGACCTCGGGTGCCCTCCGGAGAGTGCGCCTGTGCGTGCCCAGTGTTTCCAGCGTAAAATAGATCCTTGCTGAATCCATTTTCATCTGTCGTTGTTCTTCCTGCCCCACTTTACAGGACTGAATTGCAAGATTGAGATTGGGTTTCTGTGTTTCAGCAAAATCCCTCACATGGTCCTATGTGGCCAGGTAGGTCAGTGACACATACAGTAAAACCGTACCTGATGCCACAACAGTGTGCCCCCCTGGCTGCTGAATATAAGACCAAATCTCAAAGCTTTCTGAAGGTCCTGAAGTTACTTTTTTTGTTTGTTTTTTTTTGAAACAGGGTCTTGCTGTGTTACCCAGTCTGGAGTACAGTGGCACGATCATTCTCACTGCAGCCTTCGATTCCCAAGCTCAAGTGATCCTCCTGCCTCAGCCTCCCCAGTAGCTGGGACCATAGATATGCACCACCATGCCTGGCTAATTTTTTAACTTTCTTGTAGAGATGAGGCCTTGCTTTGTGGTCCAGGCTGGTCTCAAACTCCTGGCCTCAAGGGATCCTCCCACTTCAACCTCCCAAAGTGCTGAGATAACAGGCAAGAGCCACCGTGCCTGGCCTGAACTTGCTCTTTTGGAAATAGCATCGCTGCTCTACACTGCTCTATGACGGGCCTCCCTTTGCCCTGGTGAGAGGGACCTGACTGCCGAGTGCAAGGCTTGGTGCTTCGGCCTTATTGCTGTGGATGTGCTGCTTCCCCTCTCAGGGCATCAGCACTCAGTGTCCTTTGAGGGCGTGACTTTCCTGGTTGTGCCCCGCCCTGAGCACCCCCACATCCTCTCTGTGTGTGGTGAACGTGTAGTAGACGACACCCCTTTGCGTGGTTCTGCTGGGGCAGAGCAACAGCTGGCAGGCTTGGGCCCGAGGACCCCGGGGTCAGCTGCAGAGGTGGGGACAGTCAGCTCTTGTCTTTCTGAAGCTACGGCCCCAATTCTGAGAGCTGGCTGGAGCCTGGGTGGCCGCCGTGGACACGGATACACAGGAAGCTGGCGCCAGCCTTCCTTGCCGGGCCCCTTGTGTATTTAGGGTGTCTCCCACAGAGAGAGGGGATCATTTCTCCTTTCAAAAGGAGCTACCATTTAGTAAAGATCGCGCAGCACAGAGCTTCTCCGCCACAGTCAAGGTGGGTTTTATTTTGGGGAGGGGGTCCTCCATTTATCAAAAGATTGGGGGCAGAAGCAGAGCTAAGAACAACAAATTCCATGTGGATGGCTGTGTCCCCTGGCACCTGGTTATGGGCTGAACCGTGTCCCCAGACTCCTAAGTGAAAGCCTTGCCCCCAGTGGGGTTTTCTTTTGAGACAGGATCTTTCAATAGGTCCTAAAGGGTAAATGAGGTCCTAGGAGTGGGGCCCTAATTCTCACAGGACTGCAGTGTTTGGTCAAGAGATGGAGACCATCCTGTCCAACATGGTGAAACCCCCTCTCTACTAAAAATACAAAAATTAGTGGCATGCTCCTGTAGTCCCAGCTACTTGGGAGGCTGAGGCTGGATAATCGCTTGAACCTGGGAGGTGGAGGCTACAGTGAGCCAAGATCGCGCCTCTGCACTCCAGCCTGGCAACAGAGCGAGACTCTGTCTCAACAAAAAAAAAAAAAAAAAAGAGGAAGAGTTTGCACTCTCTGTCTCACCTCTTCCTCTCTGTCTCTCTCATTTTTGTGTCTCTCCGTCTCTGTCTCTCTGTTTTCTCCCTGTCTCTGTCTCTATCTAGCTGTCTCTGCCTCTCTATTTTTGTCTCTGTATTTCTATCTCTGTGTTCCTCTCTCTCTCTCTCTCTCCTCTCTCTGTCTCTGTCTAGCTGTCTCTGTCTCTGTCTATTTTTATCTCTGTGTCTCCATCTTTGTTTCTCTCCGTCTCTATCTCCATCTCTGTCTCTCTCTGCCATGTGAGCACACAGTGAGGAGGTTGTCATCTGCCAGCCAGGAAGACAGTCATCACCAGAAACCAACCCTAAGGACACCTTGATTTGGACTTCCAGCCTCTAGTGCTGTGAGAAAATGAACCTCTGTCATTCGAGCCACACAGCCTGTGGCATTTCGTCATGGCAGCCTCCTGTTCCTCCAGCTCAAAATCAAGCCAATTATTGCAATGTGCGGGGCGGCCTCAGTGAGCTTATTAATCAATTAGTCTGCCTCCCAGGCAGCCATCTTTACAGCCATCCTCCAGACCCCACTGCCCTTGTCCCCCAAGCCATGTCCACAAATACTTCTCCATTCCTCTGCCTTATTTTTATTCAGGTTTTGCTCTCTGTAGATGAGACAGCAGCTCTCCGGAGACATCCATGGAAGTGTATGGCTTTGTTCAGGTGCAGTATTGGCAGTAATACTGTTCCCTACCAGGTGCACCACAGGCTGGGTCTATGCCAAGCCCTTTGTGTGCATATCATATATTTTCATGAGGGTTTTCTTTGCACCGAGAGAAAAATCTCATTCAACAGACCTTCCACATTTGTATGCAAAGTCCAGCTTCTACTGGGCTTTCGCTGTTCTTCAAAGCATGCGTACACCAGGATCATGAGCTTGGGTGCCCAGGACTTTTTGTTTTATCCTCTCATAGATGGGGCTGAGAAGGCACCAGAAACTTGGGGGCCAGCCAGTGGCATGCTATGTTCTCAGTGAAGCTGTTCAAAAACAGTAATTACAGTGCTAGAAATAAATGTATTCATGAAAAATTAAGAAAATATACAGTTTTCCCCTTCCACATTCCCAACATTATAAACAGACACACCAATTGTCTTATGATTTAAAAGTCAGAATTAGAAGTATATAAAGTAAATAAAGTAAAAATTCCAACTGCTGCATTCTAGAAACTCTTAGGATGCAGGTTTTTAAAAGATAATCAAACACAATCACCAGGAAAAACCTTTGATCTAAGATATGCCACTTTCTTTTGGTCTCCGAAGTCTACTATTTTCCTCTGATTATGTTAATTAAAGAAGATTACCTTTAATAACATAAAATACAGATACTTTGGGTCCTATTAACTTGTATTTCAAGCTTGCCTCAAGCACTAAAGAGAAAAAAATATCCTGTTTTTCTCATGAGGAGACATATACAACCCTGGCCTCAGGAATACATTCAGTGTTTGCACTTTATGAAAACACACTTTGGACATGTGTACCATTGATGTGTGGGTATACTGATCTAAAGATGTATTAGTATGGTGTATGAGATCAACTTTGAGAATATTGCCTTATCAATCAAGTGAAAGCATCTCTAAACCTGTAAATGCTTACCTGTGGCACAATGCCACCAATGACTGTTGTCTCCAAGTGTCTGCAATACTGCTGACACCAGCCCCCCAGGTTGCCTGCTGTTGTATATGTCATGATATTCTTATTTAAGGTCTTGTTATACAGGTGTAACCTTGGGCTCAAACCAGTGATATTGTTTGGGACAGGAGGTGACAGGGCTGATAGCCAGACTTGGGACAGACCTGGGCTTAGATCAATTGATTATTATTTATGGGAATTTAAGCAGTTGTTTTCCCATTTTAAATCTGTTTCTCCATTTGTAAGAAATTATCTCATACAAGTATGGTGAACATTAAATGGAGACTGTCTGTGAAATAGGTAGCTCAGAGCAAGGCACACAGCAAATGCTTAACAACAACTGCCATTATTATCATTTTAGATTTTTCTGAAGTCACGTGGAAAATACCCTATCCACTAAGAAACACAATTTAAATGCCTTACCAGGGGATCAGTCCTGAGAAGGAAGATGGACTCCGGGGAATGACCTCTTGTCCATCAGGATAAAGCATTCTCAGTCAGGTGTCCAGCATATCTAGTCAGGTATATGGCATACCTGGTCAGGTGTATGGCATACCTGGTCAGGTGTATGGCATACCTAGTCAGGTGTATGGCATACCTGGTCAGGCATCTACCATACCTAGTTAGGTGTTTACCATACCTAGTCAGGTATCTACCACACAGAGTTAAGTGTCTACCATACCTGATCAGGTGTCCAGCACATCTGATACTCTGATACTGTTTCCTTTAGGAGACATTTTTTCTTTCTTTCTTTCTTTCCCTTTCTCCCTTTCTCTTTCTTTCTTTCTTTCTTTCTCTCTTTCTTTCTTTCTTTCTTTCTTTCTTTCTTTCTTTCTTTCTTTCTTTCTCTTTCTTTTCTTTCTTTTCTCTTCTTCTTTCTTTCTTCCTTCCTTTCCTTCCTTCCTTCCTTCCTTCCTTCCTTCCTTCCTTCCTTCCTTCCTTCCTTTTTTTTCTTTTGCAACAAAGTTTCGCTGTTATTGCCCAGGCTGGAGTGCAATGGTACGATCTCAGCTCACTGCAACCTATGCCTCCTGGGTTCAAGCAATTCTCCTGCCTCAGTCTCCCAAGTAGCTGGGATTACAAGTGCCCGCTATCATGCCCAGCTAATTTTTTGTATTTTTAATAGAAGAGATTTCCTCATGTTGGCCAGGCTGGTCTTGAACTCTTGACCTCAGGTGATCCGTCCACCTCAGCCTTCCAAAGCACTGGGATTACAGGCGTGAGCCACCGCGCCTGGATGACGTTTCATTTTTGAAGCAAACTTTCAGGCTGATATACATAGTTTCCTTTTAGTAGTTGCATACAATCTATGAATTCGATAACAGTTTTTTTCCTTTAATCAATTTTCCTGTTCCTCAACCCATTTTAAATGTCTAATAGTTGCATGTGTGCATTTTTGCTCATTTAAAAACAGAAGTGCACACTTAACACCTTCGTTCACAAGCCTGTTGTCCACAAGGAAATTTACTCTAACTAAACCCTGCTTTCCGATTTGTAGCTGGTTAGAGTCCGTTCAGGGTTTGCTTATTTGTCACCTGAGTTTTCACTTTTTTCACTAAGATATCTAATTATAATTATACCAACATGAATGCTCCTATTAACTAACAGCTGCATAAAACTTTTTGAAAATATTTTAAATAATTTATTGAGTACCTACTGTATGCCAGGCACTGCACCAAATCTAGTTACACTAAAGTGAAAAATTAAAACTAAAAACCTCCAAGTCCTGTCTGGAAGAAATATCCAATTAATGTTGATTAAAATGAAGTGTTTGGATGGTCTATTTTCACATGTTGCAGGATGCTGGGAAGGACAAGGACTTTGGGGTGTTCCTCCCTGGCTCCTTCTCTTCAGTGGTATTTCCTTCTATATCTTCTATTTAAAATTGGCCTAGAGGCTGGGCGTGATGGCTCATGCCTGCAATCCAATACATCACTGTTTTTTTTTTTTTTTTTTTTTTTTTGCCTTAAAAATCCCGGCATCCTAGCACTTTGGGAGGCCGAGGTGGGTGGATCACCTGAGGTCAGGAGCTCAAGATCAGCCTGGCCAGCATGGCAAAACCCTGTCTCTACTAAAAACACAAAAATTAGCTGGGCATGGTGGTGCGTGCCTGTAGTCCCAGCTACTCGGGAGGCTGAGGCAGGAGAATGGCTTGAACCTGGGAGGTGGAGGTTGCAGTGAGCAGAGATCATGCCACTGCGCTCCAGCCTGGGTGACAGAGTGAGACTCCATCTCAAAGAAAAAAAAAATGGCCAAGAGGCTGTTTGAAGCCAGAACCTGGACCACGTGCAGGGTGCAACCAGCTGGTAAGTAGCTCCCAAAGTAGCTCCCAATGAGTTATTGGAAGCACCCGGAGTCCAGACCAAGCTGGCCGCTGGGGATGTCAGAGCAGGGCTGGAGTTTGTCGTGGGGAGCCCCACCCGGAGTCCGGACCACGCTCGCCGCTGGAATCTGAGAGCAGGGCTGGAGTTCATCGTGGGGAGCCCCAGCTGCAGATGTGCCATCATTCGGAAGGGAACTGCCAGGGTCACTGTCCCCCCCACCGACTTCGTGAAAGCTCATCTGAGCCTCGCTAAGGGGCAGGGTCAGGAGGCGAACTCTGCCCACAGTCCTGCAGCAAACTGTGAAAATGCTGGAGACCCTGGGTGTGCAGGCTGGCTCTCCAGTCTGACTTCTGTTAAAATAAGAACTGAAGAAAAATTAAATTTAATCATTAACGGAACAAAGAGCGATGTGCAAATTGGGCAGCCCCTAGATCCCAAATGGTTTCTGAGAGACTCTGGGGCTGCCATGTGGGTGGATGATGTTCACAGACAGAAGAGGGAAAGTGAGGGACAGAAAACAGAAGAAAGACACAGAAACCGTCAGACCGGCTGCAGCTCCGCCTCTGTCTTCTTTGAACATGCATTGAGCGGTTGGCCGCCTGGGATTGGTCAAAGCTCTGTGATTGGTACAGTCACAATCGGATTAGTAGGTGACCGCCTCTTACACATTCTGTTAGGTTACAGTTGCATGGAGAAACCTGTAGGCTGAACTTAAACTATGTAAGGAGGCAGTTTTGAGCTAAACTTAACACCTGACAGCAGAGAGCAACTTACAGTGTCCTGGGAAGGCCACCAGAGGACACTTCCGAACATCCCATCAGCGGGGGCCTTTCCATCCACACAGCTAAGAGCCTTCCACTCACATTAAAGACCAAGGAAGCGGCTCCAAGTGAGCCCATGACCTCGGTGTGACTTCCTGAACGTGCAAAGCTGACTGTGCCTCATCTTCCAAGCTGAGCTGGCCCCAGGCATGCAGGCCACGTGCAGAGGACTAAGGACCACCGCAGCTTGGACACTCACCAATGGGAGCAGACACGGGCTGGAGCAGATGGGCTGGGGTCCCCAGATGGACTGGGAGTTAGCCTTTTAAAATCTGAGTTTCGGGGAGGTGGGGATCCAGGGGAGGCATGTGCGTGATCGGACAAGTGGGGTTAGTGTAGGGACCCTAGGGCAGCTGCTATTTCACATTCTAGAAAGCAGCCGCAGTCCTCTTTGGAATGGCTGTTGCCCGATCTGTGAGGCTCTGAGCCCTGACCTGGCGACTTTCCCAGCCCCCACTTCCCACGGAGAGATTTGAAGCAGCTTGTAGCTCCCAGCGCATATCGCACCGTTCCACTCCTGCTACTCTCTTTGGGCCTCCACCTTCTGTCAGGTTTGCCCTCCTCATCCTCTGTGCCCTTGGGACCTCTGCCCAGGCATCCTCTTCTTCATGAGGTCTTCACTTGCTGCGCTGGGCTGGGCCGGGCCAGTGCTGCCTCCTTCTCCACCGAGGTGCACACACACCTCTGTTGCTGCCCCCAGGGCATGACACAGCCCCGGTCCAGCTCTGCCTTCCTCCCAGATGGTCTCTACCCTCTGGGATTCTACATGTGCAGGGGGTCTTATTCCCTAGACCCCAAATGGGGACATTTGCCAAATATTGGCATTATTCCAAAATGTGCAGGCCGGTTTGGAGTGGGAGTTACCCCTGTGGAGCGGGGCTCGGAATATCATTTATGCTCCTCGCTACTTTGCAGTCATAGTAGTTACCGGACCCAGCACTTGAGCTTTCTATTTAATGCTCAGAGAAGCACATAGACTAGTCCTAAAGATGTTTTTAAAAATATTCTATATATGTTGTATATTTTAAAATATTTGACAACTGGTTTTTAATGATGGTAATAATAATTTATTTTCTGATTTTCCTTCTTTCTTATTTTCTGAGGTATTTTATTTAATTTAGGTGCTTTCTTTTCTTTTCTTTTTTTTTTGAGACAGAGTTTCTTTCACTCTTGTTGCCCAGACTGGATTGCAATGGCGTGATCTCGGCCCACTGGAACCTCTACCTCCCGGGTTCAAGTGATTCTCCTGTCTCAGCCTCCCAAGTAGCTGGGATTATAGGTGCTCACCACCGTGCCCAGCAAACTTTGTATTTTTAGTAGAGACAGGGTTTCGCCATGTTGGTCAGGCTGGTCTGGAACTCCTGACCTCAGGTGACCCACCCGCCTCGGCCTCCCAAAGTGCTGTGATTACAGGCGTGAGTCACCGTGCCCGGCCTGTGTTTTATTTTCTTAGGTATTTTAATAGTTAAAAAAATATTATCCTGAGAAAGGGTCTTTTGGCTTCACCTTGCTATTAAAGAGACCCATGGCATAAATATTAAGAGTGTTTTTAGAGGATTAGAGAAAAGAGGAAAGATGGCTGTGAAGGCTGTCATCAAAAGTGTAAGGTGAAGACTCCAACTTGAGTAGAGCCAGGGCTGGCACACAGCCTGGCACACAGCCTGGCGCTCAAGCAAAATTTAGGGAATGGGAGTGACTGCGTGCATGCGGGTTGGGCTTCTTTTGGGCTCCTGATGCCTGAGCCCTTCAGCTGCTCCTATAAAGTGCAGTAGTGGGTCACTAGCCCAAGGCCTTTGCTTCCAAGCACAGTCACCATCTGAAGACAGCGCCTCCTGCGTCTCGTGTGTTTTGCACGTCTCCCAGGCAGAGGGGTCTCATGTGTCCTGCCAGTCTTTGTTGAGGACTTGTCTGAACAAAGTCTTTGTCGTTTCCAGGATGTTTGTGCAGTGAACAGTCTTCGAAGGTGGAGGTAGTACGTCCCTAGGAGGAAAGGGGAGCCGTGCCTCCTGCTGGTATAAAAGGTCCAGCTTCCCTAGGCTCGGGGTCGCTGCTTCTCTCCTGTAGCACAACCCACTGCACGTCCACATCACCTGGCCTTCTGTGTCTCCACGTGCGGCTTGACAAACCCGTATTGCAAAACTTGGACACTCTGACTGTGGAAGTTTTTGTGAGTAATAACGTTGTTGTTCTCTGACTCAGGTGTCTCATGTCTTCTGCCAGCTTTTGTGAAACGGGCAGGCTCAGGAGTTACCTTGCAGGAGAGTAAAATCTTTGCAGGTCTTGACAGCTCCTAGAGGAATCCTGGATCTGGGTCCACGTTCGGGGCCCCTTCCTCCAGCACTGCAGTTTATGTCACTCTGGAAAGTCCAGAAAGGCACAGGGACCAGTGACACCGCTGTGCCCTCTAGTGCCCACTGTGGGTTGCGTATCAAGGGGAAGAATTGTAGGAGCTCAGCTCTCTGAAGCTGTCTAAGAAGAAAGCTAACCATGCAGTTTCCTTTTAGCTTTGCCCATAACAGAGTGTTGTATGTGCTCCGTGTTACTTCCCATTAACCACTGTTTTTCCTTAGGCTTTGGGTAAAATTTGTGGCTGCTCTCCTGAGAAGCTGTATTGTAGCAGTCACTAGGTGTGTGCTTTTTCCTTCCTTTTTCCCTGGCAGGATCCATCCATGCTGGGTGCCAGGAATAATTCCATGCACCGAGGTGGACCCACAGATCCAGTCCCTGCTCTGCAGGGCTGTGTCCGAGTCTGCCCTTAGCCAGAGACTCTATGAAGGCCAAGATGAAAGAAAGAAGATGGTACGTGTGGAGTTTCCATCTGGTGCCATGTCTCAACACTGACAGAAGCAAGTTCGTTTTGCAAGCCACACCTTTCCATCTTTATTTAGAAGGGGGGCTGCGCTCTCCACAGATAGGATTTGGGAGGACAGGGGTCTGTGCAAGCCAATTCTGAAGGTGGCCCAGAGCAGTGCAAGAGGAGCCCGGGTGCTGCTGCCACACAGACCGTTGTGGGACACATGGCCTCTTGTTTCAGGTGGGTGTGACTCTGATGGGAGCACACAGACCATTGTGGGATGCACAGTCTCTTGTTTCTGGTGGGTGTGACTCTGACAGGAGCACACAGACCGTTGTGGGAGGCACGGCCTCTTGTTTCGGGTGAATGTGACTCTGATGGGAGCACACAGACCACTGTGGGATGCATGGCCTCTTGTTTCAGGTGAATGTGACTCTGACGGGAGCACACAGACTATTGTGGGATGCACAGCCTCCTGTTTCAGGTGGGTGTGACTCTGACGGGAGCACACAGACCATTATGGGACGCATGGCCTCTTGTTTCAGGTGAATGTGACTCTGACAGGAGCACACAGACCATTGACAGACCGTTGTGGGATGCGTGGCCTCCTGTTTCAGGTGGGTGTGACTCTGATAGGTAGGAGTGGGTCAGGCTCCCCTAGACACGGCCTCATACCCCTGGACCATTGCTGTGACTTCACCTACTCCACGGCATCATAGGAGGGGAATTCCACTGGAACGTGCCTCCTAGGTGACAAAAATGCTTTAAATGAATGGTTGGACAGCCCTTCGAGTCCCTTGCAGAATACGGGAGCTATGATTTTCCTTGGTTCTCTTGTGTATGATTGCATTGAACTCTTATAAAATGCAATGCGTGGCACAGAACAGTGACGAGTGATTCAGTTTTGTGCCTGAGCAAACTGAGGCTGTGATATCGAGATCCTTCAAGTCCACTTTGTTTGTCGGAGGCAGAGGGGATCGTGGACCCAGGCCCCATACCTCTGTGTCAGGAGCCGAGGTTCTGAGTGGTTGGGGGGTGACATGTGCACGGGATGGAGGCAGGTCATTTTCTAATGAGGAGCCTCTTTCGTTCCTCAAAGCCCAGCTCCAGAGCTCCTGCCCAAGTGCCCTGGGGTTCACACATGGGGCTGGAGTCAGCGTCCAAGGGACACGGTGCCAGCACTGTATTTTTTATTATCTTCACTCTCCAGATGATGAACTATTTATCGTCACTTTCAATGAGTCATGACCATCTAAAGCTGGGCCAGACCGAAGTGGGACACCTAACCTCCCTCTTTTCCTCCTTTTCTTTTCCAAAATCTGTTTGTGATCAGAGAGAAAAGCCTTTTGAGGAGGGGTTCATGGAGCAGAAATAAAACCTCATGTCACAGCCAAGTGCTGAGGCCAAAAGTGATGTAAATGAGTACAAGCTTGGTCTTTTTCAGACCGACTCCCAGACTCATTCTTCATCCCGCTGTCCGCCATGGGCTCCCACACGGTAAAGCAGGCCGAGGCCGAGTCTCCTGACAGGTTTATGGGCTCCTGGTGCACGGTCACACTCAGTCTTTCCAAGCCCTGGTCTGGCTGTCTTCATAGCAAAGCCAAGGGCTGGATTCTTTCGAAAATCAAGCTACTCTTCTCCTGAGATAGCACAGGCCACTGGAGGTTAAGGCCTGCTGGGAACGGGCCGCATGATCCTGGCCCCTGCTTCACGACCACAGGGCGACCCTGGCAACCCCCACCTGCATTTTCACAGCTCCGCTGCCTCTCACCTCGGGTTGTGTCTTATGCACAAAGGTTTCCATGCTTGCAGGGGAGCTGTGTGTGGAAAGTCCTCGGTTTTGTGATAGGGACTTGGTTTTATTTATGGCCATTTTAAGGGTGCAAGATTAAGCAAGATTACAAAAGCCTCGATGCTACAGAACCTAGAGACTGTGAATCATCCTCTGCTTTAGTGACATAAACATTGAAGTTCTCAAAGGACAAGGGGCTTCTCAGAGCCACGGAGTCGGCACCGCAGCAGGAGCTGCTTCCTGGGACTCAGCTTCCTGGTTTGAGGGCCTTGAGTCCTGGGGCTGTGTCAATCAATCAATCAATTGACGCCATCAAAATACAAGCAGTCAATCATGGAGTTATTCAGCTCTCATCTATCTTTTTAAATCTATTTTTGCTTATTTTTAATTGTAGGAAAATACATATAACATTTACCATTAATTTAAACTTAAATTTTTTATAGAAACAGGGTGTGTCTCTGTCACCTAGGCTGGTCTCAAACTTCTGGCCTCAAGTTTGATGAAGAAGGATCTACCTTGGCCTCCTAAAGCTCTAGGATTACGGGCACGAGCCACCACACCTGGCCGAATTTACCATTTTTAAGTGTGCAACTCTGTGGCATTAGAACCCTGCCGTGTAACCGTCACCACCATCCACCTCCAGAGCCTTTTCATCGCCCCAGACTGAAGCTCTGCCCCATTCAACACTCATTCCTGCTCCCTCCCCTCAGCCCCTGGCAACAACCCTTCTACTTTCTGTCTCTATTTTAAGACAGCAGGGTAAAGCCGTCTCTATTTTCTTCCTTCTAAAGCTGTCCCCGGAGAGTAAGAACAAAAGCCAGAAAGCAAACTCAAGCTTCCATGGAGCTCGCAGCATCACCATGGATTCTACAGCGCGCATGAAAGGGCGTGGAATGAGGGAAGATCCAACCGGGGCATGGGGTGGCTTGGAGAGCAGAGCAGCTCCCAGACGCAGCGCCCAACTCACCAAGACTCCTGAAGCGATGCTGCAGCCTCAGGCGGAATCCACGTGTCTTGTTTGGAGCAGGGGATCTGATGCAAGGCTGCAGTAGAAGTGACCCAGGGTATCACTGAAGGACAGGAGACACTGTACAGAGGAAAGGAAGCCCTGCACGTTTCGAGTATTTACCAGGTGTCAGGTGTTGTGCAGAGGCCTTGAGAGGTGACTTTAGCGAGCGACTCCTGCAGGAGGTGGCTGCCAGGGAAGCAAGGTGGGAGAGAGCCTGGGGTTCAAGCAGCCACAGCCGCATGTTCTGTTAGCTGGGGAGAAATAATGACAACTAATGCATACAAACATGCATGTACACACACACGTGTACACGGATGCATGTACACACACATGTACACACATGCATTCACACCCATACACACACTTGCATGTATACACCCATGCACACAGGCTCTGAGTCACAAGGAGCTTCATTTTGAGCTGGGGAAATTCTGACCTAGTCTCTCTCCAATTTGTACCTTGGGTAAAATAGCTGATCCAGAAAAGACTCAATTTATTAAGATGATTTAATGAGAAATGAAAAAAGCATGGGCTCTACTAAAAATACTATAAGAGTAAAGTCTCTTAAAGCATGTGAGACCCATGGGATGCAGGGCTGGTGAGCCCATCCTAAAGAAATTTCTAGAAGATGACTCTAGAACAAACTTGAATGTCTCCACAAACAGATGGAGACACAGATAAAAAGTGAGCCATGAGCACTGAAGCCATTCAATGTAGGAATAAGACTAAAGCTCCCATGAGGATTATGGTACATGCGAGGATATAATGACAAATGTTATAAATAAGATGCTAGGGAATAACAGAAGTGGAAGCAAGAGGGAGGGAGGCATGGTTGGACGTGATATAAATATGCGGTGTTCCTCTTCTTGTTTAGTCTGAAGTTTAAAAATAATGTATAGGCCGGGCGCAGTGTTTCACGCCTGTAATCCCAGCACTTTGTGAGACTGAGGTGGGCAGATCATGGGGTCAAGAGATCGAGACCATCCTGGCCAAGATGGCGAAACCCTGTCTCTACTAAAAATATAAAAATTAGCTGGGTGTGGTGGCGGGCACCTGTAGCCCCAGCTACTCAGGAAGCTGAGGCAGGAGAATTGCTTGAACCTGGAAGGCGGAAGTTGCAGTGAGCTGAGATTGCACCACTTTACTCAAGTCTGGGTGACAGAGTGAGACTCCGTCTCAAAAATAATAATAATAATAATAATAATAACAATGTATAAAACTGACATATCACACATATTTAAAAGTATAAAGTATGAGAAATCAGAATAATAAAATAATAAACTAAAATTATTGGGGGTACAAAAAGAGACATGAGAAGTTAGAAATACATTAATTTCATAAAGACCTATAATCGGTAGTCTAGAGGAACTGTCTAAATAGAGAGGGGTTGAACTTTGTTATGTGACATTAGTTTTTAAAATGTCCAGTAAAAGAACTAAAAACAAAATATAAAAATTTCCAGTGAGCATAAAAGAAAAAAACACGTGAAATATAGATCACACTCATAGACTGTATAATAACAAATTTAAGAAGAAGAAAGAAAAGACGCAGCATTATAAAAACAGAAGGCAAAATTAAGATAGAACTACTACATACCCAGCACTTCCAGTCGAGAGAATAGATTCAAAAGAGTTGAAAGTAGGACTTCCTAGAGAGATTTGAATTCCCACATTCATAGCAGCATTATTCACAATAGCTAAGACTTGGCGGCAACCCAAGGGTGTCCACTGATAAACAAAATGTGGTCTATCCATACAATGGAATATTAGTGGACCTTAAAAAGGATGAAAATTCTGATGGATGCTACAGCATGGATGAACCTTGGGACACTGTGCTTAGTGAAATAAGCCTGCCACTAAAAGACAAGTATTGAATGATTCTGCTAAATCGAGGTCCCCAGAGTAGTCAACATCATAGGGTCAGGTGCGTGCCAGGGGCTAGTGGAAACGGGAATGGAAAGTTAGTGTTTCATGGGGGCAGAGCTTGAGTTTGGGAAGAGGAAATAGTTCTGGAGTTCTATGGTGGTGATGGTCGTACACAGTATATTTAATGCCACAGAACTGTACACTTAAAAATGGTTGAGATTGTAAATTTTATGTTATGTGTATTTTATCACAATTAAAAATTAAAAAAAAAAATGACCAGGCACAGTGGCTCACGCCGGTAATCCCAGAACTTTGGGAGGCCAAGGCTGGCAGATCACTTGAGGTCAGGAGTTCAAGACAAGTCTGGTCAACATGGCAAAACCCAATCTCCACTAAAAATACAAAAATTAGCCGGGTGTGGTGGTGCACACCTATAGTCCCAGCTGCTCAGGGCAGGGGTGGGGTGGGTTGGCTGAGGTGGGAGGATCACTTGAGCCTGGGAGGTGGAGGTTGCCATGAGCTGAGAATGAGCCACTGCACTCCAGCCTGGGTGACACAGAGAGACTCTCTCAAAAAAACAGTAAATCAATAAAATAAAATAAATTAAAAATTCCAGAAAGCATAACCTATGATGGAGGCAAGGCCCAAAACATTCCAACAGCACTGAGTAAAAAATAAAAATTATAAATGCAGATAAGGCTGGGCACGGTGGCTCACGTCTGTAATCCCAGCACTTTGGGAGGCCGAGACAGGCAGATCACTTGAGGTCAGGAGTTCCAGACCAGCCTGGCCAACATGGTGAAACCCTATCTCTACTAAAAATACAAAAATTAGCTGGGCATGGTGGCAGGCAATCCCAGCTACTGGGGAGCGTGGTGGCGGGCGCCTGTAATCCCAGCTACTGCGGAGCGTGGTGGCGGGTGCCTGTAATTCCAGCTATTGGGGAGACTGAGGCAGGGATAATTGCTTAAACCTGGGAGGCAGAGGTTGCAGTGAGCCATTGCACTCCAGCCTGGGCAACAGAGCGAGGCTCTGTCTCTACATGAATAAATAAATAAATGCATACAGATGAGCCAGATTATCTGGAGGCATTTACCAGAAACTGCTAAGCATGAATGAGTACAAGATGCAATCTTCCCCAAATATCCTATAACACAGTCACGTCAAAGTCAAGTCCTTTGAATGGGAGGACTTTTCGGCTTATCTGTGGTGGCGGATATCTTGAAAAGTCTGCATGGACCTTTTCTTAGCTCATCCACTATCCTTGGTGTTAGTGTGTTTTATCTGTGGCCCAAGACAATACCTCTTTTTTCCAGTGTGGCCCAGGGAAGTCAAAAGGTTGGACACCCCTGCTTTAATGTATCGAAAATGTGTACTGTATATATATTCAAAGTACTGTGTGTATATTTGAATATATTTGAATATTCCAAAGTAAACAAATAACTATGAAAGAACAGCCCTTACACAGTTAACATAAGCTCATCAATAGTTAGTGTTTGTTAACCATCTGGTATATGCTCTACCAATTTTCCTCATTATCAAGAGGATCAAAAATAACATTTTATCAAAAAAATACAAAATGATAGGATTGACAAGGCAGTGTCCTTGGAGTCCATGGGTTCCTGGGATAACACAGAGGCAGCATTTTACAGAAGACCCACTGTTGCAATGTCCACCCAGACGTGTGAGCAAGCTGAGGCACCCCTGGCGTGATCCCCGCGTGCAGCAGCGGCCACCGGAGGGAGCGCCCACAACAGCACACACCACCCCGAGCAAGGAAGGGGTTCTGTTGGAGTGTGGCTCTGACTGGCTTTGAAGATAATCGGTGACAATAGTTCTTTCAAACTACAGAGTTTCTTTCTATTCATATAGGTAATAATAAAAATATCATGAGGCATCTACATTTTTACCAAGAATTTTGACTATTGCTGTGATAGATGACAGTAGCTTAATAATAAACTCTCTTAATTTTTAATTTTTATTTTTTTGAGACAGGATCTCATTCTGTCACCCAGGCTGGAGTGCAGTGGTGCAATATTGGCTCCCTGCAACCTCCACCTCCTGGGTTCAAGTGATCCACCTCAGTTCCCGGAGTAGCTGGGACTACTAGCACGCACAATGACACCCGGCTAATTTTTTTTTTTTTTGTATTTTTGGTAGAGATGGGGTTTCACCATTTTGCCCAGTATGGTCTCAAACTACTGAACTCGTGTGATCTGCCCACCTTGACCTCCCAAATTGCTAGGATTACAGGTGTAAGCCACCCATTCATTATGTTTTGGACTTTCTTTTGTATACTTCCAAGTTCCATGTGCTCTCTGTGGTGTGCAGTTCAGACTTCTGTGACTATGAACACCTTGTGAATACAGTCTGGTATAGTCTTTGTGTTGACCTAAAGCAAATATCTGTCCATCCACCCATCCATCCATCTGTCCACCTGTTTGTCCATCTGTCCATCCATCCATCCATCCATCCATTCATCCATCATCCATCCATCCATTCATCCATCCATCCATCCATCCATCCATCCATCCATCCATCCATCCATCCATTTATCCATCCATCCATCCATCCATCCATCCATCCATCCATCCATCCATCCACCCACCCACCCATGCATCTATTCATCCATCCATCTGTATATCTATCCATCTCTTCACCCATTTATCCATCCTATTATCTATCTATCTATCTATCTATCTATCTATCTATCTATCTATCTATCATCTTCCCAGCTTTATTGAGGTTTACCTGACAAAAAAATTGTGTATATTTAAGATGTACATTGTGATGTTCTGGTATACATATACATTATGAAATAATTGCCAGAATAAAGCTAATTAACATATTCATCACCTCTAGTCACCGTTTTGGTCAAAGGGTAAAACCAATCTATTTAAATTATTCGATAAAAGTCATCAATAGTCTGATTTGTGATTTCGCATCATGTTGCCAAACTCACATGCTGAGTGATTGGGTGGTGGTTCAGTGTCAAAACAATTGTTGCAAGTTTTTTTTTTAAACATAAACATACTGGACAAGGTCTTAAATGTATGTATTTGAGAAACTATACCAGCCTTCTCCTTGTAAAGGTGCTTGAAGTTTAATTTTTCATTTTTCACTACGCCTAAGGCAATGTCTCATACTAAGCTTTGCACAAACTTAATGCATGTTTTAGTTGAATTAAATTAGTTGATGACATGTAAAAATGCTCAAATCAGATAATTTACAGCTTGAAGTGCATTTGACTAAAATGCTGTCCATGTACAAACTTTAGTCCATGAGACTCAATACATTAATATGGATTTTCTAACATTCAATGTATTAGGAAAATTATAATTAAACTTGATTCACTTAGAATTATTATTCTAATTTCATTTTGTGTGGCTTCCATCTGTTTACAATAAAAAACAAAATGGATGTTTTATTGTACAGCAGCCGCAAATAGTAGTGAGCCCATACATTATACACTTAATGCTATTTACACAGGAGAAATGTATAGGGCAGCTGCGGTGGCCAGATTGAAAGCATAATTCAGTTAAAGATTTTGCTGCTGTTGTGAACCATGAGAGACTTCACGCTTGGAATAGAGTCTTAAGACCGAATTAGCCCATTGCAGTGAGTGTACGGTCATTCATAATATCCAAGGACAAGCATGCGGACTTAGAAAAACACGGCTTCCTTGACTAGAGCCAGAAAATTAACCTATTTGTCACCACCAAGAAAAGTTATTGTAGTCAGACGATCAAATTTTCACCAAGAGACTAAAATGGATATAAAGGTGAAATGGGTTTTTCATTTTGAATGTCACTGGTCTAAGAATGTAAGTCCATTCCACTCCTGTTGACTTGGAATTAGGGAAACAATAAATTATTACAATATATTAATTCAGATTTCAATCACATTATGCTCATTCAATCAGTCTTTCATTAATAATGGTACATCAAATGAAATGCAAATGACCCAGAAGTGATATTAATTATGAATTAATAAACTTTCTCTGCAAAGTAGCTTCCAGGAATTTAATTAATTTCAGCTCACACACTCAGGTGAATGCATTTTGTTGGATGTCTGTGGTGTATCAATCACAGTGCTAGATGTTGTGGGAACCAAACAGACATGTGTCAATCACAGTGTGCCAATCACAGGGATTGATGCTTGTCAATCACAGTGTAGATGTTATGAGAGTCTATCAGATGCAACCTCAGCAGATAGAACCTAGACTGCCCAGAGACTGCTCAGCATGGGAAGAACCATTTGTATGGTTTGAGTCATCAGAGAGGCATAGATGGGGGTGTGCATGCAGGAAGAGAGAAAGGGGAGAAGTAGGAAAGGGAAGATGAGTATTTAGAGGAAGAAGATCCTATTGCAGCCCATAGTCATCAGGCTGTGATTTCACAGTAACTAACATTGGCTTTAGGAGGACTCATGGCTCTACCTCTTCTTGATGTGAATCCCATGTGGGGCTCTGGCCTGATTCGGTGAACCACAGCAACCCCTTCCAGAGAGGGAATGCTTAATTTTCAGACTGTGGTGGTAACTAGAATAACAGGACCTAATAATAATGGGGCAGAAAAAAAGTCAAGGCAAGGGCTCCCTGCAGCTCTCAAGCTGTTCTCTCTGCATAGGCTTAATAGGGGGAGAGCAAATGGGCTTAGTAAATGGGCGACAGAATGGCCTGAAGTAAGATTGGAGGCAAAGAGATTTAAAGGAAGCAGAAATTTTCCCCAGGCCCCCTTCAGGCCCAAAGATGCTTAAGGCTCCCTCCAGCCCTAAGGGTAAGAGTCGCTGAACCTGAGATGATCCCAAGTACAGGGAGACCTCACACCACTCCTTCCAGAGAAAAAGGCCAAAGAAGGGAAAGTCATATTCTAATATACGACTTCCGTAAGATGGGGACATAAAGAGACCACTGACCCAAAGAAGAATAGTTCCTGCCTGAGCAACTCAGACGTCTGACTTAACTTGCTGCCTTCGACAGAAACAACATTTAGCAAATCACTGAAATTATTTCATCAATTTGTTTTCTCTATGAGCCAATAACCAACTTCCTGCATTTTCACCTGTTACTTTGCTGAAATTCTGAAACTGTGCTAAAAGTATAAGCGATCCACAGAGATAAGCTTACTGGTTTTTACTGGCAATGGAGTCAAGGTGTTAAGTGTGGTCTATGCAGAGCACATGCCAGCGAGCTGTGTGTCAGTAAGGCAGGCTTGGATTTGCTGAGAGCATCAACAACCATGGTTGATTCTCACTTGTGCTGCAGGTCCATCCATATGGGTTAGCATGGGAGACTTTGTCCCTTGTGGTCACTTATCTGTTGACCCATCTCAACCCATGTTCCCATGATTACAGGGTAAGGGAAGGAGAATGGAGTGGCTCTGAAAGGAGCTCTGAAAGCTCCTGCTAGAGGCGACACCCTCACTTTTACTCTCATTTGATTAGCAAGTTGTATGGCAATGCCCAGGTTCCAGCGTTCCTGCGTGCTGGAATGAGAGGGTAGAAGATATTTGAGAGTGGCACAGTCCTCTCCATTAGGCAAACTGCACATGTAGAAGGGGTCATGTTGGAGGCCAAAAGAGTGAGGGTCGTGATCAACTCAGTATACCACTGGAGGCTATATGGGTAAACGGCAAACTGTTCTCATAAATGCAGAATGTTGGCAAAGTGACAAACTGCGTCTGCCACCCAGGACTGCTTAGGGCAGTCAAGACCCAGGCGCAAGTGTTTCTTATAATTAGGCTTAATTGAAGCCTGTTAGTAACAATGAGAACCTGTGGTCAAGTAAGTAGCTGACCAATCATTACCTCCTCCTCCTTTCTCTTGTGACCCAATAAAGACGAAGGGCTGTAGAAACTCAGGGAGATGCCTTTGCTCACTAGAAGAGGGTCGGAGTCTCACTAGTGTCTAGGATCCCAGAATCACTCCTCAGGAGCCTGGCAAAGCCTTTTAGTCAGGGCAAGACGATGACCCAGCTTGTTCGGGCCATTTTAGTATCAATCAAGAAGGCAGTGATATGGTTTGCCTGTGTGCCTACCCAAATCTCATCTCGAATTGTAGCTCATATAATCCCAGTGTGTCCTGGGAGGGACCTGGTGGGAGATAATTGAATCATGGGGGCTGGTCTTTCCCGTGCTGTTCCCATGATAGTGACTAAATCTCATCTGATCTGATGGTTTTATAAAGGGCAGTTTCCCTGCACACACTCTCCAGCCTGCTGCTGTGTAAGATGTGCCTTTGCTCCTCCCTCACCTTCCACCGAGATTGTGAGGCCTCCCCAGCCATGTGGAACTGTGTGATTCAATTAAACCTCTTTTTCTTTATAAATTACCCAGTCTCAGGCATGTCTTTATTAGTAGCACGAGAATAGATTAACACAGGCAGGGACAGAAGGGACTCAGTTGTGTTGGAATTTGATCAGTCACTGTGTTATGAAAAAATAGCACTAAGTCATCTTTTGTGTTGAAGTCTCTGTAAATGACTGGGACACATAGACTTGAGATACTGAAGGATAATCATGCAGCTCTTCAGTAGCAAGGGAAGGGAAGACTGGCTGCCATGTTTCCAGGTTTTTGGTGCACGTGGACCTCAGGCTCCTGGGACAGTGGTGCAGACACCAGAGGAAGGATTTCCCATGGGCTGAGTATTTGGAAGAGTGCAGCTGGGTGCCTGGCAAATGGATTAATGTATGGAGATATCACTCAGAGCTTACAAGGTGCAGGTGTGCTGGTCTGCAGGCCATGGTGGAGGCCAAAAGTCAGCAAGAAATGGAGACATGGGACATCTGAGCATTGCCCACCTCATCATTTCCACCTTTCTTCAAAGGTTCTGGTGACTCTTTGGGACATTTTACTGACTGTATCTTCTTCTTCTTCTTCTTTTTTTTTTTTTTTTGACAGAGTCTCGCTCTGTTGCCCAGGCTGGAGGGCAGTGGCATGATCGCAGCTCACTGCAACCTCTGCCTCCCAGGTTCACGCCATTCTCCTGCCGCAGCTTCCCGAGTAGCTGGGACTACAGGCGTGAGCCACCGCGCCCGGCCTACTGACAGTATCTTCTTACATACTGGACAGGAATGAGGTGAATATAAAGGTGAGACACTCTATGTCCTGAAAACCTGGCACAGGCACACTGTGGGTAATTCAGGAAAGTTTATTGTGTGTAAACAACTACTAATAGGGTGCTGTCAGGGTCCCCTGGTGATGGCTTCATATGGAAGGCATTTTGCTGGGGGTGGGGTACCTGTTACCCCTCCCCTGAATCTGACAGGCCAGGGGGAAAAGTCAGAGTTACAGGAACAGATACAAGTCCCCCGCCCCCACCACACACCCCTTCCAAGGTTGGGACTGTCTTCGGAGGGGAGGAAGACACTGCCTTCCCCCAGCATGCCCCTGGCAAAGACAGCACACCCTGAAGTCAGACTCTACTTGAATAAACAGCAGGAGGTGCCCTTGATCTTCCAGCAACTCCGAGTTGGGTCATCGTTAAATGATTTGAACTTGTTGAACTCATCATGCGTCTTCTACTTGGAGAGCGAGCTTTCCCTTCATAATTTCACCGTGATCTTGTGGTGCTCTGTGAGATTCTTCATGTTTATTTTTGCCCTTGTTCTCAGCCCACAGATGTTGTCATCGCTGAAGTAAACCCCTGGTCTAGCAATTTGGGCCAAAATTATGGTTTCTCTTTTGCCTTTTTTAAATGTGACTTCCGAAGTGTTTATTATTTCAACATTTCTTGCTAAGATACTAATAATTTGGGAAACAATAGATCATTCTGAAATGAAATCACCTTTAAAATAGGTCAGTTTCGGTGCTACTGTAATCGCATTTGATGTTTTCCTTCAAACATAGTTGCACATTGCTAACAACTTAAAAAAACCTTGCTCTTTGGAGATAGGATTGAAAAATGGACTTGTCGTATGATGTAGGTGAGGCTGGCTGGGTAAACTGAACTTCCTAACATAAAACGATGGAAAGGAGCTTACAAAAAACAACCCTGATCTCTACAGCTGCTCACATGGTTTTCTTTTCACTCAACTGAGTGTTGGTGGCTGGATTCCTGCAGACCAGACAGGGAGCATTTCCTCCTTGAGGGTCTGTCCTCCGCCCTCCTACACAGAGTTCTTTCCCTTCGGTCAGTTTTTCAGTTACAACGAGCCTGAAGTATTCTGTTTTAGAAAGAGTGTCTGGCATATTTTTAGATGTCTTGCATCCCTGGGGTCATCTCTCTGCCATCTTCACCATGAAGATAGTCACTTTGACCAAACACTCAGCATCATTGCCTTCATCTACAGCAACTGGTGTTGTGTGTTTCTTTGTACATGAATGAAATTAATATTCAGTTTCTACACTTTCCATCCTGCCCTCTACCCTATGCCAACCACCTGCATACTTGCAGGAATTTTTGTTTAAATATTATTTTTCATTCATTAGTTTAAAAATGTTGCCAGAATGATCTTGCCTGACACATTGTGGGCATGGAACTTGCGTACCCTGCGAGGTTTGCTTTTTCCCTATTCATTATGGAATCGACTCTAGGAAGCTATTTGTTCGTGTATTCCCCCTGCTTCCTGTCATTTAGCGCAGAGCCATTTTGCCCACCCTTTATCTCTTTGTCCTCTTCCTCTGCCTGTCAAGCTTATCACCCAGTGACTGGCTTCATGATTCAGCAGCAGCAATTATGTTATTTATGGCTCCAAATACATGTCAACTCTTCTGTCTTTATGTTGTTTGTTTGGGCCCTGCATTCAATTCTCTGTCCAGTCATGCAGTGGTCTGTTTTCAAGTTCAGGTATGTTTCCAGGAAATGGGTTCTTTCAGTCCATTCTACATGATTATTTTAACTCTCATGTTCCATCGTTGCTTCTTGATCCCCCCTTTTCCCTTCTGATGATCTGCTCCTCCTTCATGAGGTCATGTCCTTGTGACCTTCTACTGAGGGGCCTTCGGTGCCTCTCTTGGGTTCCACTGAACATCGCTCCCAGGGGTGAGACCTTGCTCTGCCCTCAAGCCCTGACATGCAACAAACCCATATTTTTTGTTCTTTTTTTTTTTTTTTTTAAGGCCTTATACTGTTTGTTCTCTCTTAACTCATTCTTGTGCAAAGGAAGATGCGGGAAGACCTGGCTTTGCCAATAACAAGGTGAACGGGTGACTTAGGAGACAGCTTCATCTGTGTGGCCCAATCCTGTCTATCTGTTGGTGCCACTCTTGTTGGCTTTTCATGGGCTCTTTCTCATCCTCTGACACAGAATCCTCATTTTCACCTTGCTCCTTGGCTCAATATCTCTTTCCGCTAACATTAAACCTTTATCTTGACAACCTTACTTTTGAATAAATTGCCATTACTAATTTCCTTGGTGGTGAAGATTTCCTGAAGACAGAAAACTTCTTATGGTTGTCTTCAGATACAGTATTGGGTAATTTAGGAGACTTTATTTTCTAGAATGTTATAACAAAATAAACTAACGTCTGACTCTTCACTGGTTTGATTTTTGAGATGTTTAGTCCCCACTTAAGTGCCATAAATAGTGTTGGTGTTGGTGATGGTGTTGCTGAGGGTGGTTATATGGGGGTGGTGATGGTTATGGTGTTGGTGGTGATGGTGTTGGTGATGATGATGGAGATGATGATGATGGTGTTGATGATGGTGATAATAATGCCACTGGTGATGGTACTGGTGATGGTGATGATACCATAATGGTGTTGGTGATGGGTCCACTGTTTTTGATAGTGCTTTTCTGATGGTGTTGGTGATGATGATGGTGATGATTTCACTGTTGGCGATGGTGTTTCTAGTGGGGTTTATGATGGTGTTGGTATTGGTGATGTTATTGGTGTTGATGATGGATATGGTTTGGTTCTGTGTCCCCACTCAAATCTCATTTCAAATTGTAATCCCCACATGTCTAGGGAGGGACGTGTAATCCCCATGTGTTGAGGGAGGAAGGTGATTGGATCACGGGGGCAGTTTTCCCCATGCTGTTCTCGAGACAGTGAGTAAGTTTCATGAGATCTGATGGTTTTATTAAGTGTCTGAAAGTTCCTCCTTTGCTCTTCTCTCTCCTGTCACCTTGTGAAGAAGATGCTTGCTTCTCCTTTGCTTTCTGCTATGACTGTAAGTTTCTTGAGGTCTCCTTAGCCTTGTGGAACAGTGAATCAATTAATCCTATTTCCTTTATAAATTATCCAGTCTCAGGTATTTCTTTATAGCAATGTAGAAATGGACTAATACAATGATAATGGTGTTGGTGGTGATGATGATAATGGTGTTTCTGATTGTGTTGATGATGGTAAAGATCATTTTACTGTCAGTAATGCTGTTTCTGACATTTTTGATGGTGTTGGTGATGGTGTTGATCATGATGGTGTGGATGTCCATGGTTGTATTGGTCACAGTGATGATGGTGTTGGTGGTGTTTCTGATGGTGTTGGTGATGATTACGGTGATGGTCTTGCTGTTGTTGATAGTGTTTCTGGTGGCATTTTTGATGGTGTTGTATTTCTGACTGTGTTGGTAATACTTATGATAATTGTGATGGTGGTGATGGTGTTTCTGATTGTGATGGTGATGGTTATAATGATGGTAATGGTGTTTCTGATTGTGATGGTGATGGTTATAATGGTGGTGATGGTGTTTCTGATTGTGATGGTGATGATTATAATGATGGTGATGGTGGTGATGGTGTTTCTGATTGTAATGGTGATGGTTATAATGCTGGTGAGGATGATGGTGTTGGTGATGGTGTTTCTGATTGTAATGGTGATGGTTATAATGCTGGTGAGGATGATGGTGTTGGTGATGGGTGGTACTTGGCTCATTTTACAGAGCAGGACCCAGGAACAGAGGTCAGGTACCCATGAGCATATCAAAAGGGCTATAATCCAGAAGAAGGCTGAAGACTGGGTACATTGATTTCCTAAAGAAGATAGAGTCAATGTTTAGCTCTATGTGCTACTGTTCGCAAGCATTCCTCTCCATAAAAACAGTTACAGTAACTTCAAATTGCTTTGCACTTTTTTTTAGATTGTATCATTAACTTTGTTGATCTTGTGCCCTGTTCTTCCACTGCAAAGCAGACTCCTTGGAAGATAAGATGGCCCCTTACTCTCTCTAACAACAGACTTCCAAGAGGAATTTCTCTATGATCTTGTTCCAGGAATGTGTCTCCCAAGAAGCAAGTCTGGATTCATCTTATGTACACTCCTGGCCTGTCTCTGGTATGTTTTCCTGGCTGGAGCATCTTTTGACAGCTCAGAGCCCAATCTGTGGCTCGTCTCTAATGAATGTGCCATGTTTCTTATTTGCGTCTTGTCTTCCCTACCTTTCCTCATGTTCTGATTTCACCATTTACTTCATTTTTTTTTTTTTGACAGTGAGGTCAGTTTTATTATCATCTTCATATTACAAATAAGAAGGAGCCTCAGAATTTCAGTAACTCTTCCTGTGTGGCAGGAGCAGGATCCCAGCCTGCATTTGTCTGAAAATTAGGAAGTAGATTTTAAAAAATATTATATTTCAAGTTTCAACACTAAATTACTATAAGGGCACAAAGAAGTCTTGGATATTTAAATTTTTTCTCACTTTAAAAGATGAATGTGTCTTCCTCTTTCATAGATGGCCTGTTATGATGAATTCAGCAGAATATGGCAAGTAACTCTAAGCCTCTAATTTTCTTTTGTATTTAACTATAAAAATATTTTAATTAACAAAATAAAAACACTCACCTATAATTTTACCACCCTAACACACTACTTACATTCTTACCTATTCTCTTCCAGATATTGTCCTTACACAATTAAAATTGCATAAACATTTTCAAGATCAATAATTTATATTTTTTATTTTTTACTATTGAGTTACCAACATTTACTTTTTTCTAAAGTCCATATATTGTTATAAGCCTCTTTAAATCCTTCTTGCAAAAGACAAAGAATAAGAGGATAAAGAATCTACGGAACCTGGCCGGGAGCAGTGGCTTACGTCTGTAATCCCAGCACTTTGGGAGGCCAAGGCGGGCAGATCACCTGAGGTCAGGAGTTCGAGACCAGCCTGGCCAACATGGTGAAACCCCATCTCTATTAACAATACAAAAATTAACCAGTTGTGGTGGCGGGCACCTGTAATCCCAGCTACTCTGGAGGCTGAGGCAGGAGAATCGCTTGAACCCAGGAGGCAAAGGTTGCAGTGAGCCGAGATCACGCCATTGCACTCCAGCCTGGGCGACAGAGTGAGATATCGTCTCAAAATAATAATAATAATAATAATAATAAAATAAAAGTATGGGAACCTAGCTTCAGTGCTGCAATATAAGACAAGGAAAAAGATGAGTCAGAAGTAGCACAGCCCCTGATCAAATGTGTTGTCCTCATGCCCTGTCATCTGGAAATGCCATTCCTTAAACTGGAAAACCTTCTTCTCCCAGATTCATTTTTTTGCCTCACCATTTACTTTGATCCCTGCAAAGGTAATGACATGGATTCTGTGTTTCTAATTTTTCTAGAAATTCAGGGATCTGCTCAGCAGACCGGAACAACCCGGGAGGCATCCGGGCTCTGGAAGGAAATACAAGCCAGCCAGTTCCAGCAGCTTTTTCCCGAAGCCTGGAGCAGGCTCTGCTCTGTGGCTACCAGCGTTTTTACAATGGTAACCTGAGGCCACTCATCTTAGGACAGACTGATGAGTAGCTCAGAAATCACCCCAGCGTGGAACCCTCCTTGACTTACGCCGTCTGGGTGAACACACAGACCCATTCCACTGTTTCCTGGCCAGCTTCATTTCACTCTTCTTATTTTTCTTGGGCTACGAAAAGACATTCTTTGCTGGATATAAATATCATGCATTTCAGAAAGTTCATATATAGAAATAACATGGATTTGGGATCATTACAGTTAATTTTAGTAAAATAATTTTTTTTTCTTTGGCTTGCTTCTTGAATTCTTTAATGATCTTGGACGCATGAGCACAGACTTCTTGTTCTAATTATCTCAGGTATGAGGCTTGGAAGTCGCAGTGTCCTGACTATTTCTGGAATTTAGACAGAATACAGCAGCCTGAACGTTGTCTCTGACAAGCCACGAGGAAACAGATGGGATATGTTGTTCCCTCCAGGGTTGGAGTTGCTGGCCCAGCCCCAGAGACAGATGTGCATTTAAAACACAAAAACTTTTTAGGTGGAAAATTTCAGACATCTGTAAAAGTAGACAAATTCTATCACCCTGTGTTCGTATCACCCAGACTTCTGAACTACCAGTTTGTGGCTGATTTTCTTTCATCCATGCTCAGCTTAGTACTTACTCCTCTTTCCATTGTGATTATTTAAAAGCAAATCCCAGGAAGATTTTCTTTTTTTGTGCCAAGGATTCATAAGCAAATTACCCAATATGATGATTTTTATGGCTCATTTTGAGTTTTCCTATGGCACTGCCCTGGCTTTGCTAAAACCACAGGAACCATTGCAGCTGCGTGGACTCATCTTCCCCGGAGGCTGTCGTCTCAAGGTTTCTTTTGCTGGGGTTTTTGAAAGTAGCTCATTGTTTCCAAAAAGCAAAATTCTGTCATTTGTCACCTACATTTAAGAATATCTGTCGTGGCCAGGCGTGGTGGTTCACGTCTGTCATCCTAGCACCTTGGGAAGCTGGGGTGGGCAGATCACCTGAGGTCAGGAGTTCAAGATCAGCCTGGCCAACATGGAGAAACCCCGCCTCCACTAAAAATACAAAAATTAGCTGGGTGTGGTGGCACATGCCTGCAATCCCAGCTACTCAGGAGGCTTAGGCAGGGGAATCACTTGCATCAGGGTGGCAGAGGTTGCAGTGAGCCGAGGTCGTACTACGGCACTCCAGCCTGGGCGATAGAGCAAGACTCTGTCTAAAAAAAAAAAAAAAATCTGTCGTGAGAATTAAGGGGCCTTTCTGGAGGCTCAGGGAATATTTGTCTCCCTAAGAAGTACTGACCTACATGACTCTTTCAACAGTGAGCTTCACGCCTGCCCGTGGGTGTGCACGGGTTTCTACTCATCAGGCCATGAATCCACACGTGTGTTATTCACGGACTAAACAAGCAGCGATCGAACACCTACTCTGTTCCAGGCACTGTGGTCGACAAGGCCAGGAGGAACTCTGTTCCCATGGGCTTCCGTTCTAGTGGCGAGCTGCGTGCGGCGTGGCTGCTGGAGACACGGGACCCTTTCCTGACTTGCATAAGAAGTGGGCATGAGGTAGAAACTCAGAGTTAAGAAGCCCTATGGGGTGATGTCCTGTTGTCCTCCCACGCGTGTTCTCTCTGTTCTGGGATGTGGGACCCCAACCAAAGTGTGCCCCCATCATGGGGGAGGCACCTGGACTGAGAGCAGGTTCCCTTTTAAAGCCATATTTGGTTAGAATTCAGGCCAGAGAAACAGATGCCTTGTTGACATGTGACCCCGGTCTGTGGTGTGCGAGCCATCTGCCCAGCGGGAGAGACAAACTTCAGCCAATGCTCTGGTGACTCTGGCTCCGCCTCCCCTCCTTTCTGGGAATTGTGTTTGCTTCTAGGGTGTCTCAACTGTGGGAAGGGCCAGTCTGTGCTTTCCTGTCATCTGTCACCTGGCCTCTGCTGGAAGCATCTTCTCTTTGGGCGTCCTGTCTGCTCAGGCCTTTGGTCAACACCACTATCTTTTGTTCTTGTCAAAAGGCTTCTCCACATCTCTCTCTCTCAACTCCTTCCCAGTCTCGCCTCTATTTGGGATATGGAGGAAATGACTCCACAGCTTCCCTCTCCACCTGGGCATGCAGAATATCCTGGGGACTACGTCTGGACAGACCAGCCACCCACGTGGGTGCTTGTGTGCTGTGCAGGGCCTCCCCGGGGCCTTCCCTGGGATGGCAACCTTGCTTTCTCTGTGCCTGGATTCCCACACCTGGCGGGGATCCCATCATTTCCTCTAGTCCCCAGGGGTGGGGAACGGGGCTGAAGTGTCTTCTCAGGAGCCCACCGGCATTGAGTGTCCTTTCCCCACCTAGGACGCTCTCTCCATTTCCTCCCAGTTAGGGAAACACAGCTAGTCTGGAGGCAGGGGTTTCTAGATAAAAACATCCTTCCAAATCCACTGTCTCTGCCTGCACCTCAGCGCGTGGAACTCCAGGGCTGGGAATTTGCGCCATTGTGTCTCTCTGGGCTGTGGGCTGCATCATCCACTCCGGATGGGGTTGAGACAAAAACTCAGGGTTGGGAGCAGGTGCATAAGATACAAAAAGGCGGGGAGAAATTGCTGACGTATCAGAACATTCCTCACAATGCCTCTCTGGACACCCAGGCTCCAAGTGTAGGGCTTGGGAAAAGTTATGAAATAACTAAAGAGGGTCTTTCTGTTCCCCAAACAGGGCAAGGTTCTGTGCTAGGTTTCGTGGCAACTGAAAGATGAATCAGAGGCATTTCCTGCTCTCCAGAGTGTCACCGAGTGGAGACAGACTCATGCGTGGAATCACACCCAAGGCAGACAGTGTAAGTGATGTCGTGGAAATGCAATCACGCAGGCAGATGCAGTTTCACCCTCACAGCTCTGCTGTAAGTGATGTCGTGGAAACGCAATCACGCAGGCAGATGCAGTTTCACCCTCACAGCTCTGCGATGAGGTAGGCAGGCCCTGCCTTCCATATGAAAAAGTTGAGGTGTAGAGAAGATGAGTAATTTGTGTCACAACCAACAACCAAAGATGGCGAGTGCCCACCCTAGGGCAGGGGCAGAGCCTCTGTGTGGATGGTCGGTCGGGGGCAGTGGTCACAAAGCCCACGCTTGATGGAGACGTGCTGTTGAGAAAGGGTGGGAGTGCAGAGAAGCCCCAACATAGCAGGCACCAGCAAGGGGTGTTATTTAAGATTCCAGGGTCAACTTGGTGACAGCCCTATTTAGATTTGCACCTGTGCTGCCTCTGAGCTCTGTCTTCGCCTCTGCAGATAGAGTAGCCAGGGCACCTGTTGACTGGGGGCCTCACCAGCAGGAGCTCTTGGCAGTGTCTGCAGGGGGTAGCAGCACAGGGCAGACACTGGGGCACAGGCGCAGAGGTCCTGTGGTAGATCCTGTGGATGACACAGCACTTATGAAACATTCCAAAAACAAAACAAGAGAAAAGGCTGGTGATACCATGTCAAGTTAGAGAAAAAAAAAATGGGGCACAATAGGATCCAGGTTCTACTTGTCAAAAAAGAAATATATATATATATACACACACACACGCGCGTACACACACACACACACATATATACACACATATATATATACACACACATACACACACACAAACAAACACACACACACATATCTATCAGAAAACAACTCAGGAACAATATTAACACTAACTTTTCTCTGGCTGATAAAACTCTTGAGTGCTGCTTCCTTCTTTGTTCATTTTATATTTCCCCCATTTCGTTCCACAGACACTGCAGTGTTATAACCCGGTGTGGAATGGTCATTGAGTTAAAAGACACAGTGCATTTCCTGGCAGATGTCTCCTGACCCCCTCTCTTGTGTCTTCACCTCCCTGAAAAGTGGGTGTGTTTTTGTACAGGTCGTGCACATCGGCAGCTCTGTGGCCAATCCAGTACTATCCTGTCGCATGCTGGGGACACAATGTGGTCAGACATATGGTCGTTCTCAGGATCTCAAGTTCACATTGTTCCTTACACACATGCCTGATCTGGTGCAGATGGCCATGGGCCACCTGGATTTGGTATACAGGGGTCCAGACACCTTGGATTTGATATAGAGGGTTTTGTGCCTCCTGGATTTGGTATAGAAGGATGCAGGGCTCCTGTGTTTAGTATAGAAGATGCAGTGATCCTGGATTTGGTATAGAGGGATTCAGGGCTCCTGGATTTGGTATAGAGGATGCAGGGATGCTGGGTTTGGTATAGAGGGATTCAGGGCTCCTGGGTTTGGTATAGAGGGATTCAGGCCTCCTGGATTTAGTATAGAGGATGCAGGGATGCTAGGTTTGGTATAGAGGGATTCAGGGCTCCTGGGTTTGGTATAGAGGGATTCAGGGCTCCTGGATTTAGTATAGAGGATGCAGGGATGCTAGGTTTGTTATAAAGGGATTCAGGGCTCCTGGGTTTCGTATAGAGGGATTCAGGGCTCCTGGATTTAGTATAGAGGATGCAAGGCTCCTGTGTTTGGTGTAGAGGGATTCAGGGCTCCTGGGTTTGGTGTAGAAGATTCAGGGCTCCTGGGTTTGGTGTAGAAGATTCAGGGCTCCTGGGTTCGGTGTAGAGGGATTCAGGTTCCTGGGTTCGGTGTAGAGGGATTCAGGTTCCTGGGTTCGGTGTAGAGGGATTCAGGTTCCTGGGTTTGGTGTAGAGGGATTGAGGTTCCTGGGTTCGGTGTAGAGGATGCAGGGCTCCTGGGTTTGGTGTAGAGGGATTCAGGTTCCTGGGTTTGGTGTAGAGGGATTCAGGGCTCCTGGGTTTGGTACAGAGGGATTCAGGTTCCTGGGTTTGGTGTAGAGGGATTCAGGGCTCCTGGGTTTGGTGTAGAGGGATTCAGGGCTCCTGGGTTTGGTACAGAGGGATTCAGGGCTCCTGGGTTCGGTGTAGAAGATTCAGGTTCCTGGGTTCGGTGTAGAGGGATTGAGGTTCCTGGGTTCGGTGTAGAGGGATTGAGATTCCTGGGTTCGGTGTAGAGGGATTCAGGTTCCTGGGTTCGGTGTAGAGGGATTCAGGTTCCTGGGTTTGGTGTAGAGGGATTCAGGGCTCCTGGGTTTGGTGTAGAGGGATTCAGGGCTCCTGGGTTTGGTGTAGAGGGATTCAGGGCTCCTGGGTTTGGTGTAGAGGGATTCAGGGCTCCTGGGTTTGGTACAGAGGGATTCAGGGCTCCTGGGTTCGGTGTAGAAGATTCAGGTTCCTGGGTTCGGTGTAGAGGGATTGAGGTTCCTGGGTTCGGTGTAGAGGGATTCAGGTTCCTGGGTTTGGTGTAGAGGGATTCAGGTTCCTGGGTTTGGTGTAGAGGGATTGAGGTTCCTGGGTTCGGTGTAGAGGGATTCAGGTTCCTGGGTTTGGTGTAGAGGGATTGAGGTTCCTGGGTACAGTGTAGAGGGATTCAGGTTCCTGGGTTCAGTGTAGAGGGATTCAGGTTCCTGGGTTTGTTGTAGAGGGATTCAGGTTCCTGGGTTCGGTGTAGAGGGATTCAGGTTCCTGGGTTTGGTGTAGAGGGATTTAGGTTCCTGGGTTCGGTGTAGAGGGATTCAGGTTCCTGGGTTCGATGTAGAGGGATTCAGGCTCCTGGGTTTGGTGTAGAGGGATTTAGGCTCCTGGGTTTGGTACAGAGGGATTCAGGTTCCTGGGTTCGGTGTAGAGGGATTCAGGCTCCTGGGTTTGGTATAGAGGGATTCAGGGCTCCTGGGTTTGGTGTAGAGGGATTTAGGCTCCTGGGTTTGGTACAGAGGGATTCAGGTTCCTGGGTTCGGTGTAGAGGGATTCAGGCTCCTGGGTTTGGTATAGAGGGATTCAGGGCTCCTGGGTTTGGTGTAGAGGGATTCAGGCTCCTGGGTTTGGTACAGAGGGATTCAGGTTCCTGGGTTCGGTGTAGAGGGATTCAGGGCTCCTGGGTTTGGTGTAGAGGGATTGAGGTTCCTGTGTTCGGTGTAGAGGATGCAGGGCTCCTGGATTCGGTATCAAATTTCCTGTCTCTTAGAATCTCTTTTTCTTTCTCCATTCTTCCAGCTTGCCTGGCTGCCTCTTCCCTGTACCTTGCTCCAACAGGGGCCAGTGCTGGCCATGGTTATGTGGAGAGTTTCAAAAGCAGGCCCTGTCTCGCAGATGACCTCTCTTCCTTATCCCACGAGGACTCCATGTAACATGAGGCATTCCTTTTAACACATGTTGAGGTGGTCAAAGAATACTTTTTGAAATAACTCATTTAATACAATATTTTATTTGGCAGACACATGTTGATATTTCTCCTAGGAAACAAAAATGTGGACATAGGTTATTATTTCTCACTGTGGTTTTTAGCAGGCATAAGAATTGGGTATCTCAGAACAGAATGGGACACGGGAGCTTGATGAAATATTAGAGACGGTCTAGCTCAGATGCTCTGCGGGAGACGAAACTGAGATCCAGAGAGCTGGGGTCACATGTCCAGCCTCATGGTGCCCATGGAGCCCCGAAGTGTGGGAATCTTCCTACAGCAATTCCGGCTCATGGTTTGGTGACATTGCTGTCTCCCAGCTCCTGCGGGAGGAAGTAAAATGAAGTGTTCATGAATTTCCCTTTTTTCCTGTGAATATGCTCTTGGGCTACAAGATTCTCTTGGTTTTCTGAAGGTTATGTTGATAAGTGTCTCTTTTTCAACATTTTAATTCGCATGTATATATGTGTATATATATATGAATCTTAATCCATGGCTAGGCTCCTCAAGACAGCAGTTTTCTGTCAACAATATTTAAATAAACTCAAGCAGCTTCTACTCTCCCTCTATATGACAGAAATGCATTAAAAATCTTTGTGTTATGGCATTTTGCAATTCATATATTCAGCAGCAATAACAATTTTCCTTCACAGACACAGAAGGTTTATACTTTCTTTACCACAATTTTCAGACTTTGCTGGGTAGGACTTCATAATCATAATGATAAAACAATCTCCCTGCTGTAGTCCATGGCACAAATCCTCCCGGAGACAGTTTGTGAGCCTTGAGGAGGGACTCTCATTCCAACAAATAGTGACAATTTTTGCTAAATAAAATACTGCCTTTATTTCACTGAGCTGGGAATGCCCTAAGCATGAGGCGTTGCTGTCTTTCCTCACCAGGCACCTGGAGCCCCGCTGATGGCTGTCCGTGTGCCTTTCTGTGGCCCAGGGATGACTGACTCTCAGGGCTGGGGTCCAGTAGTTTTCCTCCCATGGGTTCATCACGGTGTCAGGCAACTGAGGACTTTGCTAACATGTCCTGTCCTCATTCACAGAGTCCTTGGCTCTGTCTATGTGTCTGTCTGGGACGTGCAGGGATGGCTTAGGAAAAGACGGTGGAGAACGGACAGAACCAGACATGGGGCCAAGCACAGGGCTGGAAAGTCACTCAGACAGATGAGCCTGTACCTGGGTCTCCTGACGTGTGTGCTCGAGGGTCTGGGAACCGAGGCTGACATGCCTGGTGTCAGGTTAATTTCCTTCTGTGTTTAATGTCCTACCTCAAAATATATCTTTCAAGACTTTATTATTATTTTCATTCCAAGACTTTTGTTGATGGGACATCTTTGTATGATCTTATGTGGCTCATTAAGGGATTCCCATTCATGATTTAGCGACACAGTAGGGGTATCAATTTCCTTTTCATTCTCAGATTACTCACTCACCCACTGAGAACTGCAGTGATTACATCCGGTGCCCCATGGAGTTCAGGGCCACAGTTAAGGGATGGGGAAGTGAAGTCAGGGGAAGAGGAAAAAGACGGATCCATAAGACAAGGGACATGGCATAGAATTGTTTAGGAAACACAATCTTCCTGAAAACATATGTTGTTTTTAATGACACATTTATTGGGGACAAGCCTCTTTTCTTCTTCCTCCTTTTTTTTTTTTTTGAGATGAAGTCTTGCTCTGTCCTCAGGCTGAAGCACAGTGGCGCGATCTCAGCTCACTGCAACCTCCAACTCCCTAGTTCAAGTGATTCTCCTGCCTCAGTCCCCTGAGTAGCTGGGACTACAGGTGCCTGCTACCACGCCCAGCTAATTTCTGTATTTTTGTAGAGATGGGGTTTCACCATGTTGGCCAGGCTGGTCTTGAACTCCTGACCTTGTGATTCGCCTGCCTTGGCCTCCCAAATTGCTGGGATTACAGCTGTGATCTTCCTCCAATTTTTGTGGCTACTGTACAAATATGGATTTAGATGATAAATATCACGTATTAAAAAATCATGAGAGTTGGTCCTTCCAGGTGTTTAAAAAGATGCAGTTTTGCACGAGACTCAAAGGCACAGCTGGGGGTTCAGATGAGGTCACCATGCTGTTGCCAAAGTGATGTCTGAAGTTTTAAAACCGCACATCAACGATGGGGCTGCCAGACTTAGCAAATAAAAATACAGGTTACCCAGTTAAACGCGAATCTCAGATAAATCACCCATGATTTTTTTTTTTTTTGCTGTAAGTATATCCCATGCAATATTTCGGACATACTTATAGTAAAATATTATTTATTGTTTATCTAAAATTCAATGTAACTGGGCTCTTGGCAACCCCATCGATGACTATTTTTTATAAGCAGAAACACAAACCGCAAAATGTGTTTAGAGTAACATCTTACCCAGAGCCAGGCCGTCTGAGCCTCAGTCCCTAGGAGGTGCCTCTGCCCTCTCACTCTTCACCGGCAGGTCACCCCTGGACCGTCAGCTTTGCTGGCTTTGGGGTGGGGTGTGTGTAGGTCAGGAGGCAGGAGGCTGGAGTATGAAAAGGAGGAAGCAGAAGGTATCAAGCAGAAGGGAAAGGAGAAGGATAGGACCGGGATCCTCTGCATCCCGTCTGGATGATCGCACTTGGGGGATCGGTTCATGGATGGATTGATTCCTAGGATCGTTTATTTATTTGGGGGTGGTTGAGGACCAGGTTCTGTGCCCACCGTCTAGTGGTGGAAGCTGATGTTGCGTAGGGAGTTACAACCCAGTTGTGGGTGTCTCCTAGAGGAGTTCAGGGGCCACTGAGCGCGTTGCAGCGGGGTCACGCATGCCAGCTGGGGACCTGGCATCCAGTAGAGAACTGGTGGATGATGAGGACAGTGAGGACCAGAGGGTGCTGCGGCTCTCCTAAAACATCCGAGTGAATGCAAAGAAAACCATGCCAAGTTGGCCGGGGGCAGTGGCTCACACCTGTAATCCCAACACTGTGGGAGGCCAAGGTGGGCGGATCACGAGGTCAGGAGATGGAGACCATCCTGGCTAACACGGTGAAACCCCGTCTCTACTAAAAATACAAAAAATTAGCCTGGCATGGTGGCGGGCGCCTGTAGTCCCAGCTACTCGGGAGGCTGAGGCAGGAGAATGGCGTAAACCCGGGAGGCGGAGCTTGCAGTGAGCTGAGATCTGGCCACCGCACTTCAGCCTGGGCGACAGAGCGAGACTCCGTCTCAAAAAAAAAGAAAAAAGAAAATCACGCCAAGTTAATCTTGAAATTAAATTAGACACAATGGCCCGGTGCTGTTCTGAGCCATACTGGAGACAAAGGAAAACAAAAAAAATCAGTATCAGCAATTCTGTCTTTAAAATTGTGATATTTTGTTTGTCATGGGTTTTTGTACTAACTTTGGTTTTTAAAAACATACTGCGTTAAAATGTAGGTGATCTTACCTTCATGACTGAGGTTTTGTGGCCAGGGAGGCGGCGTGCTGGCCTCCCCACACTCGAGCTCCTTTGTGAATAGAGTCTGTGGGTTGTCTTTGGGGTTCGCCTGCCTCCCCAGACACTCTCCCTGCTTCTCCATCTCTCAGTGGCGGCAGCAGCAGGCTCTGAGGTAGATGCAGACACCAGAGGTTTTGTCTGCAAAGGGCCAGGGACACGGAAGATAAGAAGAGACCAGAAGTCTCGTGGCCTCTTTATATATGACATTTATCATCTAAATCCATATCTGCACAGTAGCAACAAACATTTGGGGAAGGGGAAAAGAAGATGCTTCCATTAATTTGACTTGTCCCCAAGAAGGGAGTCATCAAAAAACAATACATGTTTTCAGGAAGATTGCAGTTTCCTAAACAATCCCCTGCCATGTCTTGTATCTAATGGATCCGTCTTTTTCCTCTTTCCCGGACTTCACTTCCCCATCCCTTCACTGTGGGCCCCACATCCTGGGGGCACAGGGTGGGCTCGGCACCATTCTTGGTGGGTGAGTGAGAATCAGAGAATGAGAAGGAACGCAATACTCCTGTCCTGCAGCTTACGTGGTGAATTGGAATCCCTTAATGGGCCAAAGATCGTACAGGGATGCCCCATTTGTGACTTGTAACTCCTCTCCTTCCACCGCTAGACAAGAGGCACCAGAGCCTGGTCCTCCACAGCTGTTGGATGAAAGAATGAATGATCCCATGAGACCCTATAGCTTTGGACTGTCCCCATTCCAAGACTATCAAAAGTTTTAGAACAATCAACTCATTCATTCATTCATTTGTTCAACAATTATCTACTAGTCCCTGGCATTGGCAGGTTCGAATCTGGCTCCGGGACCATCTCTTCCTTCCTGGCCCCATCACCTTCGCTTCCAGAGGCAGAGGCCATTCTCTATCCCCTTCCTCAGTCCTGGTATTATCCCAGCCAGTGCACTCGGGCCGTTTCTTCCTTCCTTCCCTTCCAGGCCTTGGCTGGTGGAGCAGGAGAGCAACAGGTCTTTGGCAATGGCAGTTGGACCTGCTACTCTGCCTTGAGGGTGTGCTGGTGTCCTGGCCCAGCGTGGCCACCCTCCAAGCCTGTCACCTGGCTCCTGCGTAGGAGTCACCTGACCAAGCTGGAGAGTGGCAGCTGTAAGTCCGGCAGAGACAGGGTTATGGGGTTTGCTCCCCATCAGCCCCGGCTGCAACACACTCCTGGGGTAGCAGGATCACTCGTGTGTTCTTCAATTGTTGGCGTGGATTCGGGTGCCTGGAGGTGGATGGAACTGGGGCTACAGCTGTGCAGAGCCTCGGCAAGGGAGACACTCAGACCCTCAAACCCAGGGTCACCCTTTCTTCAAAGTGGGGAGAGGAAAACATAATGAGGACGTGAGTGTCGATTTGGGGTTGGATTTTCCAAGAAGGAGCTGGGCTCATTCCAAGCCGAGAATTTAAAAGGGGGCTGGAAGAGGGCTTTCTCCCTCTTGAGATTGGGAAACACGTGTTCTCTGATTCAAAGGGCAGTGCCGCCGTGCACAGCTCATGCGTTATTCATGAGCCATCCCACTTCTAGGTCTGAGGGACAGTTATTTATAGCATATCATCCTTTTTACAAAACGACACTACCCAGGCTGCAGGCTGAATTACATTTAAGGCAAGTGTCCTGAACTGGGTGGAAATCCTATTGATGTTTCAGAATATATATAATGTGTGCTTGAAAATGACTATGTATAACTTGTATTTTTGCCCCATTTCTCCACGGTGGAGCAGGTTTTTGACAGCCAGACCCAGGAGTGAGCTGTGGCTGCGAATGGAATGGCCTGACTTCTATCTGTATCTATTTTAAAGCAGCAGGAAAAATACCTCGGGCCTGTCCTGGCGCTGTGGGTGGCTGTGTGAGGGGAGGCTGAGGAGGCTTCGTTTTCCTGTTGGTGTAGTGTCTGGATATTTTCTGCATTTCCAGCCTATTCACGGTGATGACAAACCAGGCGGGTCCGGCCAGCCAGTGCAGATCTGCCCAGGCCACTGGCCCCGGCCCCCGGGACACAGTCACTCCACTCCGTGCAGGCTCACTTCTGTGCAATGATGGCTATGGCCTCCATCTAGAGGAGGCGGAAGTCAGCCTAGAGCAGGTGACTCAGGCCTCAGAGGGGACCCAGGGACCAGGTGGGAGCAGAGCCAGATCCAGCCAGGTGCGTCTCTGCCCAAGCGATAATTTTTAGGAGGGCGCATTGTGGCAACAAGTGGATTCTGTGCATTCAATATACAGATAATGCTTTTTCGGAAAGCACTAAATAGCAACACTTTTTCCGGGCAGACAGCCTTTCACCAAATAGGGAAGTCATACTCAGCTTTTAAAATGGAAAATAGCTATTGCATAATTATCATTTTAATCAGAGAATTCAGGGGAAATAGAAGAATCCAATCCACATCGATACTCTTAGAATAGGCTGGAAGGCCAGCCTCTTCTCCGGATCATTCAATGAGACTGATTTCAAGACACGGGTCAGCCGGGCATCCCTCCCGGAACCCTGCTGCAACCTGTTCACCCTATCTGTGTTCACTGGCATCCTGGCAGCAGTGTGGGTGTGGGGCAGGCATCTGGAGATGGAGTCGGCCGAGTGCATGGCTCTGGGCTCTGCAGATCCGGCAGGAGCCCCTGCTGCAGAGAAGGAGATGTGGGGGAAAAAGCCCGCGCTGGTCTAGAAGTGGAATCTCGAGCTTAGATTAGAACGTGTGTTGACAGAGGGAATTCCAGTCGCAGTCCCGTTCCCGCCTGACGGTTCTTCCAGCAGCAGGATCTGCGGGAGCGGGACTCCGGCACACTTGGGTCCTCGGTGTCTGTCCTTCCGGGGGCATCCAGGTCTCAGAGCACATGTGCACACGAGTACAGTGGCTCTGCGACATGAGGGGAAGGTCACTCACAGCGGTCCCACGCACGGCGCCAACCACACAGACCCCAGAGGACACGTGGCGCTCTGGGCCTTTGACGAGCACAGCAGCTGGGGCAGGTGTGCGTCCAAGCGGATGACCTGGAGCTGGGCGGCCCTGCCCTGAAGCTGCGGGAATAAGAGGAGTCAAGGGGCAGGCAGGTAATCACCGAGGAGCTCTTCCCAAGAGCAGGGACATTGCTGTTAGAATCCAGAGCTGGTCCAGGAAGGGCACAGAGGGAGTTGTGTCTCTGCTTGGCCACCCTGCTGTGCCCTTTGTCCCTCTTATACAAACGTCGTCCATCTCCCCGGGTGCTTCAGACTGGACCTGGTGCCCAGGGCCCCTGACCATAAACCCTAAACATGCCCGGGACTCTCCAGCGCCCAGTCCGCCACACCTCGCCCCGCTCAACACACCCATCTTCAGTCTTGCACTTTTCTCTCTCTCTCTTTTTAAAATTTTAGATGAAGGGAAAATGGTTTCACTCTAGAAACCACCTCTTGTTCAGGGATATGTCGAAAACACAGTTAAAATTCGTTCTTTTCTTTATGGTGAACATTCCAGAACAGAAGGAACACATCTTTCCCCACTTCAGAGCACGAGGGGGGATGAGGAGAAGTGCCCTGTTTGTCTCAGGAAGCTGCGTCATTAGTTCGGGGTCAGGATAGAGGGGACGGATGAACGCATTTGTGTGTCAGGCTGCAGGGCACTGCATGTGGAGAGCGTCTGCAGGCGGTGGAGGAAGTCAGTCCATCACACCGACGTGAAAGCTAGGATGGAAGGGGAAGGAAATGACATTTACCCATGTCCTGGCCACAGCCCCACTGCAGCCACGATGGGTGCTGGGGAAAGTCAGGAGGTCTCGGGATGAGAAAGATGCAGTAACTCCTGGTGTGTTCTGTCTGGGGGACCCAAGGATGTCTACACCATCACTATTCGGTTCTTTCTGGATGTAGCATGGGGCTCACTGGGGTCCTACAACCTACAGGATTTTGAAGTTTCAAAGACCTCTGGGTTTTATTTGTCTCCTGACCTGCCCGTGTTCATCCAAGTGTTAATCTGCCACCATGCCCTGCCTTGCAGTGCCTGAGATGACGGCAAGGCCGCAGCATCCTATGTCCCTGGCCCCCCGCCGCACAGGTTTGAAGCCGTCGCACCGTGGGGCAATGGTCACTAGGTGTCGCCGTCTTCCTCGGAATGAAGCCACGTTTCTCCTGCACCGTGGAAATGGACTAGAACAAAATTCTCTAGACTTCAAGGAAACCATCCTTTCTAATAATAATGAGATGGTAATTAGTAGGGGAAGTGGCATAAAATTATTTCACCATTTAGTGAAACCATGATTCTAAACTACAGAAAAAACGGTGTTTTTTAAAGCTCATTCAGCCGCGTGTGAACTGCGTTGCTGGCTGGCGGCGCCTGAAGGTGACCTGGCCTTGTACCCTGCTTGCTTCCTCTCTGTCGTGCACGTGGTCGGGGTCCACGTCTCACCCCCCGTGCAGACCCCAGCAGACTCCTGAGGGCAGCGTGTGGGCCATGTCCGAAGGGTCCAGAGGAAGATCCCACATGCGTGGAATACAGACCACGACCCCTGGGAGAGTAAAGGACACGGAGATGATTGGCAGCGGCCACTTCTCACATGAGTGACCCCTCTCTGTTTTACTGATGAGAAAACAGGCTTAGAGTGACTGCGTAGCTTTTCCACAGCCCAGTTCAAACTCAAAGTGGGTTTCAAAATTTAGGTTTGTCTGGCTCCGAGACCTGTGTTCTCTTCTCTGCAGGTGACTTAGAGGGCTCCTGTGCTGGCCTCTCAGGCGGCCTTCTATGAAGGGACGTGGAGAGGAACAGGAAGGATTTCCTTTTTCTGGGAAAAACCAAAAGGCCAGAGGTAGGAACTCAGAGCTAGCTTTAGATTCAGTTCCATTGTTGGTCCGGAGAGATTCCATGACGATGACAGAAAGTGAGACTAGGCTTTGCCAAATAGGATATTTTCTGAACCAATCAAGATAGAATGGAAATGAGTTGGGACAAATGGCAGTGCAGTGAGAGGAAATGGGGCATCTTCTCGTAGCCCTGCTTCCCTCATCCTTGGGGGAAACATCCGCAGAGGCTGGGCTCCCCTGTGCCTTCCCCAGCCCTGGCTCCAGGAAGCTCTCTGAGCATTTCCTACAGACCCTGCCCTATGCTCTTCCTGCGCCGGTTTCGTGCTTTTCTCCACATGCAGAAATGGTGATTCAGGCCTGGCGCGGTGGCTCATGCCTGTAATCCCAGCACTTTGGGAGGCCGAGGCGGGCAGATCACCTGAGGTCGGGAGTTGGAGACCAGCCTGACCAACATGGAGAAACCCTGTCTCTGCTAAAATTACACAATTAGCCGGGCGTGGTGGTGCATACCTTTAATCCCAGCTACTTGGGGGGCTGAGGCAGGAGAATCACTTGAACCCGGGAGGCAGAGGTTGTGTTGACCTGAGATGGTGCCATTGCGCTCCAGCCTGGGCAACAAGAGCGAAATTCCATCTCAAAAACAAAACCAAAAACATAAAAAGATGAGTTGAAACCTCCTGGAACAAGGACCAGCCCAGCGAGTCGCTGGCTGCGGTTCTCAGACCAAGGCTCTGCCGCAGACATCTCGTCCCGGGCTGGAAGAGTTGCCACCAAGGCGTGTGGCTGCCATTTGCTGCAAAAGTGCTTATGGAGAACCACGACACATAGCCGTGCCTGCCTCTCACGCCGGGAGGCCGCGGCGCCTCTGCACAGGACTGGGGCCTTCTTTCTGCACTTTTATTCTGCAACTGGGCTCTGGCTCCAGGAGGCTCCATGTTTCTAAGAACCACAGCCCAGCATCATTAAAGGAGGCATTATTTTGTGTTTAGTAGAGCACTAAATTGGTGAAATATAGTTGTGATTCTGGTAGTGAATATCCCTGTTGCCACGGCAACGATATTATGTCATGGGAGGCTGTCTCAAGTGTTTCTGGGAGCAGCCAGGTCTCTGTGAGCTCCCCGTTTACTCTAAAGACTCCAGCAGCCCACATGTGTGCACGCGGAATTAAATCGCACTTGCAGGACCACAGTGCGGGGAGGCACCGGCTCTGTCATTCTGTCAATGCACAGCACAACCACGAACATCAGCATTGGCATACAATGGACGGTGAGGCAGCTGCAAAGGACTCATGCACCTCTGTTGCACAAATTTGTCTGTTCATATTCAAAGTACTTTTAAGAGCCCCAAGTTCCGCAAACTCAGCCACTAACCTCAGGCATCTGCACGGGAGACCTGGCACACAGGCTCACACGCATGCACTCACATATGCACATGTAGAAGCACCCACGTACACACACACAAGAGTGCACACATGCGACACACATTCACACACACGTGCAGATGCACACACACAGATCAGTGTGAGGAAGAGTCGGGGGTTCATGGAACAGCCCCTGCTCTGCAAGCCATGTCTGGCTGTGCGGGGGAAAGAGACGAAACAACACGCTGCTTCCCTTGGAAGAGGAAAGAAAGGGAGAGACCTGCAGGTGCTGGGAGTGACACAGCCCAGAGCCGCCCTCCCTGCTCGATGCATTCCTTTCACCCGACATTCAGCGAACACAAGGGAGGCTTAGTGTGAAGGACACCTGGAGTGTGTGTGTCTGTGTGTGTGAATATGTGTGTGTGTAGATATGTGGCGTGTCTGTGTGAGTGTATGTGGTGTGTCACTGTGTGTTCCATGTGTGGTGTGTGTTTATGTGTCTGTGTGTGTAATGTGCATGTGTACTGTGTGTGTGATGTGTCTCTGTGTGTGTGTGTCTTTGTTGTATGTGTTGTTTGTGCATGGTGTGTATGCGTCTGTGTGGTGTGTGTCTGTGTGTATGTGTCTCTGTGTGTGTGTCTTTGTTGTATGTGTATGTGTTGTGTGTTTGTGCATGGTGTGTATGCGTCTGTGTGGTGTGTGTCTGTGTGTATGTGTATGTGTATGTGTGTGTGTCTTTGTTGTATGTGTATGTGTTGTTTGTGCATGGTGTGTATGCGTCTGTGTGGTGTGTGTCTGTGTGTATGTGTCTCTGTGTGTGTGTGAATGGGTGTCTGTGTGTGCATGTGATATGTGTGTGGTGTGTGCAGTGCGTCTGTGTGTGCATATGCAGTGTGTGTGGTATGTGTGGTATGAGTGTCTGTGTATGAGTGAAGTGTGTGTCTGTGTGGTGTGTGTGTGTGATTGTGTGTGTCTGTGTGATTGTGTGTGCATATGTGGTGTGTGTGGTGTGTGAATGCGTGTGTCTATGTGTTGGGGGTTGTGTGTGGTATGTGTCTGTGTATGTGTGAGGGTGTGTGTGGGGGGTGTGTGTATAAATCTGTGCATCTCTGTATGAGTCTGTGTGAGTATGTGTGTGGTGTGTATGAATGTGTGTGTGTCTGTGAGCATGTGTGCAGTGTGAGTGTGTGGGTCTGTGTGTGTGTGGGGTGTGTATGTGTGGTTCGTGTGAGATGGAGAGAGGGAGGCCAAGGTGGGGAGACTAAAGAGGAGGAGGGGACTGGTGGGTTGGTGCTGCCAGCACGATTCTAGGGGGAGTGACCCGGGCATGTGGGAGGGGTCCTTTGCCACCTGGACCCCATTGCATGCCCTGAATCTCATTTTTGAACCAAAGCTCAGACCGCGTCCTGGCTGTCTGCCCATCAGTTTCAGCCTTCCCCGAGCAGAAGGAGCTTCCAGTGGCGGTTCTGAGTGGGGTGGGTACAGGTGACTTTCACAGTGAGTTTGAAGTTATCCTCTCGCTGGGAAAACACGCCCCCCCGGACATTCCCACCAGTGCTGGGCACTCCAGGAGGCTTTCCACAGGGTCTTGAGCAGGTGGCATCTCACCGACAGGTGTCTCCTGGAAACCTTCTGTGAAGACCTTCACCTGAGGAAGCCAAGTCACCTGCGCTTTCTTCCTCATCGCTAACTAGAAACATCAGTGAAAAATAAGTGAGTGTGGAGAGCTTTAAAATAGCAAACAAATGAGCCGGGGGTGCTGGCGCTCCTGTAGTCCCAGCTGCTCAGGAGGCTGAGGCAGGGGAATCGCTTGAACCCGGGAGGCAGAGGTTGCAGTGAGATCGCACCACTGCACTCCAGCCTGGCGACAGAGCAAGACTCCATTTCAAAAAAAATAAATAAATAAAATAAATAAAATAACAATAATAAATAGCAAACAGCAGAGAGCATTATCTTAAGGTTTTAAAAATACATATGTATTATTATGATGTTGAATACAGTCATACTAGGAACACAGGTTACCTAATTCTGTGAATTCACAGGTATTCTCGGTCTCTCTTCCTAATGCCATTATGTGAATCAATAGAATCAATAACCGTGCAAATGATTTTATCCCTGGTGGTCCCAGAGTCTCAAGAAGCTGTAAAACACCTAAGTTGCCTACAGGTTTACAGTGATTCACAGAGAGAATGGGCATCTTTTAAAGTTAGTAAGCTAAGGAGGAAATATATGAAAATGAAAGTTAGGAAATTAAATAATTTCTTAAGGTCATAGAGTACACCCGTGCCCACTGATAATATTCTGAATGAAATCAAAAACGTACATCCCAATTATCGATGTTTTTGTTCACACAATGCCAAACATCTTGATACTTAGACTCACAACACTTTAGCTTCAATGGCTTACATTTCCCTGGCACAATGGGTGCCAGCCATGGGCCCATCCCGAAACACACTCCAGATCTGATGCTGAATGGCACTTGGGCCCTGGCCACACCCCACCTGGTGTGGATTAAATGTGCTATCCCTTGTTGTCGGTTGTGTAAATTTTCAACCTTTTTCCTGTGAGACAGTTTTTGGAGTAGGTAAGTTCTGGTCTTTGAAAATGTACAATATCCTTTCTCACAGGTAAAAGCCAGAGGGTGCTCTGAAACCCCTCTCAGGTTGTAAGGTTGTGGCATCCCCCTTTGATGAATGAGGGGATCCCAGCCCAAGAAGGAGGGCTTCCCAGGAGATCACACAACTCCTCGCCACCCACTCTCCTATTTCCTAAGTGTGCTCTTCTTAGGAGGTCACAAATTGCCTTGAGGATTTAACAAAAGCCTTTTCAAATAACACACAGGACAGGGCTCCTGGGTTAATCATCTTTCTTTGTCTAAGAAAGATCTTTCTAGGTTTTATATTCACACATATTTGTTATGACTTCCTTTTGTGTCCATAAATCAAAGCTGTTCCCTCTTTTTGTTTTGGGTAGGTCATTACTCAGAGGGTACTTGGTGGAGTGAAGCGATCATTGGGTTCGTCCTGTTCTTCAGTGGTTTTTACTTAGCGATTACCGGCAATGTCACCATTACTGCAGGGCACAAATTTGTCTATTTTAGCACATTTTCTTAATAGCCTTAATCTGCTGTCAAGTCAATAATGTGCTCCCCAACTTCCGTGGTAAAATCTTTCCCTGAAAGAATCCTGAGGGAGTGCTGGTCTCTAAGGATGTAGAGAGACCAGAATGTTTTCTAAACCTTTTTGTCCTGTGTGCTGATGCTCAGAACATGGTCATTCGCAATCACTGAGCTTTGCAAAGCTTTTGCATGAGCTGACCTAATTCTTATACCTGCCCCTTTGAAGAAGATGGACTTTCAGCTTTGGTAGTGTTGGGTGCTACAGAATCAGCCTCAGATATACCAGGTGTTCCCATGTTCAGCTGGAATGGGTGCCGAAAACCTGTTTACAAACGTGTTCCCCTCCTTGTTTCAGGGGACAGGCGTTCCCATGGGTTGACTGGCTCCTTCAAACCGCAACATTCAGTCTTTAAAGCCACTGTCTATGCCCAAATGCCTTACTCACTAGTAGCAGCCCACTGGGTGATGGGGCTACGCTCCTCCCTCCTCTCGTGGGACTGGGATTCTTAGGGTTGGAGCAGGGAATTTCTCATCACTCGCTGTGTAATGTGAAAACCACGGGAATGCCCAGCCCCTCCCAAACCCTGGAGCCCCAAGTCACGTGAGGAAGCTGAGATCTAATCAGAAGGCACTGGTGAGATTGTGTTAGGCAGATTGGGTCACCCGACGTACATCGTGGCCAAGGCAATGATCAAGGCCAAGGAGAAGTTAGGCACTAAAGATCGCAGCACCGGGATTGCTGGGAGCAGGATGTCCTCTGCCTCCCTGGAGTTGATGCTTGAATGGGGGAAGCTGGGGCCTGGCCCCAGCATTGGCGAGCATGAGAGGGTCAGCCCTGACTTGAGAACTGTGGAGACTCGAGAGGGACTTGGGACATCAGCAAGCCCCGTGCAGCGTGGGTGAGCAGCTTTCTAATTTGCTGGGGCCCTTCTTGTTGCCATGAACAGGAGTCCAGGAGTGACAGCATATGGTGTCCCAAGGAGCCTGGTAAATAAATGTGCACTGGCTTCCTGGGAGTGAGTTATGAGGAAACGCTAAGGGCACGAGGAGGAGGTGGCTGGACGTCCTCAGCCCCTGGTCCCGGGCTCTGACAGCTCCTCAGCATAATGAGTGCAAATGAAGGGCCTGGCATAGTGACTTGGCTGATTGGCTTTCTTCTATTCTCATTGCTAAATTAATATTGCCGTTAACGTTCACCAATATTTCAACCTCGGTGGACTGGCATCTAACAGTCTTGAGCTGGCAGAGGCCATTTCTGTGCTGGAGTTTTGGTTCTCGAGGTGCGTTCATTCATAAAAGCTGTCATTCCCCAGAAAGTAAGCACTGAGAGCTGCTATTTCCTTGAGCATCCATTTTATTTAGGTTCTAGAAATTTACGTGATATTGGATGAAGAGATTCAAATAAAGAGTTTGTGAAGGGAGTTAGGAATGTATAACCCCTTCCTTTTGAAGACATTTATAAACCTACTGAAGGGGAAGCTGGTCTATGGACAGCCCAGTGCTATCCACTGGGGGAGTGAGAGACAGCAAAGCCGTCTCCCTCCTCTGTTGGAGGTTTTACCTTCAGAGGAGAGGCCCACATATTAAAGCCCTAAGACAAGAGAAATTAGGAGTGGCAATGTAATACTGTAAAGTATAATCAGAGCGTGATGGAAATAGATAATAGCTTCGTTATTTTTAATGAATTCATTGATTTAAGAATATACAAAGTTTCCTGCGTGACCAGCTGAGTCTCCATGCACAGAGAACAAACCCCAAATGACACCAGTGCTTTCTGAGCAGTTGCAGGGATGTTCTCTAATGCGTCTCTAACTCACTTAATCTTGATTTGACCTTTCAAATGTAAAAGAGAGTTTTATTGTTCATCTGGATGTCCAGTAAATTCAATAAATAAAGTTCAGAAGACCAATTCCTAGATGAGAAATAGAAGCTGATGACCTTTTTTTTGGCCCCAGCCATGGTGATCACGCAGGACTGGGGCAGGGGGTGCTTCTGGCTTTGGCTGTCCCCAACGCCTTTGGGTCTGGATGAGCCCCAGGTAGTTGAATGATGGACAATTGCTTTTATAAAGTGACAGTTTACTTCTCAGATTGCTGTTATTAAAATTAACACTGGATAGGGCTCTCACGAAAGTTAAAAGCCTTTGTTTGTTCTGGTCTCCGTTCTCAGTGACCTAAACGTGATACTGTTCATGTCAATCTCCATGTACTTTGCCCAGTCATAGAAGATGCAAAACGTACCAAATTGTTTTTCTTCTGACCCTTGAACAAAAGTGGGAGCACAGCAGTCAACAGTTTAGAAAAGTACTCTCCTATTCACGCCTGTGTCCCACAGAGTTCTGTGATTTGGCAGGCAGGTTGTGTGAGTGGGCCCCTCTCCTCACTGAAAGAGATTCTTGGTCCTCAAAGGTGACCTCAAAGGTGAGGTCCACGGCTCCAGCCCCGCCTCACCTCCCCTGGCCTCTTTGTCAACTTTCCATTACGGATGGAGAAGCGCTTCCCGGAGTCAGGGTCTTTGCAGGCACTAAGGCTCGTGAGAGCCTCAGTGCAAGACGAGACCTCTCCACATGCTGATGTGGTTTTTCCGAAGTAAGGACTAATTTCCAAACTTCATGCAAGCAAGGCAAAGATTTGCCGATGACGGTGCCAGTGAAATTGCAGGATGGTCAACGTCAGATAGGACGGACATGGGGGCCAGGAAAAGCCAGCCAGACACTAGCTGTCTCAGGACTCATGTTGTCTGGATTCTAAAGTCCTGTTTTTCAGCTTTGCTTGGTTTGAAACAGTTCATTTCTACCGAACCTTTCCAGGGAGTCTAGCAACCAACTGACAACCTCAATAAAGATCCATTCCTGGGTCAATAGCAATTCAATGATGGGTTGAGCTTCTGAAGTTACCCAAAGCTTTCATTTCTGTCCCTTCCCCGCATGAACTAAGTATTCCTGGTCCAGTCAAGATTACACCAGACCTCCATGTCAGGTGCCCGGGACCTTCTTGCTGGTTAACAGGCCACAGTAGCTACAGCATCGTCATCTTGGGCAGTGTTTTTCAAATTCTGGATTAGGGCCCATTCGGCTCATCAAATTAATGTACTGAGCCTCTGTAAGCAAGCACTGGGCAAGAAGAAAAGAAGGAAGGAACTGGAAGAGAAAATATTTCAATGCAATGCACATAATGATGCACGGTCTCCTAAACTCTTCTGTGTGTGTATGGGCTCGATCATGGTATAAAAATCTATTAAAAGGGTATCACAGCCACTACTGTACTGTGATATATTCCAAGCAACATATACAGAGGCTCCCATGTCAGGATTTTTTTTCCTGTAAAAATAGGAAGAGGCCAGTTGTGGTGGCTCACACCTGTAATCAGAGCACTTTGGGAGGCTGAGGCGGTTGGATCACCTGAGCTCAGCAGTTTAAGACCACCCAGGGAAACATGATGAAATCCCGTCTCTACTAAAAAAACAAAAATATTAACCGGGTGTGGTGGCACACACCTGTAGTCCCAGCTACTTGGGAGGCTGAGGCAGGAAGGTTGCTTGAGCCCCAGAGGCAAAGGTTGCAGCGAACGGAGATCACACCACTGCACTCCAGCTTGGGCTACAGAGTGAGACTCTGACAAGAAGGAAGAAGAAGAAGAAGAAGAAGAAGAAGAAGAAGAAGAAGAAGAAGAAGAAGAAGAAGAAGAAGAAGAAGAAGAAGAAGAAATTGAGTCACAGATTTTGTAAAAAACATCGAAAATATTTATTAAGATTTATATTTATTTGAGTCACCTTTTAAAATGTCAAGTGGGAAAGTGGGATTTTTTTCCATTAGATATGTTCCTTCCTTCCTCCCATTCCTCCCTCTCTCCCTCCCTCCCGTTCTTTCTTCCTTCCTTTTCTGTATTTTAAAAAATATTTTTAATATGAGTAGTGTTTTTAGTAGCAAAACAGAGCCAACATTTGTATCTGTCCAGTAAGCATTTTCCTAGCAGGAAACATGCAGGCCTGTGCCGTTTCCATTCTTAAAAAGATGGAATGAATAATACAGAGGCGAGAAGGGAGTCAGGCATGGGAGAAAGTGAATATCAGATTCAATTTCCTCTGTTAGGTTTCATGCCTCTAAGCTGCTGCATCGGTGAATGAAGACCTTTTAGCTTTTCACTGCTTTCCCTTTACTAGGTTAAATTGTATTTTTCCAGTATTTCACCCCAATCATGTGCTGTAAATCTATTCTTACTTTACAAAAGAACCCATTTCACAATATATTTGCTTGACACAAGCCTGGGATTAGGCAGTTTGCAAAGATTTGTTCTCCCTGATTTTTTTTTTCCCCTGTGAGTAAGTAGCAATCTGGAGAGTAGTTAATGGAGTCGGTGACTCAGCTCACTTTGCTGTGGTTTCTGGTCTATAATCAGCATGGGTGTCTGGTCATTTTCATAGAAACCAAGGAGAGTCCTGGAAGAAATGATGAGGTAGGTGTGGTCCTCCAGCTCCAAGATGCTCCAGCCCAAATTTCAGTTTAAGATTATTGTGCTTTCACAGTTGTTCAGATAAAAACACTTTTCACTTCCTACAGACTCAGTGTTTAAAAGTTAAGCTTCAGCAAGAGGAATAAATGTTTTCTTCTGAAAACATTTCTAAAGAAATGTCGAACAATTCTCTAGTTCAACTTTTTTTCTCTCTCTGTGTAGAAAAACCGTGGAGCAAAATACGTTACCAAACAAGAACAAAATAAGGCTTGGTGATTGCAATTCCAAAATGTTAAAAGGACACTGTTTCATAGGGAATACATGAGAAGCGGGTAATGACTGTTTATTTGAATGATTCAATGCAAATTCCCTGGAACAGTAAATCTGGCTCTGTTTGTTTAAAGTAGAACATGCTTGACCTGAAACTTCTTGGAAATACAAATATTTTGTAAGGTGAGATCCAATTTAATAGATTTCTCTTTCATTAATTTTATTCATATAAAAACCAGAGAGTATTGTGACATTCAAAAATCAAGTAATTTGATATTAAAACCGCAGTAATATAAATGCAAAAACAAGCAGTTCTGAGAGGCAAAGTAGCACTTGGTTTCCTAAGCCTGCAAAACTACTTGCATTTGCTGGCTAGATTTAATTTTCTAAAACGACACAGTGATGTTTAGTTGCTAGTTAAATGGTTTTTATAGAAATCTAGTTAGAAAGTGCAATTGAGTTGTGTCTCTTCATTGCTATTTTTAGTTAAGAGCTTCTTCCAAGGGCCAGTCTGCACCAGCTGTAACTACTGGAGCTAGTAGGGTGATCGATAGCAATTGAATGATTAGTTGAGCCTCTGAAGTTACTCAAGCAACTATTTTAACATTACAGATTTAAGAACATTTCTTGCTGCAAACATTTGATCACAGGAGTCCATAGCTGAATGGGTGCGAGGCTAGGAGTCTTTTGGATATAGTAACCACCTTACTGTCAATCATTTTTTGCTATTTATATAGTTACACATGGAACATAGCCATGTAGAAAATGAATATTCGGTCCTCACAGTGAAGAGGAAAGTCCAATCATGCTTTGTGATTTAGAGACTTTACTGTCATCATCATTTTTGCAAAGGGTTTTCTATCCCACCTTTGGCTGGAGCCTGGTGTGCCCCCCGGGGTGATGGACTTGTCCACAAATCTCTGGTCTTACTCACTTTCCTCTCATGGCTGAAGACTCAAACATCACATGCGGATGCAAAAGACACAAGGAAGACAGTATCGACCAGCATTTGTGAACATATGTGTCCAGGAAATAATAATCACAGAACTTCGCATTAAGTCAGTACTTTCCACAGAGCTGCAAAATTTACTGTTTTTGCCTTGCTTGATCCTCAGAAAAATCCTAGAAGAGCAGGCAGACACCACCATTTATAAATGAGGAAATGAGCTGGGCACAGTGGCTCACTCCTGTGATCCCAGCATTTTGGGAGGCCGAGAAAGTGGATCTCCTGAGGTCAGGAGTTTGAGACCAGCCTGGCCAACATGGCGAAACCCCATCTCTACTAAAAATACAAAAATTAGCTGGGCATGTTGGTGCATGCCTATAGTCCCAGCTACTTGGGAGGCTGAGGCAGGAGAATCAGTTGAACCCAGAAGGTGGAGGTTGCAGTGACCTGAGATTGTGCTACTGCACTCCAGCCTGGGCGATGAGAGTGAAACTCCATCTCAATAATAATAATAATAATAATAAATAATAAATAAATGAGGAAACGGTTGCTCAGCACTGTTGGGGCATGGCCAAGAGCACAGAGAGATGGAGCTGGGCTTGTTTGGAGGTTTCTGGTGATAAGTCCCAGCTTTTGTACCACCCCATCCCTACAGGACTCCAGTTTTTCTGAATGGTATAAATGATCTCACAATCAGGAAGCAGGACACCATAGTTCAGCTGAGCAACCAGAGGGGAGGCCCAGTTTGCTGTCACTCTCTTAGCCCTCTGGTTCTGGCCCTTGTGAGTGAATGTAAATAGGAAGAATGTGAAAGGAAAACAAGCCTAATATCCCGTAACAGTTCCCCATCCAAGCACCCTTTCTCTTTAAAGCTCCTAAAGCTTTGACGACCACCTGGTGCTCACGAGCTGCTCTCTCATCTCCTTAGAAGGCACGGTTTTGGGTCTTCTCTCTCTTATTCCTCACAATGCGTCCTCCCTCCAGAACCTGATTTGGCTGTGGTCTCCCACGCCCCGTCAGGCAGCGCCTGCAGGCTTTTGTGGTTCTCGTTTCCAACCCTCAAACTATGAGAGATATGGAGGCTTTTCAAAATGATGGTGACACTGCTCTCCTGGGCAGGGCTGGCCATGGATCGTGCCTTCCCAACTCTGCTTAATCTGAAGCAGGAGAGACTGGCTGAGAGCTGGGATGAACTTCAATCTGGTTCTGCGGGATACAAAATCAACTGAGAAATGATGCCACCAACCAAAGTAGTTTCTGAAGTTTGGGAATGTGAACATTTTTTTCCTTCTTTTACAGATTTTCAGATAATTGAGTCTGGTCCTTCTGTCCATGGGCCATCAGCACCTGCAGTTCACACCCCACTTACCAGGGACAGAGGCATCTGCAGCGCAGCTCAGCGCCCACTGTAGGAACAGCGCAGATTCCCGCAGCCGCAGTGCAGCGCCCACTGCAGGAAGAGTGCAGAGTCCCACATCCGCAGCATGGCACCCACTGTAGGAACAGCGCAGATTCCCGCATCCGCAGTGTAGCGCCCACTGTAGGAACAGCGCAGATTCCCGCATCCGCAGCACGGCACCCACTGTAGGAACAGTGCAGATTCCCGCATCTGCAGCTCAGCACCCACTGCAGGAACAGCGCAGATTCCCGAGCTCCGCCCAGCATGTGCATCTCCGCTGCACGGAAGTCACGTGCCACAAGGCTGGATTTGCCAACGGTTTGTGTTTCTAAGTTCCATCTGGGAATTAGATCACATCTTCAATAATTATAGTTAAATCTCTGTTTCGTTCAACTTTAAGTTGTTATAAACTCTGAAATTCTATTTTTGTAGATATCTACAAAAGCTCACAAAATGTATCACTTCAAATCCCTACATGTTAGGTGTCCTGAGCATACAAACTAAATTGATAGTAATGAACTACCAGAGTTTAAATCTTATGTTTCTTCTAAATAATGAACACCTGTTTGTCAGCCTGTATTTTTCACTTTTGTCTATACTTGTGTGCAGTGTATTTAAAGAAAGAAATATGCAAAATAGTGAAAGACATATAAAAAAGAGTATCTATCACCAACTTTCCCCTTTTCTCTCTTGTATGTTGGAAATCTCCATCTATGTAGCCCAATTGCATCTCTTCATTACTCTGGTTTGATGTTACTCACTTTTACAGTATAGTTGTTTGCAAAGTCTGAAAAATTATCTTGAAAAATGCAATTTTTTAAATGTGTACGATTCTATTTGTGCTAAATAAATTTAGACCTTTCATATATTCAACTTTATTGTTGGAATTCTGTCCTCAAAATCTTCCTTCAAAAATAGTTTTTCTGTGCATTTCCACTGCAAGTACCCTCACCTCTCCTCAGGCTGAGCTCAGTCATTCTGCACTTGGAAATCTTAGCCGATAGATTAAGAGAGGTTTAACCAAAATGCACATATGACTGAAGAAATATTTCCCATCACCGTATGAATATTTATCAACCTTTATTAAAAATAGTCGTGTCTAAAATAGTGAACCTGAGGTAAGGATGCTTTTACATGCACCGTGATCTTTCAGCCAAAAAATATTTTCACATGAATGGCAACTTGGTTAACAATACCTGTAGTGTATTCTTTTTTTTTAAAGTTACTTTAAGGAGAGTTTCTGATCTGATTTCATATTTGTATCACTTGATAATTAGGGAAAATCGCTTTAACATTTGGGATTCACTTGATATGGAAGACTTGTAACTTCTCATTGAAGAGTTGCTTGTCTCTTTTCTTATGAACACATAGCATCATGCTGTAGAGTGAGAGTGAATGGTAGGGGTAAATCCACCCCTCCACTCGTCTGCCCACTCATCCACACATCTACCCAGCCATCCACCTATCCATCTATCAATCCATCCACCCATCTACCCACCTATCCAACCATCCATCTATTCCCCCATCCACCCCTCCACTAATCCACCCATCTACCCAGCCATCCACCTATCCATCTATCAATCCATCCACCCATCTACCCACTTACCCAACCATCCATCTATTCCCTCATCCATCTATTCCCCCATGCACCCCTCCACTAATCCACCCATTCATCCACACATCTACCCAGCCATCTGCCTATCCATCTATCAGTCCATCCACCCATCTACCCACTTATCCAACCATCCATCTATTCCTCCATCCATCTATTCCCCCATCCACCCCTCCACTAATCCACCCATTCATCCACACATCTACCCAGCCATCCACCTATCCATCTATCAGTCCATCCACCCATATACCCACCTATCCAACCATCCATCTATTCTCCCATCCACCTATTCCCCCATCCACCTATTCCCCCATCCACCCCTCCACTAATCCACCCATTCATCCACACATCTACCCAGCCATCCACCTATCCATCTATCAATCCATCCACCCATCTACCCACCTATCCAACCATCCATCTATTCCCCCATCCACCCCTCCACTAATCCACCCATCTACCCAGCCATCCACCTATCCATCTATCAATCCATCCACCCATCTACCCACTTACCCAACCATCCATCTATTCCCTCATCCATCTATTCCCCCATGCACCCCTCCACTAATCCACCCATTCATCCACACATCTACCCAGCCATCTGCCTATCCATCTATCAGTCCATCCACCCATCTACCCACTTATCCAACCATCCATCTATTCCTCCATCCATCTATTCCCCCATCCACCCCTCCACAAATCCACCCATTCATCCACACATCTACCCAGCCATCCACCTATCCATCTATCAGTCCATCCACCCATATACCCACCTATCCAACCATCCATCTATTCTCCCATCCACCTATTCCCCCATCCACCTATTCCCCCATCCACCCCTCCACTAATCCACCCATTCATCCACACATCTACCCAGCCATCCACCTATCCATCTATCAATCTATCCACCCATCTACCCACTTACCCAACCATCCATCTATTCCCCCATCCACCCCTCCACTAATCCACCCATTCATCCACACATCTACCCAGCCATCCACCTATCCATCTATCAGTCCATCCACCCATATACCCACCTATCCAACCATCCATCTATTCCCCCATCCACCCCTCCACTAATCCACCCATTCATCCACACATCTACCCAGCCATCCACCTGTCCATCTATCAGTCCATCCACCCATTCATCCACACATCAACCCAGCCATCCACCTGTCCATCTATCAGTCCATCCACCCATCTACCCACCTATCCAAACATCCATCTATTCCTCCATCTGCCCCTCCACCTATCCACCCATTCATCCACACATCTACCCACCCACCCATCCATCTGTCAGTCCATCATCTTCCTATTTATTAATCTACCCATGCACCCAGCTTTTCAACTTTTTTCAACACTACAGAGGATTTTACTTCTTTATTTTTTCATTTAAAAATATAACCTAAAAGAGAAACAGCAGAGAAGTGCTGAAGGTTAGAGAGCTAGAATCAGAATCAAGGTCTCTGAGCACAATCAGCCCATTTTTCATCAAGTCTAATAAAGTAATTTGAGCACTTCTGCTTTTCTGAAATAAACAAAAATTTGATTTTCAACAAGCTACATGTTGATAATAAAGTTCATAAATCCTCTTCCATATTAAAAGGACACAATTTGAAATGGAGACATAATGGTCAGCTCTTAACTATCTACATCCAGAAGATTTATTTCCAACACCCTAAAAGAGCAGCTCCCTTTGGCTGTTCCAAACACAGATGTTGATCATCATACAGCCTGCCTGCTCATTGCTGGTTACACAGAACAATCTCTTCTGCTGTTTTTAGGATCTTGAGCTACTTCTGTTATTTTTTAAAAGAGTCAACAGCTATTTCATAATTTTGTGCTTTAGGAACAATTTTCATTATATTTTACTCTCACTGACTTTTCAAAAATGATTTTGAAATATTCCAGTCTGACTATGGGCTGGCATCAAGCGTCAGCAAAGTCACAGACCTCCTGCACTGTGAGGTCAGACTAATGCTGTGTGTAATTAACCAAGGGACACAAAATATTTACGAAAGAGACCTGACTTTGCAGACAGGCCCAGATGCAGTCTACTTCCATCCAGCTTCTGGTGGTCACGAAATTTAGAGCAGAGACATGCAAAACTACTCTTTCCCTCATCTGTGAGAGGTGGGTCTGAACCAAAGCTAAGCTCAATGTTTGCGGCAAACATGACCTGGGGCCAGGTGCAGTGGCTCTTGCCTGTAATCGCAGCACTTTGGGAGGCCAAGGCGGGTGGATCGCCTGAGGTCAGGAGTTCACGACCAGCCTGACCAACACAGTAATACACCATCTCTACTAAAAATACTAAAATTAGCTAGGTATGATGATGGGCACCTGTAGTCCCAGCTACTCAGGAGGCTGAGGCAGGAGAATCACTTGAACTCGGGAGGCAGAGGTTGCAGTGAGTTGAGATGGTACCACTGCACTCCAGACTGGGTGACAGAGTGAGACCCTGTCTCAAAAAAAGAAAAAAAAAAATCCCTAGATGTGCAGACCTTACTGAACCATTCAGGAAACAAGTATACAATGCATTTGCTTGTGTTTAGAGGAAAGCTTCTAAACATAATGTTTTCTGTTTTCTTAAGCTGAGACTTGGGTAGGAACAAAGTGGGAGGGAGCCGAGTCGACAGCCAGAAGAGTCTGAGTCTACTGCTTGCGGCTTTCCAGAGTCCCAGGGAGCTGTTTCCTCCAACTTGGCCTCTGGCTTGGAGTTGGGGTCCTTTTCGGTGAGATATCCTGAGGAGCAAACCCATTCCTTCAACCTGAAGTGCCTCTCCTTGCTATTAAAGTAGACTCAAGTACATTGCAGTTTACAATATTTTGTAGGTTTTATTTTAAAGCCCAGTTGACAACGGTTTTATGAATTAAGACAGAAGTGACTATAGAATTTTGGTCCTAAACATGTACTGTTAGTCCTCCCAGGCTGATACAGCTGTGACTGTAGAGAGTCATCCCTGGTCTAGCCCTCACTTTGAATGACTTGCTTTTATAGATTAGTCCATAGTATCAGATGTAATTAAAGCTTACATTTCGAATGAATAGATGTACATTTAATATACACACCTATGTCTTTAATGTTCAGATTTGGACCGGGTGTGGTGGCTCACACCTGTAATCTCAGCACTTTGGGAGACCAAGGTGGGCGGATTGCTTGAGTCTAGGAGTTTGAGACCAACCTGGGCAACATAGCAAAAACCCTGTCTCTACTAAAAATACAAAAAAATCACCTGAGCCAGCGAGGTTGAGGCTGCAGTGAGCTGAGATCACACCACTGCACTCCAGCCTGGGTGACCAGAGCACAACCCCATCTCATAAAAAGCAAAACAAAAGAGAAAACACACAAAGCCCCCCAAATCCACAATGTTCAGATTTGACGGAACACACATGCATACAGGACACATGAGAAACCTCCAAGCTGTGTGGAAATCAACATGTACACTGAGAAACTTGCAAACCAAAGAGGGCAAAGCAAGGGAGGCTGCAGCCTGTGGAGAGACCAAGCTAGGACCGCCAGGCTGCGGGGGCCTTGGAGGCACTTGGGAAGGGTGGGTTTCCTGAGCTTACTCTCCAGAAAAGCTTTCCTGCCATCCCAGGTGAAGCAAATCTCTCAAACAGGATGGCCTCAGGGTGAGCAGAGCCACTGGGCCACAGGCGATCTCTCCCGGAAGGCTGGGGGAACCGACACAATGCGAGTCCCTTCTTTGAAAAGATCCCAGTGATTTGGTGTTTATGTCTGATCTCTTTAGAAGCTCTTGCAGCAGACTATTTTATTAAACAAACCTTTAATGCTCTTTTCAAATCCCAGGTTATTCCTTTAGCCTTATGTCGTGTGTGTGTAAGGAGTATCTAACCTTTCTCCTCTTCTTCATTTTCTCTTTTATTCCATACACTCTCTTTTTGCAAAGCGATTTATGTATTTCCCTATGCTTTCTGATGATTTGGGGAGGAAGATGAAAATATCCTCCATCAGAATCCAAAAGAGAAGAAGGAGGAGGCGAAGGCTCAGCTGTGGACACTCAGGTCCCCCCAGGGCTGAGGGGAGCTCTCATTCCTGGTCTTCCTCATTCCCCGATTTTTCTAGGCTTCTTGTTACTATGGTTACTCCTTGTCTGGTGGCATGAGGAGAGGTTGGAGACCATTTGGTGTCTATTTTGCCTCATTTTTTATCTTCGTGAAGGATGGGTAAAGAAATACTGTCCTGAACTCAACAAAACCATCTTGGGATGAGGGCTCCACTTCCAATTCCTCAGACTTGGAATTCTGTGATGTGAACCCTTCCTGAGAGGCGTTGAAATGCGTCCTTTTACGTTGTCTTCTGGGAAGAGACATAAGAGGGACGGGAGAGGCTATCGGCAGCATGGCTTTTGCCAGAATAATGTTAACATTGCATGTGCATGGGAAGAGACCAGCATGAGTGAAACTGTGACGCAGTTGTCTACTTTCTGGCTGTCTGTAAGGTGAAAATGCACCTTCCTGCAGGAGGCCCACCCTGGCATGGCCTGGACTCACATCCCACACGATGTCCTTCATGGAGGAGGAGCTGAAGTCTGCGTGGCGGTGGCTTTCGTCCTTGTTTACAGGTCTTAATTCCTTCTGCACGTGCACACTGTTCAAGGAAAGGATGTGCTGTCTCCACAACCACGGTTTTCTCATTCAACATCTATCCTAGGACACACCAAGGGAAGGACAGAGCCGAGACCCAGGCAGGCTGGTGAGAGCAGTGCAGACACATTTCCAGGCAGAGGGTTTGCAGCCTGCTCTAACCTGATGTTCCTGCTCAGAGGGTTTGCAGCCTGCTCTAACTTCATGTTCCTGCTCCCACACTCCATCCTGGTCTGAAATGCATTTCAAGGAGAACAAGTAAAACGTGTCCTCTTAGAGTTCAAAGGAAGTTTCTTGGAGACAACTGAGGCCGATCTGCTTATTTTTTAGGTAAGAACAACAGAACAGAGAGGCCGAGGGATTCCGGAGGTTTGCGGAGCGGATCGGTAAGGGTGAGCCCCGAACCTGTCATAGCTCAGTTCCATAGTCCACAGCCTCTTTACCTATTGCAAGTGTCCAGAAAAACCCCTGTTAGAGGACCAGAGGCTCCAGAAGGAAGGCTGCTCCGCCGCGGTTACCAGTCCTGTTATAAGTTATGTGTCTTGAGTGGACCATAAATTTGCACTAAAAAGACTCTCTTTCCTGTACAATCCATGCTTAGCCCTAACTGGCTGCAAAATTCATTCATACCCACTTTGTGTGTCACTCAATTAAAATATCCAGCAACTCCACAGGACTCGGGGGCTGCCGGAAGAATGCAGCCACCCCATGGGCTGGGCCTAAAGATGTACATGTGTCTCCCAGTGATAGCCGATCCTGGGAAGGAATCTGAGGGGAAACCGGTGGCGTCTGGTTCTGAGCATCCACATATATGCTGGGGGAGTTCTCAGCATCCAGGCATTTCTGGCATCACAGGGCACGACATCCTTCAGCTTATCAGAGTCTACCAGAGAGAAATAACACCAACTGTGCATAGGAGCAGCGGGCACCGGCATCCTCATCAGACAATAGTCCTCCCTCTGTCGCTTTCGCTGGTGTGGTCCTCCCAACTTCTATTTTAGCTCCTAGCTTCTGTAAGCTAGCTCTTCCTGTCTAGTCATTAACGGAGATTCACCCCAAGTCTCCTGGCCGTGTTTGCTTTCAGCGATTGTGTTTGTAAAAATATAACTATAGGCCGGGCGCGGTGGCTCACGCCTGTAATCACTTTGGGAGGCCGAGGCGGGTGGATCACGAGATCAGGAGATCGAGACCATCCTGGCTAACAGGGTGAAACCCCGTCTCTACTAAAAACACAAAAAATTAGCCAGGCGTGGTGGCGGGCGCCTGTAGTCCCAGCTACTTGGGAGACTGAGGCAGGAGAACAGTGTGAACCCGGAGGCGGAGCTTGCAGTGAGCCGAGATCGCACCACTGCACTCCAGCCTGGGTGACAGAGCCAGACTCCATCTCAAAAAAAAAAAAAAGAAAAAGAAAAATCTAACTAGAGAAGTCTTCCTAGAAAATGGAAAATGACAAGAGAGTGTGCTTCATCCTGGCGTGAAGTCCCTGGGGTTTTAATGGCGTTCTGGAGACCCCATGCTATTGAGTGCTAGCTAAATGGCTGTGCTCTTAGCCAAGACAAAATGGACCGACTGGATCCCAAGCTACTGGCTGCATTAGGAAGAGGCTCAAATAACATCTGTCCTTCACTGACTGCCTGCACAAGGATGTTCTTTTTAGCAACCAGGTGTCAGAAATCACGGGGGATTCTTACAGAAGCTGCAGGCCTGTCCCCTCTCACCGCAGCCCTGGGGACACACAGAGCGGGGAAGCAGGGAGCAGTTCCACCTGGGTCTTTGCTTCACTCTTCTGTATCTTCCCAGGCCAATGGACAGAGAAGAGACAGAAACACACATCTGCCACAACTATGACAAGCACAGAAAGATATGAGGAAGGATGCCAAACTCGCCTATCGCCCCCAACCCAGAAGTGGTTGCTCTTCTCTGAGGCTGGAGCTTTTCCACTCTGGGCGTTTCCTGTTGTCGTCACATAGGAACGTGCAGCTGTGTATTATACTGCAGTCCCTACAATTCTCGATGCAGAGCACGATGTCCTGGTTTTCCGCTCGATGTTAAATCATGAGGCTTTTCCCATGTTGTGAACCAGGTAATATCACTAGATCCATTTTCTGTCGAAGACAGCCACGTCTCGGAGAGATCCAATGCTGGTCATGTGGCAGAGAAGTAGCAAAGCCAGAATCTCAGCCCAGGTGTGCTGACTCCTAAGTCTCTGTCTTTCCTCCCATATTAGGTTTTCAACAGCGTCATCAGTTCTTGGGAGGGGGGAAGAGAGAGCATGTCCCTTTTAGGTCCTTCTAGAAAGACCTGAGTGGCACTATCATGCTTGGGCAATGTGTTTCTTTTAACACTTTCTTGCTGTGCCCTGTAAACCTTCAGTGTGTTTTTGGAGATGATCCTTTAGAGACCCTGTCTCTAAAAAAGAGAGTGAAATGAAAAATCCGAGTTCATAATGCTGTGTTGAAGATAAAATCATGAGGTGCTGTATGGGTGTGTAACAAGTTCTAATCTGTACTGGGGTGTCTGAGAAAATGCCATTTAAACAGACACCTGGAGGGAGGGTGGACGGCTGTCCCATGGGGTCCCAGTAGCAGAAAGCAGCATAATTACAGACCTTAAGGAAGGGGCATGGCATACCCATAAGCAGAACACCTCCAACTTTAGGATGGCAGCACCGCTACTCTGGGACTCGTGGTTTCTGTTACTAAACTCTGGCTCAGCAGAATGCGGTGGAAGGAGTTGAATTTGGAGATGTGATCAGGGCACAGTGAGGCCTCATGGGCCTGAGAGCAGACTGCAGAGGGCCATGCTTGTGGGAAGTGAGGCAGGCCCTGGGGCACCGGGGCACATGGTCAGCCTTGTCTGCTCCACCCCAGCATCACTCCCCTTTGAGGAGGAACGGCCATTAGTGAGAACCCGCTCCTAGTCCTGGAACAGAAATTAACTGGTGTGCCCTCTGGGGCCAGGGAAAATCTAACAAAAGCTTACACAGTTCCCTGTACTGCGCTAAGTACCTTCTACACAGGATCCTATTTAATTTTCACAAGCACTTAGACCAGGCGGTTACTCTTACCATCCCTGTTCCCTATTTTCTATAGGAAAGCTGGGTCTGGAAAGCCTGAGACCTCCCGTCTTGCAAGCCTTCCCATTCAGCATGAAGCAGGGCTGGGTCTGGATGCCAAGTTCACCTTGAACCCCATGCTGTTGACCAGATGGTTCATGAGGTCCCTTTTGGCATGTTTTGGTTCAATTCCAAATTAGAGCCCACGCCGCTAGTATCTCTGTTTGTGAGAGTTATTCCAGTGCCGTGGGTGCTTTTCAGGCAACCCAGTAAAGTGACCTATGCCTGTCTTCCTGGTTCTCCATCCAAACCCAAACAACGGGACGGAGGTCTCGTCTGAAGATTGGCAGGAAAGCAAAACTCCTCAGAGAGGCCCGAACTCAAACGTGCTATTCTTTTAAACAAAGGATGGATAAACTCACAGTGCACATTTAAAAAGGTTAAATCTGATACAGCCGGAGCAATATTTGTTTAACTACACTAAGTGAAAGATGATTTGGCTGAGGGACCAGGGAGAGACCTTTTATTTGATCTGATTTTACATAAACATTTCTGCACACAGAGGCTCCTGGATCTGATCATAACCATCATTGGATGTCTGCTCAGGGGATCCTTCATCTTCGTTCCAAATGTCATTTCTTAGACGCTGACTCCAGAGCCCCCGGCGATAACTCAAGTTTATTCCTTATCGGATTCACTCAGCTGTAGACACGATACCTGGAGACTGGCTTAGGTGGGATTTTTTTTTTTCTCCAACAAAAGTTTGCAAACAGAAAGACGTGTATGAAAATGCTCTGCAGTCGAGGGGTTGTTTAATCGTCTGACGTGAAGAGCAGCACTTGGAAGGAGGCGTCTCTCTTTCACATTCCCTTTGCACGGACTGCATGGGAAGCCACAGGACTAGTGATATAAAGAAACTCACCTGCAGCAAGCGTGAAACTCACCTGTGCTTTAAGGGTTCTGATGAAATGAACATTACTTCAAATAAACCAGAACTCAACGATCAGAATGATCCATTAACCTGCTTTTTGCCTGCTTGTTGCATATTTAGGAAGAAAAGCTCAGCCTCAAGGAAAACAGGTCATGCTAGGGGCTGATGTAAGAAACCATGTCGAGTGTATTTACCCAGGTTGGTGTTTATGGTGTAGACTCCCACTCCACGTATAATTTAAAGGTTGATGAGATTTATATTGGGAATGACAACGCAAGGTACTGGGTCATCTGAAATCATTAAAGGGATGTTGGCATGGGCTCACCTATTTCTGTTTATTGAGACAGGGAATAAGGAAACAAGCTCATATTTTATATAAAGAACTTCACAAGCCGATCGGAACAATTCAGTAACGCTTCTTTAGCCAAGGCGCTATGACTAGAACACCCGGCTCTATTAAGCTTATAAGAAATCAGAGTTCAAGAGAGAAGGCAGAGCTTTGCTGCACCGCACAGCTCTGGAAGCTCCTGGGAATATTTTCTTAGAATAAGGAGAAGGAAGAGGAGGAAGAGGCAAAGCAAAACTAAAGTACGGTCGGTAGCCTTTGCATGCAGGAGCCCACAGTTGTGATGTGCAGATCTGTTTTCTCCAGGGGCAGGGCTCAGGCACTTATGAATGAATTGACTTAGAAGCCTCTATTGTGAGGTTCTGGGTCTGTTTATCAAACCCATGCCGGAAACATTGGAGTCGTTAATAGCTTTGGAGTGAGACATACCAGGGTTCAAACCTTAATTACATCAGCTGCTAGCTGGGTAACCTTGGCAAGTTACCTAAACGAAGCTGGGTAACCTTGGCAAGTTACCTAAACTAAGCTGACCTCTGTCAACCTAAATAGCAAAGAATGAAACTATCTAAAGGACAATGGTGTTTATTCGGGAGTAGGCATTAAGATGGGAATGTGTGTCCCATGGTAAATTAATTGCTTATTAGTTAATAGAGATAAAAAGAGTTTTTTTTTTTAAGAAAATGAGGATTGCAGAATTGTTTTGAGATAATTATCCTTGGCCACGAGGATCAATAACAAGGGTGATGCCAGTCTGAGGTTGGACAGGCAGTTGCTGGCAGATGTCCAGGCAGAAGTGTTCTTTGTCAAAGGCTGTGATGGCCTCACTCATGAGAGCCCTCCATCCATGGCCTTCCCCAGCGTGTCAGGGTTTGAACACATGTAATTCCATTTTGATTCTGACAATTTTCCCTCAAGGGGTTGCATGACAACTAAACGCAACAGTGGGTATGAAGGGCTTGGTGTAGTACCTGGCTCATGTGAATTACTGGTTAGAGAAGAGATATAGGAAGTCAAATAGGGTAAGTAAAAGAGGACTTGTCAAAGACTACTGGATTCTTTGCAGGAGGAATTCTTCTTTCTCCAACTTCATAGCTTGGGACTTCTGTCTTGGCCAGTACAACACTTCGCAATCCTCCTCACAGCTAGGAAGGGCTGTGAGAACTATATTCTGACCAATGGACAGGACTGCTTTAAAGGAGAGTGTAAAGGAGAGTAAAGGAGAGAGTAAAAGCTGCCCCCTGCTCCTTCCTCCTGGCTGATGTGTGGAAGTGCTGGCTGGCGCCTGGGCAGCCATGATGTACCATGAGACAGAGCGGTGAGTGAGATGAAATGAAAGAGTCTGGGACCCTGATGCCCAGGAGGTCATCACCCCAGCCCAGCCCAGCCCCACCACCTCCAGGCTCATAGCTGTGTAGGGGAGATACCGTTCAATCTCCTAAGAAGTCATGGGTTTTTCCTGTTTGTTACATTCAACCCAACAAAATTCTAGCTCGTGTTCAAGATCCCCGAATTAGGTAGGTCAGCTGAGCTCAGGAACTGGGAGAAATGACGTAAGCGGTGAGCTAGAGGTGGCCTCAGGAAGAGGTGGAGCTGGTGACGGACACCCTAGGAGAGGGAGACACTGTGAGTTTCTCTTCCTGTCCAGGTGAACTCACTCCTGACGCCCTGGTCATCTTGTTTTCTGCAAACTTCTTTCTCTTTGGTCCTATTTTAGACTCAGAGCAGTTTGGGAGGCAACTGGTTTTATTTGCACAGTTATCACCTGTTCCAATGAAGAAGCAACACAAAGATGTGCTTCTGTGAGTTGAAAGCTTATCCAGGATTCAGGCTTTTTAGGAGCCTGTGAGTGGTATTGCTGGGCTGGAATTCTCCAGATTGCCACTGGTTACTCATTATTGCTTCATCCACATCAGTGCTTCTCAAACGGCTGAGCATTACCGTCACCTGGGGAGCTTTAAAACATTCTGAAGCCCAGCCCATACCCCAGAGCGGCTGGATCAGAAGTGGAGAAGGTGGGGCCCCAGCCCCGGGGCAGCTGTTAAAGCTCCTTGGGTGGTCCCACTGTGCAGAAGGTGGGTGAAGCAGGAAATGCAATTCTCAGTCTCTAAGTGTGGTCCCCAGGCCGGCAGCCACGAGAATTTGTTGGAAACACAGACTCTCAGGAGCTAGTGAATCGGAAAGTTGTGTCTTCCACAAGCTCCCAGGCTGTGTGCTTCGGTGCCAGCAAGACCAGGCCGCGGGGGGCGCTGCGCAGGCTCCCGGTGAGCGCCATGATATTCATGCACTCCCCTAACTCCCCACCTGCCAGCGTTTCTTTCTGTTTGTCTGTCTTTCAGGTTGATTTCCTCACCACACAGACGTGGTTTGGTCCCGCTGGCCATTTAGTTCTGCTGCCTTTCAGGGAGCAGAGCGCTACTTTTGCCTTCCTTTTGCCACTTGCTAATCTTTTTTTTCTTCTTCTTCCTGTTTTGCAACTTGTGGCCGCTACACACGACCCAGAAATGACTGCTGGGCGGTGGCACCGCCCCCTCCTGACCCTGGCTGCTGGTATTGTTAGGAACAGCCACCCTGGGCCTCCGTCAGGGCCTCACAAAGTGTTCTGGTTAGGGAATCCCTGAACAACAACAGGATATCGTCCTGGCCTCTCTCAGAACCTTCTCTTTGTTTCGTGTTTCAGCCCTTCCTCTGCAAACCTGTTCCCGGCAGAGCCAACCCGTAAAGTCAAGTTCTCCACAACAAGGCAGAGCCGGTTTTCTGGACGGAATGTCAATGAAACGGATCTACGTGAATGACATACAGCATGTTTCTTTTGGGCTGTGGTGATCCCGGCGGCTACTCCCTGAGCAGAAGGAAGTTCCTACCTGCCACCACCGCCTGCTGCACGCCGGCCACGCGGCTGGCACCGTCCCCTCCGCAGGGTCATTCGTAGCTGCCCGTGGTCACACACCCAGCAAAGCCCCGAAAGCCTCAGCGTGCTGGGGTCAGTTGGCCGTGGGGATGTGCAGGAAGCACCACAGTCAGCCCCTCCTGACCCTAGGTGTCCCTCCTTCTGACAGCGGAGGAAAGAAGAGCCTCGGGCTGGTTTCAGAGCTGGGTGCAGCCCGCGCTACACATATTTTTGAGTAGAGATTTGGGGGCACAACTGGAGGCTCCTTAAGCTACCGTCTCTCTCCTTTGTGAGCCTGAGTACCTGGAAGACCCTACCGACTACAGTTCACCTTTCGGATTAAGGGTTATTTACTTCCAGGTCATTATGTTTAAACTCTTCAAATTAGAATATAATACTTGCTATAGACTTACACAATCAAACTTCGTAGAATGAAAAGTGAAAAGTCATCCATTTCATTCGGTTTCTTTTTTTTTTTTTTTTTGTATAACCATTGCAAATATTCATTATGCACTCAACAGTATTTATCGAATTCCTACTGCATGCCATGAGCTGCTATAGTTATTGTGGACACTCAACAGTGCTTATCAAATTCCTACTGCATGCCGTGAACTGCTATAGCTATTGGGGACACTCAACAGCATTTATCGAATTCCTACTGCATGCCATGAATGGCTGTCATTACTGTGGCTGCGGTGAACAAAAAAGTCCTCCTGTGACTCACACCTGAGGGGTGGCAGTGGGTGTGGCCCCTGAAGGTGGGCCAGCAAGTAGGTCCATGGGCATTTCAGGGGTGACAATGTGAGGGGTAGCAAGTGAAGGGTCAGATGGTCAAACAAGGGCTGCTGCAGAGAAGGGAGACCAGATGGCCCCTGAGTTGCCATTGGACACTGTGAGTGAGCTGACATTGTACACTGTGTCCCCATGGAAACACTCATTGCATTCTGCATGTTTATCTGAGTATCAATATGCACTTGTCCACCAAGAGATGAATGGATAAACAAAATGTGATCTATCCATGCAATGCAATATTATGCAGCCTTAAAGAGGAAGGAAACTCTGGCACATGCTACAACACGGACAGACCTTGGAGACATTTTGCTAAGAGAAAGAAGCCAGTCTCAGAAGCACACTGACTTAGGAGTCTAGTTAAGAGGAGGTGCTTAGGGCAGTCAAAATCATAGAGACAGAAAGTAGAATGAATGGTGTTGCCATGGGGAGGGAATGGAGGATCGGGAAGTTTTATTTAGTGGACACAGTGTTTCAGTTTGGGAAGATGCAGAGTTCTGTGGAGGGATGGTGGTCATGGGTGCACAGCAAAGTGAATGGATGTCATACCTCTGAATTGTCCACTTTAAAATGGTTAACATAGTACATTTTATGTAGTACATATTTTACCACAGTAAAAAATTATCAATAAAATATATCTTGAACACTTTATTCATACTTTTAATTAATTTTTAATTTTATTTAATTTACTTTTATTTTTGAGAGAGGGTCTCACTTTTTCACCCAGGCTGAAGTGCAGTGGCAGGACCATAGCTCACTGCAGCCTCAGTCAACTCCCGGAGCTCAAGCGATTCTCCCACCTCAGCCTCTCAAGTAGCTGGGACCACAGGCATGTGCCACCACACCCGGCTAATATTTTGTATTTTTTGTAGAGATGGAAGCTGGGGGGTGGCTGGGTCTCGCCAGTTGCCCAGGCTAGTCACAAACTCCTGAACTCAAGCAGTCTGCTTGTCTTGGTCTCCCAAAGTGCTGAGATTACCGATGTGAGTCACTGCGTCTAGCCACAAGTATTATTACTAATATACCATAATTATTTATATCTGTATTTCTTTATGTCACAGGACTAACACATATGTATGGGATAAGCTTTTAAACCTGATGTTCTTCTGCCCCTCTGTATCTCCTGATTTTTCTCGGTTATATGACTGTGTTTAAACCTCCAAAGCTTATATCATTTAGAAGTTTCTCTGATGAAAAGTTTCCCATGATTCCTGGACTCATGCCCTGGAAAAAACACTTTTAACAGTTTCTGTGTCTGCTTCTTGATTGCTCAGCCTTGCCCGGTGTCTGCTGATGCTCGTTTAGAAGAATTAATAATCCAATAGACTTACCTGCCAGCGGCTAAGCAAGCCTCTTGGTTTGTTGTTGTTGTTGTTGTTGTAGTAGTAGTATAGATGAAGACTTCCTATGTTGCCCAGGCTGGTCTCAAATTTCTGGCCTCCCCTCCTTACGCGCCAGGACAACAGGACTGAGCCACCGCACCATCCAAGCCTTTTGCTTTTTAATAGCTTTCTTATTTTTCTTTTGTTTATCCAGGGGTTATTTTGTGAATTTAAATAATTCACTTAAAATAACTTTTTGAAATTTGTCAACTTTACTGTTGTATGAGATATGAGGAACTTAGCAAATGGACACATTCCTCATTTTCTTCTTCCTCTATCTCCTGATTTTTCCAAGTTATATATATTTTTTAAATTTCCAAAGCTTGCATCATTTAGATTTGTTCTATAAATAGAATTAAGCAATCAGTGCTTGTCTAAATGTGGTTTCTTCTTATATACTCAATAAATACATTTCCAGTATCATGAATGTATAAATACTTTTCACTCTAGGAAAAATAATAAAAAAAAGTCTTGATGTCCCAAGCAGTTAGGTTCTAAAATGTGTCTTTTTGTTCATGTATATTGTTACAAAAGTGAATAAATGTGATTTTTGATACCATGTATTTGTGGAGAGTGTAGTGGAAATGCTTTTGGTTGTGGGGGTGGTGGTGGGGTGGGCAGGAGAGATGGTCTTATTTATCTGCATAAAAGCTGATCAGTTAAAAGTTCCTGAAAAGAGAGCCTGAGTCCTGTGGGTGACACTGAAGTCTCCTCCACTTTCCTCTGTGGTTCTCAGGCCTCCCTCTCTGGGCAGGTGGTCCACTCATGTAACTACTCTCTTTACTTCTGTTCAATCTCTTTTATCTCAATAACAGTTTGTGCCTGCATGCCACCTGGCTGATCCTGAGATCCTGTGACTTGAAGGCTTTCCTTTCCTTACTTAAAGTGAGGGCTTAAACTTTGGGTCCCGATGTTTTGTAACAGTAGAAACATTTTGGTTGTATTAAAATATACTTCAGGGCCAGGCATGGTGGCTCACGCCTGTAATCCCAGCATGCTGGGAGGCCAAAGAGGGCAGATTGCCTGAGCTCAGGAGTTTGCGACCAGCCTGGGCAACACAGTGAAACTCCGTCTGTACTAAAATGCAAAAACATTAGCCAGGTATGGCAGCATGTGCCTGTAGTCCCAGCTACTCGGGAGGCTGACACAGGAGAATTGCTTAAACCTGGGAGGAGGTTGCAGTGAGTCGAGATCGCACCACTGCACTCCAGCCTGGGTGACAGAGCAAGAATCCATTTCAAAAAAATAAAATAAAATGAAACATAAATACTTAAAAGGCAATTCAGTAAGGTGGGGTAATAGATTTCCAGTCCAAATTCCTGAGCTGGGTGTTATTTCTTAGGACAGATTGATATTCCTGAATTACCCGTCAGTTCATGTCACCTACATCCCTGATAACCGGGTTACCTTTGGTCTGTGCCTGATCGGGGACACTGGGCTTCAGATAGACCCAAGTTTCTCGTAAGATTGGACACGATCGCACCATGGTCATTCCTTACCCTCCGTATTCAACAGGTCTGAGCCGGGGAATAGTGCAAGTGAGTGCAGATGCAAAGTCAGCAATTCCATTCCATCTGCACTGACTTAATGCTCAGAGACCTGGGGCCGTGGGAGAGCTTCTAATGTGAAATGGGTCAAGACCCATGCCTTGCATTCTGCACAGTGCCTGGCATGTAGTAGGCAGCAAACGCGTGTGTGGAAGGGGTGAAATAATCCTGTCTAAGTTTCCAAAGTACTAAAAATAAACACACATATGTTCTGGTATCAGTACATACATGTAGGAGCTTCCTAGATAAACACAGAGGTGCACAGTTCCAGTCCATTTTTTTTTGCTACATCAATGTCCCATAGACTGCCTGGCTGGAAAACAACAGACGTCCATGTCTCAGGGTCCTGGAGACTGGAAGTCCAAGTGTGCAGGCAGGATCAGGGTCTGGTGAGGATCTAATTCCTGGTTCATAGACAGCACCTTCCTGGCGAGGATCTACTTCCTGGTTCATAGATGGCGACTTCCTGCTGTGTCCTCACAGTGTGGAAAGGGAGAGGGAGCTCTCTTGGGTCTCTTTCATAAAGATGCTGATCTCTTTAATAGGGCTCTACCTGGCCAGGCACAGTGGCTCACATCTGTAATTCCAGCACTTTGGGAGACCGAGGTAGGTGGATCACCAGGTCAGGAGTTCGAGACCAACCTGGTCAACATGGTGAAACGCTGTCTCTACTGCAAATACAAAAATTAGCCTGGCGTGGTGGCAGGTGCCTGTAATCTTAGCTATTTGGGAGGCTGAGGCAGGAGAATCACTTGAACCCAGGAGGTGGAGGTTGCAGTGAGCTGAGATCATGCCATTGCACTCCAGCCTGGGCGACAAGAGTGAAACTCCATCTCAAAAAAAAAATAGGGCTCTACCTCTGAGACCTAGATGTAGCCTTCCAAAGACTCCACCTCCTAACACCATCACAGTGCGGTTAGGGTTTCAATACATGAATTTTAGGGGGACACAAATACTCAATCTATGGCATGAACCATGAAATATTATCACCTTAGATGTGACCTACTAAATACACCCATTGGTGGTCTGTCACTGCCTATTAAATCTTTTTTGAGACAGAGTCTCACTCTGTCACCCAGACTGGAGTACAGTGGAGTGATCTCAGCTCACTGTGACCTCTGCTTCCTGGATTCGAGCGATTCTCCTGTCTCAGCCTCCCGAGTACCTGGGACTACAGGTGTACACCACCATGCCCAGCTAATTTTTGTATTTTTAGTCGAGACGGGGTTTTGCCATGTTGGCCAGGCTGATCTCGACCTCCTGACCTCAGGAGATCCGCCCACCTTGGCCTCCCAAAGTGCTGGGATTACAGGTGTGAGCCATCGAGCCTTGCAAATCTCTTGTTCACTGACCCCTACGTATCAATAAGTGGAGTCCAGGCTGCTCTAGGTCTACTCTGTCCTTCAAGTACCTGCTGGTGCTTCCTTGGAGTTACTGCTCATTAGGACTAGAACTCAGGTAAGCGTCGAAATCCTTGGACACGTGAGTTCTGCCATGAAATCTTTTATTCTCAAGGGGGCAACCATTAAACTTAAGCATTCCTATGACGATCATCTGCTGTTACACGGGCCCATTTGGAGACCTCACGAACAGTTCTGACTCAGACACAAGGACCTTGGCCTTAAGGGGGTCAAGTGGCTCACCAGTTTACAAGATGAGTAGACTCAGTTCAACATTGAGATCAGCTCAGCTCATGAAGAATTTGTCACGTTTCCTGTCGATTTGCGGTACTCCATGGATAACCTGGTCTATTGGGACTGCTGTTATCCAAGATAGGTTTTAAAAAATTGAATCAACGGGAAAGTCAGTGTTTTTACATACATGTGGTCTTCTGCAGAAAAGAGCAAGGTGCTAGGCAAAGCAGACTAATATGTTTGTTCACAGAAAGAGTTAGGAGGTAGAATAAAACTGAGAAAAATATCTTGGCAGCTGGGTCTTCAGGTCAGAAGCCATATCTGAGCACAGCTGCATATCTGGACACAATGCTAGGTTTTGGCCGGCCTCTTTGAACTAGGCTTGGTTTGAAAGTCCTAACCCTGTAATGCGGTGAAATGTTCGGCCCTGCTGCCTTCTGTGTCTGCAAAGGATTGAGGCGCCCAGGCTCACTCCAGGATAGAAAATCTGCAGGGATGGTCATTGGATCAGAAGCCACGCACAGCCACAATTAGATAAAATAATTTGCATTTCAACTGCAGGAAGTGGAATACTGCCATTCGTCAGAGAATGTTTTTTATTTATTTGGTGTTTCAGGGATTATTCATGAGGGTACTCTGGAAGTGCTTTCAACAGTGAAAAATTACATAGGATATTGAAATAGCATGGGGGAAATGAATGCTGTTTTATCACAGGTTTGCCTGTTTGCTAGCAATAAAAACAATTTTGACTAATTTAGAGCTGGCCTTATTCTCAGAATCTCAGCTTTTATTTACTATTTGAAGCGGTAACATTCAACCTGGGTTCAAAATGAGAATTGATACACACGACTTTATTATATGCTAAAATATTATTAAGCTGACATTGGCTTACTCAAAAGACTGCATAATTTGATCCAATGGTTACTTTCTTGCTGAAGAGATACCATTTCATTCCTCAATTAGAATACTGACAATTTGAAATGTCTTCCATTCAGAGACCACCTCCTCCCTCCACTTTAAGTCAGCAGGATTTTGCTGCCATGGTGCAAGCCCCGGCCTCTGACAGCAGGATTTGTTTTCAGAACTATTTTTTGTTTGGGAACTCTGTGTGGCCTGATTAAGAAATTTAAATGTTACTTACTGAGTTCACCTCTGAAGGGAAACATCTTATTTTAATGAGGCTCTCTGGAGGCGTGAGGGTCATATCGCCTAACTTTGGATTTTATTTTATGCTTTATGCTAAAAATAGCACATTATCTTTTCATGTATCTGTGGCAATCACAGTGCAATGCCCTTTAAAAATGACGAAGCGTCATTAGGCGAGAGCAAAGCCCGCGTTTCTTCCTCAGTAGCCTGGCCTGTGATTCCGTGAGAGGCGTGACTGCTTCGGTCCCTTCTCCCTGATTCCCCTCGCCTGGCTGTTGCTTTCCCCTTTACCTTCTCCACTTTTCAGCACAACCTTGGAACGAAAGGACCCCGCAGTTTTCATCGCTAGGAACCAGCAAGCGAGTGTTCAGAGAAATGCGGTCAATTAGGTTGGTAGGAGGGGTAAAAATGAGGGGTCTTTCATGCTCATGAAAGCAGGGATTTGGAGTGCATTGCACGGTGTTCCCAGGCTCCAGAGTACAGTTCCGATCTGTATGGATTTAAATATTCAAGGCTGAATAAGGATGAATATTATTCACTGAATAATGAGCCAGCTCACTGTAAACCCAGCGGAATTTTCATCCAGCCATGTAATGCTCTCCCACGCTGGCTTTCAAAGTTCCATCATCTACTCGAAGAGAGGAAAGAGAAGACCTAGCAAACCCCCAAGGTATTTAGATTGGCCAAAGGGAGCAGCACTTGGCTTAAGTGGAGTGAATTGTTCTCCTCCAGTAATTCTTTCACGTGTAGGTGACTGTTCTCACCACTAATGATTGTGCGGCTATGGAAAATTCAGCGAGGACCTCATCCACCAAGCCTGGCTGGCGTTTCAGTTATGGTGGAAATCTGGTTATTGTCTGTTGCAGTCATTTGCTGTTGCAGCACACACAGATTTCACTCATCGCCAAATGATTTCATGAACAGGAATGGAAATGTCGTTGGCCTTTATCACAGAGAGGTCCTGGTGGGCAGGGACGTGGCCTGTGACTGGGCCAAGTGCAGTGTTTGCTTGAAGGTTTCCTTGCTGCACTGTCGCCACACTGCTTATGAGCATCTAGGGACAGGCTGCAGACAGAAAGGGGGAGAGAAAGGTACAAGCTAGAAAGGACCACTGGGTGGAAGAGCCAACAATTGATAAGAGGCCACAACCCATCGGACAGATTATCCTATTATTATGGACATGGCCTCCTCCTACTCTGTCACCCACGATGATGGTGAAGGGGCTGACAGCCCATATTCCTCTGTTGTTTTACTATCTTAGCAGAAGCATACTATGTGCACAATTTCTACTCTTTCCACATTCACACCTTAAGAATTACATAATAGGATGAGAGGGAATGAAAATGAAGTCTTTTGAATTATTAAAGGATGCTCTCAGCCAAATGTAGATATGATATCTAAAGAACAGCTACAAGTAAAATATTTGCTTGTAATACATTCCTTTCTAAAAGAATTGCTGTTAAAAATAGGCATGAGAGGCACAATTCACTTAAATAATACTAATTTTAAGAAATTGTTATAAAATAAAACGATTCCCTAAGCCTACTCTCTACTTACATTTTGATCAACTAGACCTACGCTTCTCTTCCTCTCTCATTTCTCTCTCTTCCTCACACACGTGCACGCGCACACACATGCAGAAACACACACACAATCCTAGTGCCTGAGAAAATCCAATGCTTACTTCAAGCTAAACTGAAGTTATTTAAAACAGAAAAAGCTTTTCTTTGGCATGATGCTATTATAAAAGCTTTTGTTTCCAGTTGGCCTTTGGGGGTGATCACGGTGTGATAAGAATCTTTTGGTACTCCTCTGATTTCAGTCTCTTTTGTCAGAGTTGTGGAACATGAACAAAGTTTTTCCTCCTATTGTATACCACAGTGGGTTTCCTGCACATTCTTCTCTGGGGATTTCTCAGGCATGCCTGTCTTCTCTTCCTTGATTCTTTGACACCTGAGGACTCTGCAGTTTTAAAGAAAGAAGATGCAACTTTCCTACAGATAAGTCCACGAAAGACTGTTCTTTCCTTCGTCCATGTTCTTTAAAAACGTAATTTATCTTCTAAATTCCCCTTTGAATCAGTCTTTTATGAAATACATTTTAAGGGAATACTATTGTGTTAAGTTTTCAATAAAAACACTTGGCCTTATCATATGCCTTTTATGTCCAATGAACACAAAGAACAGAATTTCAGAGTGAATAAATGATATGGATGAACCATGGATTGCCACTAAATCCGTCACATTATTTCACTTGCTTTATGAATCTCTAAGCACATAAGTAGCCCCACAGACAAAAATAACACTATTTAGAATATGCTGCGTTTCTGAGGCGCTTAATGTTTGCCGATGATCTTTTTATTGCTCTTATTTTATCTTGATTTTACCAGGACCAGCAAACTGTGAACTCAAAAGTCTCAATCAATTTAGAAAGTTTATTTTTGCCAAGATTAAGGACATGCCCACGACAGTCTCAGGAGGTCCTGACAACATGTGCCCAGGGTGGTCGGCGCATAGCTTGGTTTTGTAAATTTTAGAGATACATGAGACATCCGTTGATATGTGCAAGATGTACACTGGTTTGGTCCAGAAAGGCGGGACCCCTTGAAGCCAGGAGGGGACCTTCCACTTCAGAAATAGACAAGAGACAAAAGGTTGAATTTTGAGCCTCTGATGAGCCTTTAACTGAACATACAATTTACATGCGAGAGGCGGGTAGAGGAACAGTCACCGATGCCTTAGTCTGGCTCAGTGACTCAACAGGCAGAGGAAGCGATCACATAGGAATTTGTCTCAGGTGCACGGAGGGAGAACTTTGAGTTCTGTCTGTCCTTTGTTCACAGGGAATTTCCTGTGGGCAAATTGTGCGGGAGACATGTAGCTGCTTACTTTTGTAGCATGTTGTTTAGGAATAAAATGGGAGGCAGGTTTGCCTGACACAGTTCCCAGCTTGACGTCCCTTTGGCATAGTGACTTTGGAGTCTCTAGATTTATTTTATTTTATTTTTTCACAGAACATAGTTTAGGACACTGTTAACTTAATTCACAGAGAAAGAAATTAAAACCCCAAGAGGCTGCTTGACATCACAGCATGAGTCCAGGGCAGCTCCAGAAAGAAGGAGCAGGGGAAACGAGGAGAGGATGGGGTGTGGGTGGCAAAAAGAGCAGGCGCCACAGGCGATGAGGCGATGATGCCAGTGATGAAGGAGTGAGCGATGTTGACATAAAAAGGCACCTGACAATGAAGAGCCAGCGTCCCGGTCTCCATCTGCACCTGCGTATATTATTCAATCACAGTAGACTCAGGATTCCCACCCTAAGCATTGTCTGCACTGAGGGCTGGGAAGAACTTAGGAAGGCCTGTGGCACTTCCCATGCCCCTGGAAGGGATGCCTGTATCCACATCTTACTCCTTGTCTTACTCCCTCCCTGTGCTGGGCCGCAGAGCCCCACAGAGCTGGCTTTGTCCAGCACCAATCATTCACACTACACTCGGAAGCCACTGCAACCAGCCAGCCCACCTTGTATCCTTGTTACCAGGGTCTCCGTGCCCCATCCCATACCTCGCCAGTGCTCTGACCCTGGTATGGTTGTGCTCAGCCCCAGCTCTGACCCAAACTCCCTCCTGGAAGACGTTCCCTGGGCCACATGACATTCTGTGCCATCAGCACTCCTTCTCCCATAGCCTCACCCTTGTTGATTGGAGTCCAACATCGGCGTTGAAGGTAAAAGAGTGGCGGGATTAGAAGGGGAGCCTCTATGAAGAGTGATAGAAGACTGAAAGTTCTCTCACCATGTTTCAAACATTTGACCTTTAATTCAGCAGCAAGGAGAGTGAGAGGGAGCAGCAAGTGAGGTGGGAGGAGTACGGGGTGGGGGGAGTGGAGCCCCAGGAGCTGGGTGAGGAATGTGATGGGGTGGGAGTGAGCAGGTGTGTCCCACGGTGTTGAGAGTCAGGGAAGGGGAGGACTCCACATTCACTGTTGATTTAGGCACACAGATGCCCCGGGAAGCCTGGCACAAGCTGTCCACGAGGACCAGCAGAAGTGAAATCAACCAGAGTGGCTTCAAAAGAAATCGGAAAAAAGAGACAGAAACAGCAAGCCTGGGCAGCTTTGGGGTTGTCGATTAATTAGTGTAAGTCATGCTAGCTTCTCTCACAAGGAACCAACATCTCTGTGGCTAAACACTAGATTTTAGTTTTCGCTCAAGTTGATCGAGTCTAATGGGGTGCGAATTTGGGGGTAGGGGTGAGAGATCCCTGTTCCACACAGTCTTGTAAGGACAGCTTCCTTCAAATCTCCTCATCTCTAAGGTCCTCTGCACGTGCCCGGCACACAGGGCCATGCTCTGCTGGTGGTGGCGTTCACGGGCTGGGGAGGAGTTGGGTCACTCCCAGAAATGTTTCATCACCAGCACTCAGTCACATGCCGGCCGTCACCGCAAGGGACGTCTAGAAATGCTGACTAACTTGGAGGGACAGGAATGGTCAACTTTACGTCAACTTGACTGGGCTAAGGGGTGCCCAGGTTGCTGGTAAGGCATTATTTCTGGATATGTCTGTGGGGAAGTTCCTGAAAGAGACCAGCATTTTAATTGGTGAACTGAGTAAAGCAGGTGGCCTTCCCCAGGGTGGGTGGACTTCACCCAGTCTCTGGAGGGCCTGAGCAGGACAAAAAGGCCAAGGAACGGAGACTGCTCTCTCTGTGTGTCTGACAGACGAAGCTGAGGTATGGCTCCTCTACCTGACAGCTGGACTCCTGCTGGCAGATCATGTGGGCCTCTCACGGGGGACGGTAGATTCTGAGGCCTCTCACGGGGGACGGTAGATTTCGGGGCCTCTCACGGGGGACGGTAGATTTCGGGGCCTCTCACGGGGGACGGTAGATTCCGGGGCCTCTCACGGGGGACGGTAGATTTCGGGGCCTCTCACGGGGGACGGTAGATTCTGAGGCCTCTCACGGGGGACGGTAGATTCTGAGGCCTCTCACGGGGGACGGTAGATTCTGAGGCCTCTCACGGGGGACGGTAGATTCCGGGGCCTCTCACGGGGGACGGTAGATTCTGAGGCCTCTCACGGGGGACGGTAGATTCCGGGGCCTCTCACGGGGGACGGTAGATTCTGAGGCCTCTCACGGGGGACGGTAGATTCTGAGGCCTCTCACGGGGGACGGTAGATTCTGAGGCCTCTCACGGGGGATGGTAGATTCTGAGGCCTCTCACGGGGGACGGTAGATTCTGAGGCCTCTCACGGGGGACGGTAGATTCTGAGGCCTCTCACGGGGGTGGTAGATTTTGAGGCCTCTCACGGGGACGGTAGATTCTGGGGCCTCTCACGGGGGACGGTAGATTCTGAGGCCTCTCACGGGGGACGGTAGATTCTGAGGCCTCTCACGGGGGACGGTAGATTTCGGGGCCTCTCACGGGGGATGGTAGATTCTGAGGCCTCTCACGGGGGACGGTAGATTCTGAGGCCTCTCACGGGGGTGGTAGATTTTGAGGCCTCTCACGGGGACGGTAGATTCTGGGGCCTCTCACGGTGGACGGTAATTTGTGGAGATTTTCAGCCTCTGTAGTCACATGGGCCATTTCCTTAAGGTAAATCTCACCCTAGATAAAGGTATGGCTCCCACCAGTTCTGTTTTTCTGAGAGCCCTGACTCTACACACAGTCGAGAGGGTTGGTAGATATCCACACCATGCCTGCCCCAGAAGAACGGAGTCACTAGCTGGTGGGGAACGTGGTATAGACAGGGAGACTTTACATAAAGATTGGCACATGATAGAGGGTTTTTGATGCTGATAGGAAGGATTCAGCTGAGGGATGCCTGTGGGTCATGAGCCCCCAGTGGACTGAAAGGGAGAGGTTTAATGGCGTGGGGGGAGAGAGAGCTGCTGCAGACATGTGCTTGATTTAGTGAGGGGCATGGGACCCAGGGCATGAAGCTCCACAGCAGTGTTTTGGGCAACAGCGTGTTGGGTTTACCTCTGGCAAGAGGTGAGTAGGTGGAAGCAAGTCCTAGTTGGGTCCTGATGGGGCCAGAGAAGGTTCTCTTCTCATGGGTCTCAGTCATCCCCGATCAGGATGAGGGAAGTGAGGGTCATGGAGTTACCAGGGGAATGCACTGGCGATTAAACCGTGCTGAGAAGGAAGAGGAACTGCCACCAACTTATCCCACAGTGACGCCTCTTGGCTTTGAGTGGAAAAGGATGCAGCTTTCTCAGTATTTGCTCCGTCAACCACGTCCCGACTCTAACCTTCCACATTTATGTCAATAGCATAATTGCTTACATTTTTATTTTATTTTATTTTACTTATTTTATTATGAGACAGGATCTCACTCTGTCACCCAGGCTGGAGTGCAGTGGTGTGATCATGGCTCACTGAAGCCTCAAACTCCTGGGCTTCAGCGATCCTCCCGCTTCAGCCTCCCAAGTCACTGGGATTGAGTGAGCTTTCATTTAAGACACAAACTTAAACACTATTCTTGAGTTTTCTCTCTCAGACCCAACACCAGTCCACTGGGGTCCAGCAAGCTTCACGTCCTGCAGGTGTCCCGAGCTGATCCCTTCTCGCCCCTCACCCCGGTGCCAGTTGCTGGTCCCCTCTCCCTTCCCCCAGCTGCCCTCCCGACCACACCCCACATTTCCTGGACCAAACAGTGATCCTTAAGAAGACGACATCATTTACATCATGCCACTCCCTTTCTCAAAATTCTTCACCATCTTTCCTTCCAACTAGGAGCTCAAACCCAAATCCTGAAACAAGCACGCCCCAGGTTTTCAACCCCAAATTCCTAAACAAGCATGCCCCAGGTTTTCAGACCCAAATCCCTAAACAAGCACGCCCCAGGTTTTCAAACCCAAATCCCTAAACAAGCACGCCCCAGGTTTTCAGAGCCACACTGGCGTTTTCAGCTGCAAACTCCCCCACCCACCACCCACCATTCTGCTTGGGTTGTCAGAAAATTGGCCAAATTCTCTTATTCATTCTACTATTTTAAAATTTCTATGTTCACAATGATATGATCTAAAACTGCAGATGATATCCATCTTCCTTGCTGTTTTCCTTCCGATCCTTTTGCTTAGTTTTTTCACCTTGTTTTTCCGGGACCCCCTGCTGCTGACGCCAATGCTGGGGTCTCGGGTGTTCCTTCTCATCTCGCTCCTGACTTGGGGAGGCAGATTTCAACATGGAACAGCAGGTAGGGTTTTGCTGCAGCTTTTTGTTTCGTCTTTATTCTGTTTTGTATCTGAACTCTGTTAGCTTTACGACTTTCCCTTTTATCTGGAGCACGTGGATCCATTCTGTGTTTCACGGTGGGGTTTTACTCTTCTGCTGAGGGTGTGGCCTTTTCTGATCCCGGCTTTAGGAGAGGATGACTTCCTGTCGAAGCCCTCACTTTCCCAGGTCTCCAAACTTTAAGAGATCATGAAATTCCCGTTCACCTTTCCTTGGTTTAGCTGACATCTTGGGACAAAAGCTGGGCTGTGCTTGGCCACACCCTCTGTGTCACAGGCTTATAGTCTACCCTGATCATCGCTCTCTAACATGTCTGCTAGTCAATCATTTTTAAATATGCTTCTTAGGGTTCCTTCTGCATTCTGTTACTCTCACAGGGAAAGCTGATCTGAGCGACGTGCTGTGCTCCAGCACTGGGAAGCTCTCTGCAGAACCTCACTGCTGCTCTTTCCTGTCCTCTTCTTAAAAACAATGATTGTGAGTCTCTATCTTTCAGAAGACCATTTTCTATATCTTACGATGAGATTTCAAGAAAGAGTCAGAAGAGATAGGTTAGTGTTATCCATTGTCTTTGTGCAAATCCCAGCCCCTTTTTTTGCCATGCACCGCGACGTTCTCCTCCTGACCGAGAAAAACATGTGGAGGGAGATCACATAATAAAGTGGGGGATCTCCAGCTGAACAGAGACTCAGAAAGAAAGCACTTAGAAAACTGTCAGGGGAGTTTTCCCTGGCACATTCAATTACATGTTGACACTTCAATAAAATAAAATGATTCAAAGTTTATGGATTTTAAAGAAACATACCCAAACTTATACACTGAAAAGTGGTTGTGCCCTTCAAGATAATCCCTTTGGAAGGATGCATACTTCCAAAATGAGGCAATGAGAGTTACAAAAAAATATCTTGGGGCCTCTCTTTCTCTCTCTCTCTATTTTTTTTTTTTTTTTTTTTGAGACAGAGTCTTGCTCTGTCACCCAGGCTAGCGTGCAGTGGTACGATCTTGGTTCACCTCCGCTTCCCAGGTCCAAGTGATTCTCCTGCGTTAGCTTCCCAAGTAGCTGGGATTACAGGCACTTGCCACCATGCCCAGCTAATTTTTGTATTTTTTGTAGAGAAAAGGTTTCACCATATTGGCCAGGCTGATCTTGAACTCCTGACCTCAGGTGATCCATCCGCCTTGGCCTCCCAAGGTGCTGGGATTACAGGTGTCTCTTTTTTTGAATGCTAGCCATGTATCCTATGACGGTGGAGTTGACTTTTTGAAAACAGTCAACATTAGATTCAGTCAAGTATGGTGAATAGGAAATGTTCAATTAGCATGTCGTCATTTTTGATAACTCTGTATGTGTGTGTGCAATTAAAGAAATGTAGTTATCGGCAGTTTCTTATATAACTGGAGGTATTTCTAAAAGGGGGTTTTGTTAGATATTGAGAGGGTGTTTGGAAATGCAATGGAGGTGACTGGTTTAGCTTCCAGGGTGACTGACACTAGTCCCGGACCCCTCAGTCGTGGCCCTCGGAAGGAAGCCCAGGATGCATCGGGGCCTTTCCACCTCCTTGCAGTTCTGAGCACTCTTAGGATGTTCCAACTGCTTCTTGGATTTCTTGTTAACTTCCTGTTCTTTAAACAATCTCTTCTTTTCTTATATCTTGCCTTGTTCCAGGAGTAGTTTCCTGATAAGAAAAGCTCACCAGACTGTCTCAACTTCTAGACTCCTGCTTTGTGAGACTGCTGGCTTCCTAGAGTTGTGCCAGATCAGCTCCCGGGAGAGGTAAACGTTATTAGCAGGTGCACTGAGGCTGTTATCTGCTAACAGCATCCAGCAGGAAAATGAGACAAAAGGAAAAAGGATGTTTATTTTAAATTTAGTGTAAAATTATATAAATACATAAAGCCACGGAGAAATTAGATATCTCTAAGCAGAAGAAGAAACCTCAGCCTCACACCTTCTATAAAAATTAACTAAAAATGGATCACAGATTCAAATATAAAACATAAAACTACACATTTAGACAATAACATAGGGCAAAATCTTTAAGACCTAGAGTTTGCAAATATGTCACCAAAACCACAATCCATAAAATAAATAAATCAATAAATTGGATTTCATCAAAAAAGCCTTTGCTCTGTTAAGGACTTTGTTAGCCATAAGATCATGTGCAGAGAAGGACCCTGTTGAGACAAGATACAGACTGGAAGAATATATTTGCAAACCACGTATCTGACAAAGGATCATTATCTAGACATGTAAAGAACACTTAAACGTGACAGTAAAGCAAACAAGCCAATTAGAAAATGGGCAAAAGACATGAACAGACATTTCACTAGAAAGGATCTGTGGATGGTGAAAAAGCACATGGAAAGATGTTCAACATTACTCGCTGTTAGAGAGATGCGATGAGTTCTTATTACACAGCTAAATTAGAAAAGAGTGATCGCACCAGACGCTGGTAAGGACATGGAGAAACAGGATCATCCACACATTGCTGGTGTGGATATCAAAGGTGCAGGCCACTCCGGAGAACAGGCAGCTCCTTAGAAACTAAACATACACTTCCCAGTATGAACTGGCAGCTGCTCTCCTGGCCATTTATTCCAGAGAAATGAAAACTTCCATTTGCAGAAATAACCATGTATGGTCACTCATGGCAGCATTATCTGTAATAGCACAAAAAAAAAAAAAAAAAAAAAAGGAACTCTCCAAAATGCCCCTCACTCGGTGGACGGGTAGGCAAGCTGTGGTCATCCACACCCAGGAGTATTACTCAGCCTCAGCAAAGACAGCAACAAGCTACGGGTAGATCTCAAGGGCATTATGCTGAACAAAAGAAGCCAAACCCAAAAGGTCCTATACTGTAGAATTCAATTCATATAACATTATCAAAATGACAAAATGACAGCGATAGGAAACAGATTGGTGGCTGTGGTGAGCTAGAGATGGTGGAGTTGGAGCGGGGAGGAGGTTGTGACTGTAAACACGTAAGTATTCCTGTTCCAGGGTTACCATAACACACGATCACAAACTGGGTGGCTTAAAACAATCGGAATTTATCTTCTTACCATTCTGAAAACTATGAGTCTGAAATCAAGGCGTGGACAGGGCCACATTCCCTCTGAGGCCCTAGGGGGGATTTGTATCCCTCTCCCCTCTTCCGGCTTCCAGGGGCTGCTGAGCATTCTTGGCATCCTTGGCTTCTAAATGCATCCAGCCAGCCTTTGCATCTGTCTTCGCATGGCCTCCCACGGTGTGGACTTCTGTGCCTCTTCCCCGCTTCTCACGAGGAGACCAGTCATTGGATTTGGAGCCCGCCTGACTCCCGTATGACTTCATCCGTCTTCTCTTGATTACATCCGTAAGGACCCTATTTTCAAATAAGGTCATAGTCAGCCTTACTGGGGGCAAGGACTCCAACCTATTGTTTTGGGGGACAGAATTCCACAAGGCAGCTCCAGGGAGATCTTAATGGTGATAAAATGTCCTGTATGTAGATCACAGAGGTGGCTGCACAGATGCGCACAGGGGGTCACATGGAAGCAGGCACACCTTGTCCCAGGGAGAGCTCCCTGGGTTTGTGCTGTGCTGTAATCATGCAGGATGCTCCCATTGGGAGAAGCTGGACAAAGGGGACACAGGACATCTCTGTAGTATCTTTCCAGCTACTCTATGAATCCGTAAATATTGTAAAATACTAATTTTAAAAAGGAAACAAAAATGTGTCATTTCTACCTTCCCCCTCTGCTTGCATCCACAGGTCAAAGTAAGTCACATGATCCCTGCTGTGTGGGAGACACGCACACCCCACAAACAAACACACCCCACATCTATGTCATTTGCGGGCTGACTTGAGTTGTAAAACAGTTCTGGGCATGAACGTGTGGTTATCTCTGTAGAAGCAGACAGGGCTTTCTTCCAGCCAGAAAATTCACAGTTCAGTTGAGGAAATGATGAACATCAATTGAAAAACAATTCCAAAATACTTCACAAAATTGCCTTTCCTGGGTCTTCACTTGCTTCTTTCTTTTTACACTTGCTTCTTCTTTTTACACTTGGTCTTCACTTGCTTCTTTCTGACCAATGGGTCAGACCCCATTTCCCCAAGTGATCAAGAATCAGTGAATGAGCTGAATCTTTGAGAACAATTCGAGTCCTCGAGGCCTTTCAACTCTGCTAGGAAACACTCATTTCATGGTGAGTCCAGTGTCTTTCAGTGAAATTTGGTTTTCCTTCAAAGCCGTCCGCATGTATTGTGTTTAGAAACCCGAAGGAAAGCCTGGGAGATTTAGCATCCATGTGCTCACCACAATAGTTTATGGTGTCAGCTTATTTTTGATGTGGATTTTCTTTTGAAGTGCCTTGGAGCTATTGATTCATTTTGGAAAGAAAATAAAATAACCAACACATTTATATTCCATTTTGTTTACTAATATGATAAGGCAGTTGCTTTTCCTGTAGACCTAACAGAAACTCTTTCAAAACCTCATCATGTGGAAGTTAAAAATACGGCTTTAGCAGTAAACGTAAATGCAGCACAGCTTCATGGAAACATCTCTGAACCTGCTGGCTACCCTGGCTGTCAGGGTTGGATGGCATGCAAAGCGACATATTTATTTCCTGTCTCATTATTGATGACCGTTGCATAGGACCCATACGTTATTCTCTGTTAGTGTCATACACTCAGGCAAAAGGGTTGAGACGTTAATGGGTAGTTTTCCTGAGTTCTGATGTTTCGATTGTGCAAGCCAAACTCACAGTGTGGAAAATGGAACATTTTATGAAGTTCATACATTTTCAAAATTGCTCCTACAATGATGCCTTTGTTTTGTGTTAGGACTGGAATGATGGCTTCTATCTGTTCCAAAGAACTCCAATATTGCCTCAAGTGAAGAGGAAAGCCTCATATTTCAAGGCCACTGACTGGAGCCCATTCACATGCCGCAAGGGAACGGATGCCGTTGTTTTTTTTACGGCGAAGAAAACGGTGATGTATTGGAGTCTCATCACCCTGTCTCTCCATCATTGTTGGTGTGTAGATCAGCCAGTCTGGCTTGTGTAGCAGGATTAAAATGTTATGTCTCCCAGTGAGCTAGTGAATATCAACACTTTCCTTCTTTCTGTATGTGAAGTCCCTTTTCAGTGGATAAAGCCATTTGTTGACAGAATTGACATTTTTATGGGATTGTTTTTGGAAAAGGCTAACATGTAATTTCAAATTCAACATATGGTAGTGGTCAAATTGTGTTCCTACTGTGTAAAATGCCTGAATAATAACCTACTGCACTCTCTTGGCCGGTACACAGAGCAAAACTTGATTAATTTCACCAGCTTCCCTTAATCTCCTCCTTTGGCTCCCATCCCATTCTGCAAGAATTGATAAATCTTACATCCCCTGAAGATTATTACAGTTCCGAATAGTCTTATGACATTAGAAAGAAGCCAGGCTCAGTGGCACAAAATACATCTAACACATGAAATCACATAAATAATTTAGTTTTCACAATTTAATTTTTATAGTTTTTTTTTGTTGTGGTTGCTGCTATTATTGATGGGGTATAATAAGGACTGTTGGCTGACACTGCAGTTAAAAAATGGGGAATATTTTGACATCAAAAATGTCAATGTTGTTACTACCCTTCACTGTTGACCATGCTTAACGATTCAATTTCAGCCTAAGGTCGAGAATGTGTTCATAAATTATACCATCAGAGAGGCAGATGCAGAAAGAAAAAAATTAGCTCATTTTCTTATAAAAAATACTTTTCTCTCTTGAAAAATGAGCATGGGGCCAATTTTACACATCTCTGGTTCAAAATAACCTGCATCAACCTGGGATCATTAGTAACTATTTCTCCAGAATCCTGTGGCTCTTAACAGCAACGTATCTATTAAGCACCCTGCATGCCAGGGCCTCTGCTAAGCGCTGGGGTGGATGTCAGGCAATTATGATGCGTGCCCTTGTTCTCAGAGTTAATCCTTCATCAACACACACCCATTCAGTAGGTGATTGACAAAGGAACACAGAAAGTCTATTTGACACTATGGATGTAAAGATTGGCCTGGGATTTGTTTTATAATAGCTTTAAATTATTTCTTTTCTTTTCTTTTTTTCATTTCCTTTCCTTTCTTTTCCTTTTCTCTTTCTCTTTCTTTCTCTTCCTTCCTTCCTTTCTCTTTCTTTCTTTCTTTCTTTCTTTCTCTCCCTTCCTTCCTTTCTCTCTCTTTCTTTCTTTCTTTCTTTCTTTCTTTCTTTCTTTCTTTCTTTCTTTCTTTCTTTCTTTCTCTCCCTTCCTTCCTTTCTCTCTCTCTCTTTCTTTCTTTCTTTCTTTCTTTCTTTCTTTCTTTCTTTCTTTCTTTCTTTCTTTCTTTCTTTCTTTCTTTCTTTCTTTCTTTCTTTCTTTCTTTCTTTCTTTCTTTCCTCTATCTCTCTTTCTTTCTTTTTGTTTTTTTTTGACAAGGTCTTTGTAGCCCAGCTGAAGTGCAGTGGCACAATCACAGCTCACTGCAGCCTCGATCTCCTGGGCTCAAGTGATCCTGCTGCCTCAGCCTTCTGAGTAGCTGGGACCACGGGTGCACACCACCATATCTGGCTAATTTTTTATTTTTAAAATTTTTTTCATAGAGACTGAGGTCTTGTTATGTTGCCCAGGCTGGTCTTGAACTCCTGGCCTCAAGCTATCCTCCCACCTCAGCCTCTCGAACTTTGGGATCACAGGCATGAGCCACTGCACAGGAACCCAAATAAAAATATTTGTGGTAGCCAAGTGTGGTGCTGCGTGCGGTGCTGCGTGCCTATAATCCCAGCTACTCGGGAGTTGCTTGAACCCCAGAGGCGGAGGTTGCAGTGAGCCGAGATTGTGCCACTGTGCTCCAGCCTCCTCGACGGAGTGAGACTCTGTCTCAAAAAAAAAAAAAAAAAAAAAAAAAAATGTGGTGAGCATTACGTAAAATGTTAGATTTACAATGTAATTAATGGAGATGTCATACTTAAAGTTATGTTGGGACAAGTCTGCTGTGTCACCATAACTTCTCAAACCTTGGTTGATTGAAACCAGGTCTAAAAGCTTAAAGAGATCTTAAGGCTTAGTTCTTCTTATAGAGAGATCTGAATTGCTTTTCCTCGAACATCTTATGGTAGGTGCAGTGCTAGTCCCTGGGAGTACAAGGCAGAGCCCAGAATACCCTAAGTACGGTCCAGTCCATCCTAAGAATGGCGGGGAAGGGGACATGAAGGGCACTGCCATTCATTGAATGCCTGACAAACCTCTGTAGACAGATGTCAGTCGTCTTACCTTGCACGCACACACGGAATCCTCCAAACTTAAAGACCTCCAGGAAGAGTTCATCGAGTCTCGTGAGTATGTGGGTGGGTGGACTGTGGTCCTTCTGCCTGCCCTGCATGTTGGGGCCCCAGCAGGGGTCCCCCAGTTCTCCTCCACATGTCCCCGTTCCTCTGATAGACCAGATGGCTTTTTCTACATGGCTCTGAGGGCCCCCAGAGAGTACATAGTTGCTGGATCTCTCATGGGCTTGGCCCAAAATTGGCACAGGACCACCTCTACTGCCTCCATTGGTCAAACCAAGTCACAAGGTGAGCCGGGGTTCAAGGCGGGGAAACAGACTACCGCTGGTGGAAAGAGGGGCGTTCAGGTGCTGGAGGGGGCTTGCTGGTGCCATCACTGCAGACACACCAACATCTGCCTCCATAGCATCCCTGTGTCATCTTAACAGCAATCATCTAAAAAAAGGGGTTTCATTGTTTTTATTTTTCGTGCTATTTTTTAGGTGAGAAAACTGAGGATTAGAGATATCAAGAAATAACTACCTGAAGTTCTCTAAACATCGGTGGGAGTACTCGTTAAACATCAAGGGGCTTCGGATAAGACAGACTGGCAATTAAATGCCTCTCCCGTTTACTGCCTAGAAAACTGAGGGCAGTGTGTGTATCTTTTCTGCAGAATAAGGATACTGCCTATCTCGGAGCTGAGCAGGAAAGTGTAGGTGAGCTGCTCAGCCTAGGGCCTGTAAGTAGCCAGTCCTCAGGGTTTTTGTACGACTGAAGAACACTGAGCTGGTGGCCAGAAGCTGCAACTTCCAGTTCCAGTCAGTTGCTACCTGACTGTTAAAATTTGAAGAAATAATTTGAAGTCCCTAAAATAAATGTTTTAATTTATAAAAATGGGCTGAGTGCAGCGGCTCACACCTGTAATCCCAGCACTTTGGGAGGCCGAGGCGGGTAGATTACCTGAGGTCAGGAGTTCGAGACGAGCCTGACCAACGTGGTGAAATCCTGTCTCTACTAAAATTATAAAAATTAGCCGGGTGTGGTGGCATGTGCCTGTAATCCCAGCTACTTGGTAGGATGAGGCAGGAGAATCATTGAACCTGGGAGGTGGACGTTGCAGTGAGCTGAGATTGTGGCATTGCACTCCAGCCTGGGCAACAAGAGCGAAACTCCATCTCAAAAAAAAAAAAAATTATACAAATGAAAATATTTGATGATCTTCAAGGTTCCTTCCTTGAACAGGTTTTTAAAATCAGTTCTATTTGCAAATTTAAAAACAACCAGGGTATCATGGTAATTAAAATCAGAGTGGAAAAGAGAGATGAAAATTAGCATAGTGTGCAAAGAACTATTGCCAAGCCGAAACAACAGAAAAGAATGTTTCCATAGATATATGGGAAAATTGTCAAGAATTGTCATAATAGACAATTAATGAAAGAATTGCAAGTGGTCAGCCCCATGATGGACACATACCTAACCTCAATAATAATCAAAGATATTCAAATATAAACAAAGATAAGCTATTAATGTTCATTTGTTAAATTGTTAAATGTGGCTGGATGTGGCGGCTTACATCTGTAATCCCAGAATTTCGGGAGACTGAGTCAGGAGGATTTCTTAAGGCTAGTTTGAGACTAGTCTGCACAACATAGAAAGATCCTTTCGCTACAAAAAAATACAAAAATTAGTCAGGTGTGGTGGCACACACCTGCAGTCCCAGCCATGTGGGAGGCTGAGATGGGAGTAGTGCTTGAGTCCAGGATTTCGTATGAGCTCTGACTGCCACTACACTCCAGCCTGGGCAACAAGGCGAGACGCTGTCTCTGAAAACAATGTTGGTGGTATAGCATCAAAATCTTTCAAGGGGTCAGTTTGGCAATATTTATCAAGAGCATTAAGAATTTACCTCTGACCCAATAATTTCAGCCTTTTGAAATGGAGAGATGTGTGCGCCAATGACAAACACATTTATTGCAGCATAATTTGCAAAATTTCAACCCAGAACGCTACTTAAATATGCAAAAAAAAGATGGGGAACTTTAAATATATTACGATACATGTGATAAACAGCAAAACAGGCCTTAAAGTCTGTACTTTTAATAGTATTTCATACTCGGGGAAAACATTTGCCACAGGATAATGATGAATAAAAGAAGAAACCCAAACTACAAATTGAGTGTCATTTCAACTAAAGGAAAAGACAAACATGTTCCCAGAGAAAAATCCTCAGAAAAAGCGACACCAAAGTCTTGAGAGTGTCTATTTAAAAAACAGTCGCATAGCTGATGATTTTTACATTATTCTGTGTATTGTTCTGAATGTTCAAAACTGTAGCGAACCTGCAAACTTTGTGATTAACAACAACAGCAAAACCACAGAAAATGCAAAAACATGTCTCTTTTCTTCAGCTATTCTGTGAATCTCTTGAGCATCACAACTTTAGGGACCACCTGCTGTGCCCCCCATAGCACTTCCTAGCACTGTCCCTCCTAAGCTGGGTTAGGGTCACACTGAGAAACCACACCCAGAAGCCTAGTGAATAGTAGGTTAATAAAACAAAGGTATAACTAGGCTTTCTTGGAGGCAAAACTACAGGTGTCTTTCATTCTTCTTCAGTCCTAAATGCAAATCATTTCTCACGCTCTTTTTAAAATGGATGTTAGGCTGGGCGAGGTGACTCACTCCCATCATCCCAGTACTTTGGGAGGCTGGGCTGGGCAGATGGTTTGAGCCTAGAACACCAGCCTGGGCAACAGGACGAAACACCATATCTATAGAAAAATCAAATCGATCGATAAATAAAATAGATGTTATTTTTCAGAGCAAGTTTAGGTGTGCAGAAAAATTGCAGAGCAAGTACAGAGAGTTCTGATCTCCAGTCGTCCTCCTGTGTGCTGTTCTGGTTTCACATTTTCATATCGTAATTGAGTTCAGTGCACACTCAGTAAATGTGAAATGGTTTCATCACAACCACACTGATGTGGTGCCTAAAAGAAAACACACGGGAGCCGATTTTGCTTCCCAACACTGCATTCAGGGTTTCCGCTGCCACCCTGCCGGCAGTGAACTAGAGGGCCCATCCCACGGGATCTGGTCCCCGGAGAGGTGCCACAGCCTGTGGGCCACGGAAGAGTGGAGAAGCCTGGGACCCTGTCACTTCTCAGAGCAGCGCTTCACATGGCAGAAGGAGCTGCTTTCGGAAGAGCTGAAGATTGCCATAAATATTTATAAGAGACCTGGCATTGCTGCGCTGGAGGGCAGGGCCTTATTATAAAAGTCACAAATAGAGCTGAAAAAACAGTGGCTTCCACATGACAGCTATGTGTGTGTGTATGTACGTGTGTGTATGTATGTGTGTGTGCACGTGTGTGTGGGGATACATATTTGCACACATATGTGTTCAATCTGTGGATGCGGTACGTATGTGCCCTTCTATACCTGGTTTCTTCCTCTACTACACATACATTTATCTGTTTTTTAAAATTCAACTTTCATTGTTCCTTGTCCTGCCGATGGCTCTGGCGACATGTCACGCCAGATTCCAGCGTAGTTTCCTTGCTGCCTTGCAGCCAGAGGTACGCAGTGTGCAGACGAAGCTGCTCAGCAAGGAGGCGCAGCGATCAGGTGCCACGTCCACACCGGGTGAGGTGTGAGGTGGGGCTCCCTGCGCCACCCTGGCGTCCAGGCGGTGAGAGCCGCACGGAAACGTGGACTTCGGCAGAGCATCTGCGCACCACGGAGCGGCTGCGTGCAGCCCGCAGGTGAGACCGTCAGCATAACTCTGCCAATCATGGCGTATCCGAGTAATTTTTAACTACTAATAATGAAAATATAAAAATTTGCTGTTTGGGAACTAACAAACAATTAAAGTAGGCTTAATCAAGTGGCCTCTAGAGTAAAGGTACTCCCGCTTGCTTTCTGCTGTGATTTCCTGGGAGTCTGTGAGCGAGGAGGAATTTGGAGGAAAGACCTCTGAGACGCACAGCTGCGGCCTGAGCCTTCTTCCCCTCCTCGCCTCTGGACTCCTTCTCCAGTCTAGGCAGACGCTGCCCCTCCTCTGACCATCAGAGCCAGATCCAGGGCACAGTCTCCAGCGTACTCCCCTAGGCCCCCACGGCCACCATCAATCTCTGGCCCCTCTGTTAACACCTTCCTTTGTTTGGTATCGGGGACACAGCAGTCCCTGGTTTCTTCAGCAGGTGCATGCTCTGCACACGTGCTACTGACCTTCCTTCTCCTCCTGTCTGACACTGAGGCTTCTCTGTGCTCCACCACCGAGGGGGCTTTCATTAAAATCTACGCCCACATCATATCCCGTCTCCCCCGTTCCCCTGCTCCCCTGAACAGCACACCTGTGTCCGTTTTCCACTAGAGAGCTGCACAATTTTGTTTCAGACTCAGAGGAAACAGACTCCCATTTTCCCCCTCCCTCCAGGAAAGCTGGGCTTCATCTCCCCAAGTTAATAACCAGGGTCCCCCCTCTTCCAGCCGCCCAGGCCCGAATACTCAGAGTAGAGGGATCGTCAGGCTGAATGGTGTCCCCCAAAATTCATCCTCCGTTCATGGGAACAGAGACCTGTTCCCAGGGCTGCAGGATGCAGCTGCGTCTGGAGACCGGGCCATTACAGATGTGATTTGGGTAAAATGAGGCCGCATGGGTAGGCCCTCATCCAGGAGGACTGGCGTCCTCATGAAAAGAGGCAGTTAAGGCCCAGATGCACACAGAGGGATGGCCTTGTGAGGACACAGTGAGAAGGCAGCCCCTGCACGCTGACACCTTGACCTCAGACCCAGCCCCCGAAGCACGAAAGAATGAGTGTCTTCTGGGGAAGCCGCCTGGTCTGCAGTTCCGGGACACTAACACCAGCCTCTCCTTTAAAAATGACTGAAGATTTCAGGGTGGCCCAGCAGAGCAGCGAGCCCAACACAAGGCCCTTCTAGAGGCGGCTGCTGGGTTCTGTTGTCAACACGATCGTCCCTGCGATCCTTCCGTTTTTACTCATTTTGCTTTATTTTTTAGAGACAGGGCCTTGCTCTGTCACCCAGACTGAAGCGCAGTGGCGTGAACAGGGCTCATTGAAGCCTCGACCTCCCCAGCTCAAGTGATCCTCCCTCCTCAGCCTCCTAAAGTGCTGGATTGCAGGCGTGAGCCACGGCGCCCCGCAGGCACAATCCTTTTAAAGTCCTGGTCAGATTCCCTCGCTTCTCCTCTCAGATCCCTCCGGTGCCTTCCCACCACACTCCAAGCAAAACACAACACGCGTGTCAGTCTGCAAGCACTCCAGTGGCGAGTCCCTCCAGCCCCACCTCATCGTCTACTGGCTCTGTCCCCACTAGCTTTTTCCAACCACTCCCTCTGCAGGGAGGGACACATCCACAGGCCTGTGTTCTCCCTTGAGCCACTCCTCAAATGTCACACTGCCCTACTGTAAAGCATCACCCCCCCCAACCTCTCCCATTACCCCCTCATTCTACCATTCTCCCGATTCATTTTCCCCAGGCCACATCCCCGCCTGACATTTTATATATTTATTTTCTTATTATCTGACTGCCTCTGGCGGAAGGTGACTTCCCGAAGGTGGGGATTTCTAGAATATCTTCTTGGAATGTATGCCCAGTGCTTAGAAACTTGCCTGGCATTTAGAAAGTGCAATAAATATTCACAGAATATAACCAGAATCTATGGGCTAGCTTGCAGTCTACATGTGGCCGTCTGCAGTGAACAAGCATTTTTTTTCAACGAGTTTTCACTGTGATTATTTTGAATTGTTGCTCCTTTCTTTCCAGCGATGTGGCTGGGCATCTGGAAGCAATGGCAGTACACCAGTTCTCCCCAGGCAGGACCTGCGTCCTGGGAGGCCAGGCTGGTGGAGAAGCAGAGAAGCTGCTGCCATGTGCTGGCCCTCACCTGGGGTGGGCAGGGGGTCTCGAAGGTGAACCGGGGTTCCTGCCTGCTAGTGTTGACACAGGTGCCAACTGTCCCCACTCCCAGGCCTGAGGGCGGGACTCAGAACCCAGGGCCTTGTCCGCACTCCTGTCTCCAGACCCACTCAGGCAGGAAAAAGGGAAAAGCCACAGGCTCCGGGGTGGATGCAGGCAGCTATGCAGCCTCAGCAGGGGTGGGGCCTCAGCAGAAGTGGGGCCCAGCAGGGGTGGGGTCTCAGCGGGGGTGGGGTCGCAGCAGGGGTGGGGCCTCAGCGGGGGTGGGGCCTCAGCGGGGGTGGGACCTCAGCGGGGGTGGGGCCTCAGCGGGGGTGGGGCCTCAGCGGGGGTGGGACCTCAGCGGGGGTGGGGCCTCAGCGGGGGTGGGGTCTCAGCGGGGGTGGGGTCTCAGCAGGGGTGGGGTCTCCTCAGCAGGGGTGGGGTCTCAGCGGGGGTGGGGTCTCAGCAGGGGTGGGATCTCAGCAGGGGCAGGATCTCAGCAGGGGTGGGGTCTCAGCAGGGGTGGGGTCTCAGCAGATGAGGCACATGGAACTTTGCCCAAGGCCATGGGACTCTTTCCTGAGATGAAGCCTCTCTGTGGCCTCCACATGTCCCTATCAGAAAGGCCCCTGGCCTCAGGGCTGGCCCTTCAACATCGGGGTGAGCCCTCTTTTCCGTATGAAACCCCTTCCTCTGCACAAGGTCAGCTTTCCTGAGTCAATTCCAACTGACACAGTTGTATAGTCTGCAGAACACAGCAGCTCAAGTCTACCCGGGTGCCTGGCATGGAGCACCCGCTAGCCCAGGGGCAGGTGCGGCTTTAGGCTGCGGGGCCTGAGCTCTGAGCCGGGCCATCTTCCTGGAAACCCCAATTCTCTGTTCTACCCCTTACAATAAGGCGGCACATAATTCACCATTGCAGTGGGCCATTGTCCGCAAACCAAAGCATCGGAGGCCGTAGTTTTAATCTCAGGGCTACTAGTGGATTACTTTGGACATATGATCTCATTTTTAACGGTTTTTTTTCCCTAAAACAGAATAACACTACCTGCTTTTATTTTGAGAAAGTTGTTACAATCAGTAAATTAATTTGCGTAATTACAAGGCAATTTGGAAATTCCCACACTCATTCAGATCTCCTTTGATACTAGAGAATAAGATGATGGATGCCCACAGCATTTGGTTATAAATTCAGACTCTGGGGTAGGGCATGGTGGCTGACGCCTATAATCCCAGCACTTTGGGAGACCAAGGCAGGTGGATCACAAGGTCAGGAGTTCGAGCCTGACCAACATGGTGAAACCACATCTCTACTAAAAATACAAAAATTAGCCAGGTGTGGTGGCGGGCGCCTGTAATCTCAGCTACTTGGGAGGCTGAAGCATAATAATCACTTGAAGCTGAGAGGCGGAGGTTGCAGATCACGCCACTGCACTCCAGCCTGGGCGACAGAGCAAGAATCCATCTCAAAAAAAAAAAAAAAAAAGGAATTCAGACTCTGGGACTGACTGCCCGTGTTCAGAGCCTGGCTTTGTCACTTACTAGCTGTGAACCGTGAACAACCTACTTCATTTCCCTGGGCTCTGATTTCTCCAGCTGCAAAAGAGGAAGAATGGCATTTCTAGGATATGGGGAGGATCAAATGAGTGAATCTGTGAATGGTATTGATAAGGTTTGAGAGGATCAGATGAGTGAATCTGTGAAAACACTTAGGATCACGTCTATCAAGTAGTAAGCCCTCTTACATGTCAGTTATGATTATTGTTAAGTGAAGACAAACATGGTATACAGCTTGCCTCACATCAGCGGGTAAAGATGCAATTACTGTTCAGGTAGGGAATAAACAGAAACAGATTAATTATTGTAATGTAAGTTATTTTAACGTCTTAGTACATGGAGTATCAAAAATAAGATACCCCTACTTCAAATGAAGATACTTCCAATTGAAGATGCTGCTTCAAATGTTTCTAAAAAACCGTAAACCTCCAATGTTTAAATACAACGTAAAAGTTATCCAAGGAACTTTAAAGCCATCATCTTCTTTAGTCCTCATGAGAACCTCGCAAAGTGAGCGATGCACAGAATATATCGTTCCAGTTCAGAGATGAGGAAACCGGGACTCCAGGAAGGTGTCTTAAACAAAGGTCAGTGGAGCTAAATCGAAGGCCAGTGCCTTTCCAGGGTTCCAGGAAATTCCAAGCTCAGTTTAAGGCTTGGCTTGAGAAAGTTCACTGCAAAAATGTGAATATTTCCTGGAGGTGGACACTATTTTTTGCTCATTCCAGACGGTATTCGACTTGGGGTGTGTGTGTGTATGTGTGTGTGTGTGTGCACGGTCTTATGCTGGGGTAGAGTAGTGGAGGCACAGATTGTTTTTAGGGAACATTCGTTTGGATGAACGCATCTTTGCATGTCTCTCTGGTAAATGACGGGTTGTTTCTATGCAATTAACTATAAACAGGGAGCGCGCTGTGAACAATAGCAACATAAATCACAGTTACTGCTTTTCTACTCTACAATCTGGGGGAAAGGACATTTCTCGGTGTGCTTTCCTTGATACACATCAGTCTCTGTGTTTCCTATGAAAAAGAAGTGATCCGGTGAAGCCCGGAAGCCCTTTCACATTGAAGGGGCTGAGTGTCAGAGGGTTCGAGATGTTTTAGCTGGAGAGGAGACATTTGGAAGTGATTGTTCTGTTACAAAATGCTGCCTGGGAAACATGCTCTGTTATGTATTCATTCTCTCTCTCTCTCTCTCTTTTTTTTTTCCCAGTTTAGAAACCCATTTTTGGAGCAAGCAAGCAGACTGAATGGAAGTGGTGAGAAAATTAATCAGCAAAATCTTCTGAAATTGGGCGCCTCCTTAAACACTTTCTCCCTGTAATCCTAGGTGCTGTCAGGGAGTAATAATTATTCCCCATAACAGCGGGCTCAGGGATCTACTTTGCATGCTGGGGGAAGAGAAGAACTAGCCGTGATGGGCTCTGCAATGCTTTTCTCACTGATGACGTCTGTGATACACACTCACACAAAGACCCACACGCATTCCAAAGGAAGATACTACAGCACAAACTCATTATAGTCTTGATCTGCCACGTGCATTCTGCAGGGTGTTTCAATGTCACAAGAAAGCAGAAAGAAACCCATCCAAGTTCCCGTTTGTTTCAGATGCTCCTTGAAGATGGGAGAGAGAGCTGGAGCTCATCTGTCCTGGCATCAGAGAACTGTCACTCCGGAGGGTGGGAGAGTGAGGCCCGAGTCATCTCCGCCCTGGGGCCCCTTCCCAAAGTGTCCTCTCTTCCTCTCCAACCAGGGCAGTCTAATTTAGAGTGGGAAGTGGAGAGGAGTGCTGGCCAGGTGGGAAGCTTGAGGCCTGTGCCGTGACCCCCTCACACTTGGCTGGGTAGCTCTGGAGAGAGTCCTCTGCCTCCCCTCCAATGCAGGAGTGAGGGGAGCAGCTGCCTCTGTGGCTGCAGATACTGGCTACGCACAGCAAGGGAGGAGGCTGAGACACGAGGAAACCCGGCCCTCTGGGCGGGCACTTGGAAGCTCGCTGGCACGCTGCTGGAGACCCGCTGGCAACCAGGAGGACAAGTAGGGACCCTGTGACATTCCAGCTCTGCCAGCCCTCCCAGAATAAAGGGGGATGGTAGCAAGTCAAGAGGCGGAGGCATTTCCATGCCATTTTGCTGTGCTGACTTTTCCTTTTGGACACTGTGAACAAGAAAAGAAAGCAGCCAGCCCCCTTAACTGTAGTACAAAAAAAATTCCGAAAAGAGGACATTTTAAGGGTAACATTTTTCTTGCTGCGATGACTCACAGAAGGCAGAAAGTGAGAGGCTTGCTGAAAGGTGAAAGACAGAGCCAAAAAAGCAAAACTCAAGCCTACTTACAAAACGACGGGCCACAACCGACCCTCCAGTAACATGATTTTGTACATTGTCCTTTAAATCCTCAACAGATCTTCCTTCCAAATCCCTTACTGCCTCAGAGTTGTTAATCACAAAGTGAAGGTTTCTGCCACCAAAAAACAGTGACCACAGATGTTTCCAGAAAAGAAAGAGGAAAGAAGAGCCACGCACCACGCCCGTGTTGGGTGTTGAGGCTGTAATGCTGAGGTCCCTGGAAACACAGGCATGAGCCGTCCTTGTCCTTTCCAGGGAGCCAAGGACGACAAGTCACAGAGCGGTTGCACGTGCAAGGACATTCCTTGTAGAAACCGTGTGTCCAGGCGTCAGGCATTTTTGTAGTGGTTCCTCAAAGGGGAAACATTCATTTATAATTTTGTAAAACAAAAACAAAAGAACAACATGAAAGGAGAGGCCTTAACTGAAAAGAACAATTCACAATTGCCAAGCAGTTGAGGAGGTCTTAGAGTAAACTCTGGGAGTTAGACGAGAAGTCAAAAGGACCGGATTTCACGGGCAGTGTCCTCCTGACCTTCTTGTGCTAGAAGGCTGGACCTGGGGCTTTCAAAGACAATGAAAGCAGTTCGGGCGCGGTTGGCTCACGGCCGTAATCCCAGCACTTTGGGAGGTCGAGGTGGGCGGATCACCTGAGGTCAGGAGTTCGAGACAACCCTGGCCAACATGGAGAAACCCTGTCTCTATTAAAAATACAAAAATTAGCTGGGTGTGGTGGCAGGTGCCTGTAGTGCCAGCTACTCAGGAGCCTGAGGCAGGAGAATCGCTTGATTCCCTCCAGGAGGCGGAGGTTACAGTGAGCTGAGATCCTGCTGCTGCGCTCCAGCCTGGCCGACAGACCAGACTCTGTCTCACCAAACAAACAAACACACACAACGAAGGCAAATAAAATCGTTGTTTGGGCAGCCACACGATGTTCAGTCTTATTTATTCTCTGGAAATATTAACAGAACTGTAAGTTTTCAAGTAGGGTTTTCTAAAGTTTGTTAAACTAGAAGCATGCTTTGTGCTGTTTGGGTTTTAATTGTTCCGTTCATGAAGTGTCCGAGTGAGTAATGGTGGCAAGTTCCTTTGATTCCACCGGGGACGCCTGCTGTGAGTGAAAACAGGAATCTGCTCTCTCCAGACCTGGCATCAACAAGGATAAGGGAATGGAAACTCTTCCTACAGCAGTTCCCAGGGAGCATTTCCTTGCCATTCAGTAAAGGTCAGACCCTCAACATTTTCAGAACTGCACCCTGACATTCTTAAAAGCCGGGGCTCCTGTTCTCCCGCCGCTCCCTGGGTGCTGCCATCTGTCTAGAAGGCAGATTTGTTTTCAACCGAGAATGCTGACCACACCTTGCAGGCACAACTGAGACGCACGAGCCTCCCCTTTCATTTACAAGGTGCTAATTTGAAAGATTAGTATCCCTTCAATAACCCTGGAGCTGGGTACCAGGATGCAGTGAGTCAGGAGGACGGGATGTAAATCATGAACCCTGGTACCAGTAACAAAGCAATAGATCAGTATTCGCGCAGCACCACAGCCCTCAAGACCATTTATGTCTATTCTTACATCTACATCAAGTCTCTCACAAAGGAATCTGAAAGGGTGAGTGATGAGACATACGCAGGAAAAGGGTTCTTTCCATCGTAGGCCCTTCGTGAGCATGACTCGTGACCACGCCCCTGTGTGACACGCGGTAACGTGTCCAGTTGAGAAAATCAGGAAGCGAGAAAGTCAGTCAATTTCCTCCATATTCCTGGAGGAAACTTAAACTCAGAAGGAGGTGCTGGGGGTGAGGGTGTGCTTGAGATGCAGGTGACACCTGCAACCACGTTAGAGGTGTGATTGCTCCCACCCAATGGCGAATGCAGCGTAAGGGCGACAGGAGCGTCTCAGGAACAGACGATGAGGTGTGTGCCCTGGAGATCCAAAGATGATGTCATCCACGCTGCCCGCTGGGAAGTATGCGGTGTGGAGGGAGGTCTTTTTCTTTTCTTTCCTTTTTTTTTTTTTTTTGGAGACACAGTCTTGCTCTGTTGCCCAGGCTGGAGTGCAGTGGACTGATCTCGGCTCACTGCAGCCTCCACCTCCTGGGTTCAAGCAATTCAAGCAATTGAGGCCTTCTCTCTCAGCCTCCTGAGGAGTTGGGACCATAGGCGTGCGCCACCACACCCAGCTATTTTTTTGTATTTTAGTAGAGACAGGGTTTCACCATGTTGGTCTTGAACTCGTGAGCTCAGGCAATCCACCCACCTCTGCCTCCCAAACCGCTAGAATTACAGGTGTGAGCCACTGCGCCCAGCCGAGGGAGGTCTTTTTCTAAACAGACTGGCTCCATGGAGCCGTTCCCCAAGTCTGTCCTTCTTGGCCGCCCTCAGACACACACCCTCTTAGTGTCCAGAACAGAGCCACAGGAACCCACAGCGTCCTTCAAGCCCGTTCTTCCTCCAGAAGCTGCAGAGGTCAGGCCTGAGGCCGGCACGTGGAGTGGCCTCGGCACCCTGTGTCCTTAGCTCAGCAACTCAGAGAGACACATTAGGGGTGCTGACACTGGATACACATGAGCATCAAGCTGGGGACAATAGATATTGTGAACTCTAAAAGAGGAAGGAAGACAAGGTTGGAAACAATCTGGTGCTGTGTTCACTGTTTGGAGGAGGGTTTCACCTGAACCCAAACCTCAGCGTCATGCAGTATACTCATGTAAAAAAGCTGCACATGGACTCGCTGGATCTAAAACAAAAATAAATAAGTAAGTAATACACATTTCTTATTTGTGGAAAGAGGGAGGGGGAGTGATGGGGTGTGGATCTTTTCCCCACCCAAATCTCATGTTGAATTGTAATTCCGGTGTTGGAGGTGGGACCTGGTGGGAGGTGATTGGATTGGAGAGCACCGTCCCCATGGCGCTGTTCTGACGGTGAGTTATGACGAGATCTGGCTGTTGAAAAGTGTGCAGCACGTCCCCCTCGCTGTCTCTGGGTCCTGCTCCTGCCACGTCAGACACCTGCTCTGGCTTCGCCTTTGCCAGGGGTAAAAGCTCCCTGAAGCCTCCCCAGAAGCAGAAGCTGCCTGTATAGCCTGGGGAACCATGAGCCAATTAAACCTCTTTTCTTTATAAACTACCCAGTTTCAGGTTTTGTTTTTTTTTTTCTAGCAATGCAAGTACAGACTAATACAGAGAGAAAGGAAGAAAGAGAAGAGGAAATACATTTATATCTGCAGCAATTTTTCAGCATGGCAAAGGTGAGGCTGGTTTCTGTGGCTGTTCAGGCGATTTTGCTGCCTAGAAGGGGATTTGGAGAGGTAAGAAGCCTACCACACAGGGAGGCAGTAAGAATATGACGTGGGCGGGGGACACCTGCCGCACAAAAGGCTCGTGTGGTCTTGACAGTTGTGAATATCTTGGATGCTCACGCCGAGCTATTGAGTGAGATTCCTTATCCCATTCTCCACGCTAGAAGGCTGAAGACTAAAGAGGTCACTTGAGCTATTAGGGGCACCCTGACTCTCCCATCAAAATGCCATTCCTCTAGACCAGGGGCAGTGGCTCATGCCTGGAATCCTAGCACTTTGGGAAGCCAGTGGATCTCTTGAGCCCAGGAGTTCAAGGCCAGCCTGGGCAACATAGCAAGATCCCATCTCTACAACAACAGCAACAACAACAACAACAACAAAACATACAAAAAAAATTTATGACACTCCTGCAGTCCATCTGTTTGAGAGGCTGAGGTGGGAGCATTGAATGGGCCTGGCAGGTTGAGGCTGCAGTGAGCTGTGATTGCGCCACTGCGCTCCAGCCTGAGCAACAGAGTGAGACCCTGTCTAAAAAAAAAAAAAAAAAGCCATTCTTCCAGAAGGCAGGGGTGGAAATGGGAAATAAGACTGTTTAGAAACGCAACAGACAATTCTTATTCAGCCTCCCTGTAAAGATTTGAGATGGATTGTAACACTGTAACATCGTAGATGAAAAAGATCAAGCACAAAGCATAAAACATATAAAAAGGGTTTTCATATTTGCAAAGCTCTGAACAAGTGTAACTTCTTATCTAGCTAGGAGCCAAGAAAGGTATGGCCAATGTTAGGGGGCGATGGGTCCCGGGGAAAGGCATCCGTGAAGCCCGAAGCTCTAGGAGGACCTCACCAAGGGGTGGATGTTTCTGCCCAACTGTTGGAGAGATGGTGGGGCAGGGGCCCTGGGGGTTCCCCTTCCTTCCTCTAGATGAGTAAAACAGAGTGTGGGGGAAGCTCTGCTTTGGTCTGCTCCATGCACTTCTAATTCCACACCTGTGAGTCTGGTATAAGAACATGCTGCTTTTCACACACCTCACCTTCCCAGTAACACAAAGGGATGGTCAGAGCAGAAGCTGGGGGAGCACTTGGCACACGCCGGGCACTGCTGTAAGCATTGACTCCTTTGGTTCTCTCAATGCACCCATGAAGTAGGTATTACTACTATCCCCGTTTTACAGATAAAGACACGGAGGCCAGGAGAGGTGACCCACGCTTCTCCAGGCTGCATGGACAGTAGCAAGTGTGGGGCTCACGTTAGCTGCAGAAGGCAGCCGCAGTCTGCTGTGTCGCAGGGCTCTGCACCTGATCGTAAGGTGTCAGGGTGACATCTCTTCCTCGCTCCCTCGGCATTGGCCCGTCTTTCCCGTGTGGCTTCCTTTTGGGGTGAGGGTTCTTGTCCTGAGAGGTCTGGGTGGCAAGCAGGTCTCCCTGGGCAGCACTCAAGGGTGTAGATGCTCTGGTACAGAGACAGCCGGAAGTGTTTTCACAACAAGACTAGGCCATCTAATTTCGATGTCATTAAATTAATAAAACTCTAGGGGCTGGCCAGGGACAATCTAATTAAACATTACAGAATGCAGCCCAATTATGTAACACAGTGGGCTGACTTTCAGATAGATTAGTTTTTGCTATACATCAGCTGGTTAATCACTTGTCTGCCATATCAGGTAAGCTGGGATTAAACATTTCATCCCACAAAATCTTAAGTATTTTCTAGCTTCATGTCAGGGCCTTCTTTTGTGGGCAGAGGTTTGCTGCAAAGATTATTGATGACATTTGATTGCTACCTGCCCAGATATGACCTAGCCAGGCTGGAGGTACAAGTGTTTGCTTGCCCTGGATACATTAGGTCTGCCTAACAAATATTCATCAAGAGCTTACCATGAGATCATACCACTTCTTTGGTGATCAATTTGGCAATATTTATTACAGAGAAGGAGCATACTTCATGACCCCAAATTGCAGTTCTAGGTATGTTATGTCCCCTGGAAAAACTCTCATGCATGTGCATGATAAGATGCACGAAGAACATTTGCCATAGCCATCCTTGTCAGGGAGAGGTGCTGGGAATAGCTTAGACATCCTTGGGCAGCAGAATGGGTACCTCCATTTTGGCATTTTTATATGATGGATTTTTTTTTCAGTAGTTAAAATGAGTGAATGAGCGTTTAATATATTAATATGGATAAATCACAGTAAATGTTGAATGAAAAACACAAGATATAAAATTACATTTTTAGTATTATGCCATATGTAGAGTTTAATTTACTATTCAGAGATATGTATTTTCACATATGGTAAAAGCCTCAGTGCATTAGTGGAGCTAATGAAATACCAAAGCCATGACAATACGTATCTTTGAGGAAGGATAAAATGAAAGAATCGGGGAGATACATATAGGGGATTTGAATTGTAACTACACTGACTTATTTCTTTAATAAGAACTAGTGATGATGCAAAATAATGTTTTAATGATTTTAAAACATTACTGATGTTTTAAACACCAGATTTTGTGTTTATTAGGTGGTCCTATTTTTTTTTTTTTTGATGATTGAAGTAGTTTATAATATAGAAAGAATTTCCTGCAGGCTAAGCATCGGGGCACTCAGCCCAGTAAGAGGAATGCCCGCAAGCACGATACAGGAAGCAAGGAAGGAAAAAAGGTTTCACAGAAGTAGGATGTCCTCCTAACTGGTACCACCAGCTGCAAAGCAGAGCCAAGTCTGAACATGAATCTTGCCTTTGATATGGGCAGACTTTATATGATAACCTTTCTCTTGAGCAAACTTTACTCCAAAAATAACTCACTTTCCTGAATTTTTCTCTTTGTAGATGTGACATTCGTATGAACTAGCATTTCAAAGTAAGGTGTGTGGCACTTGGGGCAAGTGCAGACGATGGCAGACTCGGAGAGATATCCTTATTAGGAGGTGCTTGGTTGCAAACCTTTTGATTTCATTACTAATTTAAAGTTACTTTGGCTGGCTACGTTACAGGAAGGAAAAAAAGAAAGAAAAGCACAGGTGGCTCTGAGCACCTGCTCGCCTTTTGACGGATGGGAGTCTGGGCTTGACTGTGTCGCCGTCCACAGCAGGTCGCTACAGCAGGTTCAGCAATGGCACCTGGTCCATAGTTCCCCACTCAGGATTTTTCCCCGAGCTGTTTGGAAATCGCTAGATGCTCCATTTTTCAAATTCACTTCACGTGTAGATGAATTTGGCAAAAGTCAGAGAAACAGCGAGCAGCCAGACAAACGGGAATAATTTAAGCCGCAGATCATAAGCTCCTGGTGGGCAAGGACGAAGCCTTCATCTGTTCTCCAAAATGTTCCACGCAGCTCACTGGGTATTCTCTGCTGCTGATTAGCTCGGCTGGATTGGCGCGTGTAGCTCCTGTGGGGACAGCGTCGTTCACGATGAAGAGAATCAATCAAACTTACTTTCCTCAAGTTTACTGGTCCCATCTAGAACGCTTAGACACATGTCCAACACAGCACTCTCACTGCAATCATAACTGTATTGTTATTATCGATTATTAGAAATCTGTTATCCAAAGCAATGGAGGCCATACCTTGGTGACAAGGCGACTACACATGGAGATCCAAAATGGTGTTAGAAGGACTTATTTGCTCATTTTTAAAATAAGTATTTTATTTAGTGAGGTATGTAGCACATACCTCTGCTCCTCTCCCATCACACCTCCTCAGCTTACCTTTTTCTTTTTTTCTTTTGAGATGGAGTCTCGCTCTGTTGCCCAGACTAGAGTGCAGTGGTACAATCTCAGCTCACTGCAGCCTCCACCTCCTGGTTCAAGTGATTCTCCTACCTCAGTCTCCCGAGTAGCTGGGATTACAGGCACCTGCCACCATGCCTGGCTAAATTTTTTTATTTTTAATAGAGACGGGGTTTCGCCATGTTGGCCAGACTTGTCTCGAACTCCTGACCTCAGGTGAGCCACCTGCCTCGACCTCCCAAAGTGCTGGGATTAGAGGCATGAGCCACCGCACCCAGCCGCGTGTGATTTTTAATGAAGGCATGTGAGTAGCATGCAGCCCCACATGCCCTCAGCTGCAGGAACCTTATCCCACCTCTAACATGTGCTGCAGCTTTCCTTTCTGCTCCAGCCTCTTCTCCAGTGTTTCTGGAGCACATTAGCCCCACACTAGTGCAGACAGGAAGTCCGAGGGAATCTAATTCTTTGATGGTTAATTTTAATGTGCCTACTTGACTGGGCTATGGGATGCCCAGATACCCGGTAAAACGTGATTTCTGGGTGTGTCTGGTGTTTCCAGAAAACATCAGTATTTAGATCACTGAGTAAAGAAGACCCCTCAGTCGTGTGGGTGGACATCATCCAGTCCACTGAGGACCCAAATAGAACAAAAAGGCAGAGGAAGGGAGAGTTCTCCCTCTGTGTGCCTGAGCTGGGCCCTCCCTCTTCTGTTCTTGGATGTCAGTGCTCTTGGTTCTCGGGCCTTTGGGCTTGGACTGGAATTGCACCCCCAAGTTTCATGGTTCTGTAACTCACAGACAGCAGACTTCTTGGCCAGTAGAACTGCATGAGCCAATTCCTAGAAATCTCTGTCTCTGGCCTATTGGTTCTGTTTCTCTGGAGAACCCTAATACAACTGCCCCGGTGAATCCTTAGTGAATGGAGAAGAAATGACAGCAGACGAATGTTCCAGCCTCCCAACCTTCAGCTAAACAATGCTGGGGGGTCAGGGCAGGGGCTTCTGTACTTAATTGTGTTATTTCTTTAACTGAATTAGTTGGAGTTGATTCTGACGCTGTGGCTTGATGTTCTCTATCTGCTTTGGAAAATTTTCAGAAAATTGTCTTTCTTTTGCTTTCCTTTCTGGGATTCAAGCGATACCCTTTGTCCATTTATACCTCATTCTGAATGGTATTTTCTCTTGACTCACCTTTCAGCTCATGAATTCTCTTTTCATCTGGATCTAAGATGCTGTTAAACTTACCCAGTGAGTTCTTTTTTTTTTTTTTTTTTTTGACGAAGTCTCACTCTGTCACCAGGCTGGAGTGCAGTGGCGCAGTCTCAGCTCACTGCAACCTCTGACTCCCTGGTTCAAGCTATTCTCCTGCCTCAGCCTTGCAAGTAGCTGGGACTACAGGTTTACACCACCACGCCCAGCTAATTTTTTGTATTTTTAATAGACGCGGGTTTCACCATGTTGGCTGGGATGGTCTTGATGTCTTGACCTCATGATCCACCTGCCTCAGCCTCCCAAAGTGCTGGGATTACAGGCGTGAACCACCATGCCCAGCCGTGAGTTCTTAATTTTGGTTGTTGTATCTTGTTCTAGAATTTCCATTTGGTTCTTTCTTTATAGTTTCCAGTTCCTTAACCCTTTAAAAAAAGTTTATTAAGTATGTAAATCATATCTGATAACACCATCTAAATCCCTCTGTTTCCATTGTCCATTGCTTTACATTTTTTTCTTCTTATGTGCTCTATTGTTTTTGATTGAGTGCTAGACATTGTATATGAAAAAACTTTACATCTAAATTAATGCCTAAGATATTATTTCCTTTCTTCAAAGAGAATGCATATTGCTTTCGACAGTGGCCACAAGCAGTAGAATTCCTGCAACAACTTAGTCTGTTTATGGAACTCAAAGGATTTTAAACTGAACTTGGGCTCCTGTGAATGCTGATGTCTTTCTGGCTTATGTTTATATCTAGGGTTTAGTCTTTTAGGGTTCTTCTTGCTGGCAGACACTAGACTCTATTTGCTCTCCTTCCCTAATAAGATTGCCAAAAGCTTCACTTAGCTTGTAAGCTTCTCAGTCCACCTTTCGAGAATCAGAGGAACTCCTTGAAGGAAAATGTACTCAAATGTCAGGTTTATAAGTATGGATTTTACATTCTTCTGGATTGTATCTTCATTGCCTTGTTATCTCTCCAGTGATTTCAAACACATTAAATATATTTCATTCTCTTTATTCAGTTGTCTGGGTGAGAGACTTGGCAAACATTACCTAATTGTATGAGTTTGCTAAGGCTGCCATAACAAAAACTCATCAGTTAGGCAGCTTAAACAACAGACATTTGTTTTATCACAGCTCTGGAGGCTGGAAGTCCAAGATGAAAGTGTTGACAGGTTTGACTTCTTCTGAGGCCCCTCTCCGTGGCTTGTACAGGTCACCTTCTCACTGTTCTCACAGCACCATCTTTTTGCATGTGCTCTGGTGTCTCTGAACGTCCACATTTGACACTAGTCAAACTGGATTAGGGCCCACACCATCAGCCTTATTTTAACTTAATTACCTCTTTAACGACTCTCTCTCTCTTGATGGCTGCAGCACACCAACATGGCACAAGTATACATATGTAACAAACCTGCACGTTATGCACATGTACCCTAGAACTTAAAGTATAATAATAATAAAAAAATAGGTAAGATATCACAGGAGGAATTTTCTGTCTTCAGATGATGAAAATTAATTCCCGCTCTCATCTGACCTTACCTTTCTGACCTGGTTGTACTCTTATAGCAATGCAAAAAAAGTTTACCTTAAATTTCATTTGCTTTGCTTTGGGCCGTCAATGTTAGTAACCTGAGGTAATAGCATCTTCTAACCCAGAAATAATGGAATAACTGAATGGAGATTAATTTACTTTAGGTAATTCTGTAGAAATATTTGTTGTAGAAAGAGGATATATTTTTCTTTTTGATTTAAATAGTAGTTTTTACAAAATTATATATCATGAGAGTGAATGAGGCACTGTGCTAATTACTTCCATATGTGCTAATTTATTTTATTCTTAAGTAAACATTTTTAATCCTGTGTTTTAAAGATGAGAGATACTGTGGCTCAGAGAGATAAGGTAATATATTTAACAGTAAGTGCAAGGCTAAGCCATAAGCCAAATATGACTCAAAACCCTTTCTGTTTTCTTTCTAATACGCCATGTAATCGACAGATTTTAAAATGCTTATCTTAGTTACTTATGGCATCATTACCAATGGAATCAATAAAATCTGTTCTTAGCATTCTGAAAAAAAAAAGACTCTATCTCTAATTACACTCACATTTGGTGATAGTGGCGGTTACACCTTCAACATATAAATGTTGAGAAGACACAATTTAGCCTACAATATTAGTCTACCATTAATGGGGAGAAGTCTCTTACTTGAAATGCAAAGGAGGTGTTATGTCACCCTCATTGATTTAATTCCATTTTAACAAAACAACTTGTGTGTGTGTGTGTGTTTGTGTGTGTGTGTGTATAGTGCAAGAAGAGAAAAGTATTGCAATTCTTATGACTATAACTTCTCAGGGTTTCTGTACTCATAAACATTCCTTCTGTGTAAACGCATTTTAGTCAAATTTTGGCAAGATTGACAAATTTGCATGGAGAAAATGAATTCCATCAAGGCAATTTAATTCATTTCTAAACTTTGTGTACCAATTTAGAAAACATGTTTTTATGAAATTATTCTATTTGATTTTTTCCATTTAAATATTTGTCAAAGGTTGAATTCATTGATTCACTTTTTGCCCACATCGAGTTTTACTGATGAGAGCTTCTGCATCATGGACGCTCTGTGCAACCATAATTTTGGAAGAGGCAGCCCTATTTTCCTTCAGGTAACCTGGGAAGCTTTAAAATTGTTTTGAAATTTGATTCTTCTGCTTGTTTTTAGCCAAGAGCAAACTTTACCATGTTCAATTTTTATTATTGTCAGTTTTCTTTTTATTTCCTTCAACAATTTAATAAAAGGCTTTGAATAAATAAAGGGAAGACAGAGAGTTTTTATTAACTTCTTAAATAATCCAGGAAAAGTATTGAACAATTTTATGAGAGAGAGTAGTGAGAAAGAAAGAAAAATACAGAGAAAATGGGAAAAGAGATGGAGGAAGACTGGGGAAGAGAGAGAAAAGGGAGCGAGGTGATAATATTGAGTCTACACTGGTAGGTAAAAAGCCGTCCTTCAACTGAAACCAGTTCCAAATAACCTTTCTGTATGTCACGAACACATGCATTTAAATAGCTTTGTGGGCTTCAGTAAAGAGACCCTCCACCAATTTTGAGATCCTGCTAATCTCTCTGTAGTAGCAGCAGTTTCAGATGCCATGCTTTGATGGTTTTTTACTGGAAAAATCAGATATACTTCATTCTTACTTTTTCAATCTTGAATTAACTACACTGAAATGTGTAGAAATGGGGGTGTCTCCATGTTTCCCAAGTTCCCACCCTCTCTGGATGCAAATTCACCGGCTCCTAGACTCACACTTTCGCCTACAGACTTGGCTCCCTTCAAAGGACGCTCCAGGCATGTCTGGATGGTGTAGCATGGGCCCAAACCCAGTTCTGCCAGCCGTCTGGACAGTTGCTTTTTGTCATCTGTTGCTTCTTTGCTGTGTTTAGCTGGCTCTATTCTTCATGGGACTCCTCCTTCCCACCAGGCATATCTGCCTTGCTCTGGGCATCCATTTGCTGACGAGCCCGTGGGCAATTTGGTATTTGCATGTCCACAGCCACCAGGAGACCAGGGATGCCCCTAATCCTATGACGAAGAGGGGCCTCCAACTTCCCTGTGTTTGTAAGTTATACATTGTTAGTAAGTATCAAAGCAGCAAGATCGCTAACACTTACTGAGTTTAACATGTGCATATTTTATACGTATTGTCACATTTAATGCTCATTTGAAAAACCAGTTGACATCCACTGGGCCCCTCCTCACTGACCACTGAATGCTTGGTTCCTGGCACAGCTGCTTGTCCAGAGACAAGCGCCCCTGAAGACTGCAGTCCTTCTTGTATCTGGGCTTCTGGGCACCTGTCCACCAACGTCCTAGTGCATTTCCCAGCTACGGTCGCAGCTTCAACTGAAGCTCTGATGCCCGCTCGAGTGAAAGCTGTGAGATTGAAGAAGAACTAACAGCTCACTTCATATTAAACTCTTTACTTTGGAACACAGAACGCTCACGGACGGGAGGTTCTCTGTTATGGACAGAAAAGGTGCACCGGGGTCGCTCACATGAGTGCTGAACATTGTCCCTAAGTCACAGGTGCCCACCCGGGAACAGTGGGGATGCCCTGGTGCTATTTGATTCCATGGCACCTCTTTTTTTTTTTTTTCCTGAGAGCAGTGTCTATTTTTAAAATTAAAATAAAATGATTTGTGTGAAGATTGCTGTAACTTTTGTATCCCCTGCGAGATTTCAGATACTATGATCCATTGCAAAACTCAGGAGAGAGATGAAGATCCGATTCAAAGTGTGAATGACAAAAAAGAAAATTTGAGATGTCAAAAATAATCCTTATGGCTTATTTAGATGTAATTAAATTGCTAAACCAATATATTTCAAGCTTTACACTGGTTGCCAAACCCAATCATGATGAATGTTGGCATCCTTGGTGAATTTTTCTTATTTTCACAGCATTTTTTTTTTAATTTAAGGAAAAGAAAATCACTGCAGAATATAGCACAGTTACATTATGGCTGATTGGAAGGAACTAAAAGGCTATGTAGAGAGTTTGGGGTCTATACTGTGCTGCATCTCTGCTTTGAGGATAGGTTCCATTTTCAATGGCCAATGTTAATGGCTCCTTTATCCTGTTTTACCTAAAGAATAAATAAAAAAAATTGAATTTGATTTGACTAGTTCAGAACATACAAGGAGTGATAGAGTTTGATGTCTGTGAGGGCTTGTTTTCTAATCCCTCGAGCAATTTGAGATATGACCAGGGACCCTCAAATCTTCTATATTTTGAGGGAAGGTAGAGTAACTATCTCAAGAAACTTGGTTCCTTAGACGTTCCCTGTTTTAGAAGCCCTTCTCACCACTTACATTCTCTTTATCTATCCCCCGGCATCTTCGTGTGTGTGTCTGTTATACACGACACTTTCTGTGTCTATCTATTACTGCATTAAGTACACTGTTGCTATATTATCCACTGTCATGCTTCTCTCTCCCAGTACATTGTCTTTGTGAGCAGGGGCTGTTTATTAATTTTATGATTCTAGTATCTAACGAGAGATGGACACGTAGCATGCAGTCAGTCTGTGTTGAATAAGTGATTCAATAAACGTATGCTGAATAAGTATATGAATCTATCTTTTTCTAAGGAAAAGTATTTGAATTTACTCACAAAAGATATCCTGTTCTTAATACTTGGACCTCTTCCACAATGTATGTGCATTCATTTAGCAAAGGTTATCAAAAGCTTACTAAGCACAAGACACCATGTTTAGCAAACGCTTACTAAGCACAAGACAAAATGCTACAAGCTGGCACCAAGGTGATGATTTAGCAATGCAGAGGTCTTTGGTGCTGACTCTGGCGAGAGCAGTTTGCATGTCGTGGTCAAGACAGCCACGACACACACATTGTCTGCATGGACATGTGAGCACACGGTGAGAAAATGGAGAAAGTGAGTTTGCAAGATGCTCGGACTGCATTTGGATAAGGGCAGAAGAAGGGAGCTTGGGTAGTGGCAATAAAAAGCACGAGGTCAGGAGGGGTTTTATTTATTGTGAAGTGGGAGAAATTAGAGCTCATTTAAACTGTTAGAAATGAGGAAACAGGGCACATGTGTAGATTTTACCTCCTATCTCTATGTTTCCTATGCAATAAGAAACTTGGTAAAATGTAGAGATTTAGGGTAGAGTGAGGCATGGATTGAAAGGTGTGTGGGTAATGTTGATTTTTTTTTTTTTTTTTTTCCTGAGACAGGGTCTCACTCTGTTGCCCAGGCTGGAGTGCAGTGGAACAATCATAGCTCACTGCAAACTCTGCCTCTTGGGTTCAAGTGATCCTTCCACTCAGCTTCCTGAGTAGTTGGGACCACAGGCACACCCACCACATCCAACTTTTTTTTTTTTTTTTGTATTTTTTTGTAGAGATGGGGCTTTGCCATGTTGCCTGGGCTGGTCCTGAACTCCTGGACTCATGCAATACACTCACCTCGGTCTCCCAAAGTGCTGGGATTACAAGCATGAGCCACTGCAACAGGCCCAATATCAATGTCTTAAAATTATTTCTGTGATAAATAGGATAACAGACTAGAATGATTATGAGTACAAAGTCTGGCTGATAGAGGGCAGGACAGAAACTGAAAGACTGTCCATACAATGACTGACTTTTTCTCAGGGAAGCAGACTCTCCGATAAGAATAGGAGTAAAGAGAGTTGAAGCTGGAGATGACTGAATCGATACATTGAAAAGACCCATAAATACACTGAAATGATAATAGGCCAAGGGAATTTAGAATATTGGCAAGAGTGTCTAATTGAAAAGTCACATAATCCTGCTTAGATTGGGAAAGTGAGCTCAGTTAAAGGGGACTAAAAGAAAGGGACGCAGTGGAAAATGGACTGGCACCTCCAGGAGAAATGAATAGCTGTGTGGTCGTCACAAAGCTGGAAGGACAGGTAAGTGTGGCCAGAGCATGGCATTTCAGCAAAGGTGAATTTTGATCTGGTGTTTGACTATGAGAGTCGGTGGATGAAGTCATGTTCAAGAGCAAGTAAATGTAAATGGGGTGAAGAGAACAAGGAACTGAGGTCAAGGAAATGTAAATGGGATGAAGAGAACAAGGAACTGAGGTCAAGGAAATGTAAATGGGGTGAAGAGAACAAGGAACTCAGGTCAAGCTGTTGGAGGAGTTATCAGCATGGAAATTCAGCTCGTTCAACCTTGTGGCTGGACTTGCAGTAGCGAATGTGTCTGTGAAAGAGAAGTCCAGGCCAACCACTCATGAAACGGAGGGACTGAGCAGCAGGGATGCAGTGGTGAGAAGGAGGTGGATTGAGCCATGCACCATGTTGCCAGAGGAGCAGAGTGTTCCCAGGAGGGCAGAGAAGACATGTCTAGAGATGACACTACCGAATAAAGTCAACAACTCCACGTTTTCTTCCTGAAGTAAGTAGGTGGGTGCTGTAGACTGAATTGAGTCTCCCTCATTCATACATTGAAACCTTGACCCATAATGTGATGGTATTTGGAGATGGGTCTGCAGGAGGACGGGCCCCTGGTTGGCCTTTGCTAATCCAGCCCTCCCTGACCCTGCTCGTAGTTCTCAGGATAACTGTGGAATGTGCTGAGAATGAGCATCTGAGTTGAGGAGGAACTGTCTGAAACAGCCTGGGCTCTTTTCTTTCTCCTAGAACAGGGTGTCCTGCACTGCTTTGGCTCAGTGAGTCCAGTTGCCCAGGGTATAAAACCCAGGACGAGAAGTGGATATCTGCTGCCAGGTCCCCCAGCTGCCGTCCAAGTGGGGCACAGGCAAGCGTTAACTGCATCCACCCTGGGAGGCTTCCCTGAGGCTTGGGGGCACAGCTAGCCATGGATTGTAGGCTGCTATTATTCTTGCTGCCTGTGTGTGAATGATAAATGTGCTTTGCCTGATGAGCTACATGAATATTCTGTCCTCCCGACTCAGACTCTGGGCAATGGGTTTATGCACAGCCTTCTCCCAGATCTGGTGAGGCATTTAGAGTCTTGGCAGATCTGAGGATCTGAAAAGGTGTTTAGAGTCCTGCTAGATCTAGAAGCCTTAGCAGAACCTGGAAAGGTGTTTTGAGTCCTCCCCTGGGATTCGTACCTGGTGGACAGTGAGTCCCTCCTAGGACCTGGTGTATTTCTGCTTCTAGGATCCTTTGGGAGATAGCTAGGTTTACATGAGGCCATGAGGCTGGACTTCCATGATGGAATTAGCTCCCTTAAAAGAAGAGACACCAGGGCCAGGCACGGCGGCTCATGCCTGTAATCCCAGCACTTTGGGAGGCTGAGGCGGGTGAATCACCTGAGGTCAGGAGTTCAAGACCATCCTGGCCAACATGGTGAAACCCCGCCTCTACCAAAAATACAAAAAATCAGCTGGGCATGGTGGCACATGCCTGTAGTTCCAGCTATTTGGGAGGCTGTGGCAAAAGAATCACTTGAACCGGGGAGGTGGAGGTTGCAGTGAGCTGAGATCACGCCACTGCACTCTAGCCTGGTGACAGAGTGAGACTCTGTCTACAAAAAACAAAACAAAACAAAAAGAGACACCAGAGAACTTTAACCAAATGGGTGGGAACCTTGATTGATGTTGGACTTCCGGCCTTCATGGCTTTGAGAAAATAAATATCTGTTGTTGAAGTCACTCAGTTTATGCCTGTTGTTTAGCCACTCAGCTTATTTTGCTATGATGGTTCGATCTGGCTGATACAGTGCATGAGCTTTGTATTGCAGCGTCTCCAAGACAATTATTTGCAGAATCTTAATTGATAGCTCAGTTGTTTCATAATGCTACAGGGCCCCTGAGAAGGAGGAGGGAACCCTGGATTCTTAGGTTATGTTCATGTTGAGTGTGCCGCGCCTACCAGTTACCTGTCAAGTTACATACTCTTTGGTGCACTAATTCTGTTCTATAAATAGCAAGGTGGAAAGAAGGAGGGAAGAAGAGCAATTAGGAGAGGAAAGGGAAAAAAATAATTATCGTGGAGTCGGACACCTAGCTCCAGTCTCAGGTGCACTGTGTCCCATCTGTTATGAAAAGTAATACTCACCACCCACCTACTTTGCAGGTCATTGTGAAAGTATATTAGAAATAATGACTTTGCTCTTCCCTGATAAAAGGGTTGTGTTTGCACAAAAACGATATTAGCTCAATCATGGTAAAATTGGTTTTTGCTTTCAACAAGGCCAGAATTGTTAAAGGTAGAAAAGTCTGCGTGGGATAAATTATGCAATTAAGTTCCTCTTAACATGACTGAAAAGAACCCAATTTATACCTCCAGAGTGGAATAGGCAGACTCTGGAAATAAATCCCTGAGCCACAAGATGCTGTTCTATTTTTGCAAGATGCACAGATAGCTGGAGCTCTGTGAGACACTCATTTGAAGGCTCTCTTCTCCCTGTCTGAGGAGGGGGCAGAGAAAAAGCACCAAGCCTTTCAAAACGACTGCTCTCTTCTTTCCCTCGGGCTTTTCCCCTGGAACACTGCTGGTGCTGATTTTTGGGGAAAACTTAAAGCAGCTTAACTGGTATGTCCCGCAGCTGCTCAGGTAAAGCCCTAGGCAGACATGAAGCCAACCATCATTAGCAGTCGGGATCTGAAGAAGGCCTTCTGCAAAAATATTCCTTTCCATCTGCCGTGATCTGGGAGTGCTTTGAATGAGACCTTCCCTCCAGCAGGTGGCTGGGAAATTGCTCATCTTTACCTGAGAAGACAGCAGTTTGGCTGACGAGTCTTTCTAAATTTCTCTCACTCCACTGGCCCTGAGGAGCTTTAGGAAGGAACTCCATTCCATAGAGAAGACGGAGTTTTTGCCTTCAAGGAGTGTGCAGTATATTTGAGGAAATCACGCACACATGATTGCAAGTTCCCTTCATTTATATTTTGATTATCTTTAGGTGAAGGACCATGTCATAAAACTCTGGGGCCCTGCAGGGCCTGCAGCTTGAACTGGCAGGGTGCGCGTCCTGCAGTGCTCTTGGCTATTCGGTTCCCATTACCTTCGATCTTCCACTGTTTCACTCCAGCCTTCGAGCTGCGCTGGAGCAGATTCTTCTGCTGGAAACGTCCTTACCCCAGATGTCTTTAGGATTCACTCTCTTTGCTCCTTCAGACTTTTGTTTAAAGGTCACCTTATCTAACGTTTAAAGTTACAACTTATGCTCCAGCACCAGCTTCATCCCTCCAGTCTCATTTCCATGTTGCTTAGACCATAAGTCTAAGTATGGTTTTAGACCATACGACATAATTTACTTATTATATCTATCATTTATTGACTATCTCCCCCATCAGAAATGCAAGCTCCATGAGACAGGAGATTTTCTCTCTTCTGTTTATTGGTGTGTCTCACACATCTAGAACAGTGCCCAGGACAATGTAGGCCCCAATGAACACCTGTTGAATAAATGAATGAACAAATGAATGCATCTATATCTATATTGATAAGAAAACTATATATATATATTTTTTTCTTGAGATGGAGTCTTGCTCTGTCGCCCAGGCTGGAGTGCAGTGGCCGGATCTCAGCTCACTGCAAGCTCCACCTCCCGGGTTTACGCCATTCTCCTACCTCAGCCTCCCTAGTAGCTAGGACTACAGGCGTCCGCCACCTCGCCCGGCTAGTTTTTTGTATTTTTTTTTTTTTAGTAGAGACGAGGTTTCACCGTGTTAGCCAGGATGGTCTCGATCTCTTGACCTCGTGATCTGCCCGTCTCGGCTTCCCAAAGTGCTGGGATTACAGGCTTGAGCCACCGTGCCTGGCAAGAAAACTATTTTAATAGATTTTAATTTTCACAGCAGCTCTGTGGGATGGTTTCTATGAACTCAGTTTTGCAGATTAGGAAACAGAGTCTGAGGTCACGTAAGTGCTTGCCCCCAAACAAGCTGATATAAATGTTAGAGCTTAGAGTTAAACTCTTATCTTTGTGTTTTCAAAAAGTGAGTTTGAAACCACTTAATTAGGACATTTTTGTTAGTTTGAACGTGTCTAATTTATTGAGTTTAAATATGAGAAAAAGGAAGCAAGTTCTGGTAGCTAATAAAAATCCATGGCCTACACTGAGTTTTTAATTCTGTTGCTGCTAGAATTCTGATGTTTCCATTTCAGATTCAAAGCTTTTTTATACATATTCTAGATCAGAGGCTCTTTCCCTCACTTGGTGAAGTCAACCTGCTCTTCAGAATATTATCTGTTCTCTCCAACAAACAAAGGAAATATGAAGGCCCATGTTCAAAAATTAAGCCAAAAGAAATATTCACACTGTATTGAGGGAATCCATAAATAATGGACTAGTTTTAGTCTTTTTTAAAATAATTCTGCCTTTATGGAAATTAAGTAATTACCAAATGTCAAATAGATCTTTGCATAGTTTATTGTAGATTTAGTTTTAGTAATTTTTGCATCTTCTGAAAGGCTCCTACCAAATGCATTTTCTAATAAATTACCTAAAGGTAAAGTTTGTTTGGACAATGTCTACGTTTTGTATTCTTCAAAGAAACAGTTTACACCTAAGTTTAACTCTTGTAAATTGTTAAAAATCACCTAGGTGGCCGGGCGCGGTGGCTCACGCCTGTAATCCCAGCACTTTGGGAGGCCGAGGCGGGCGGATCACAAGGTCAGGAGATCGAGACCACGGTGAAACCCCGTCTCTACTAAAAATTACAAAAAATTAGCCGGGCGCGGTTGTGGGCACCTGTAGTCCCAGCTACTCGGGAGGCTGAGGCAGGAGAATGGCAGGAACCCGGGAGGCGGAGCTTGCAGTGAGCTGAGATCCGGCCACTGCACTCCAGCCTGGGCGGCAGAGCGAGACTCCGTCTCAAAAAAAAAAAAAAAAAAAAAAAAAAAATCACCTAGGTAGTTTGTCACAATGGCTTAGAGCCTCTGGAAAATACTCTTGAACACACGGATGACCTTTTCAGCAGCACAGAGGGAGTGCACCAGGTGCAAACCCAAAGGCTGCTCACTTAAAGCCAGCGCGCTTTGCTGAAGTCGGGTCTCAATTATCTTCCCCTGAAATGTTCAGGTCGGCAAACTAAATAGGTCTGCAAACTTGGGAATTGGCTGGTTTAAGCATAACAATAGAGATTCAGACAACTCTGAGAAGGGCGGTTCTGAAGAGTAACATACTGAGAAGCAATTAAAGTAGAACGAAATGTTGGCATCTCAACAAGGAGATGCAAAAATAAGTGAACAAATGTCCTGCTGGGGAGATAGGAAGGTGTGGTTTCATGGCACTCGGCTATGTGTTTGTCATGGAACCTTTCCTTCTGCAGGCTCTGATTTGGCATTCCGACATGTGAAGCAGAGACATGGTGAAAAATTGTTTCATTTCTCCTTCTCTTCCTTTCTCTCTCCCTGGCTTCATCTCCCTCTCCTTCCCTTCCTTTCTTCTTTCCATTTTTTTCTTTGTTTTGTCTGTCTTTGCTTTTTCTTTCCTTCCCCCTTTTTCCTTCTAGAATAAGGTATTTTATATACTCAGGCTTCAAAAATTACCTTGTTATTTGCCATCCACTGATAACAGGACTTATGGAAGATGAACATAGTGTTATATCAGCCTCCAGATTCTGTCTGCAGTGTATTCTGTTTGCACTATATCAAGAAAGTCCTGATTCACATAGGTAAGCAGTTACTTACATGCGCCATCATATGGTGGCCCCCCTCAGCTTAAGTCAGCACACAGCACACACATCCATGTACCCCCAGAGAAGAGTTGCAAACATCCCAAACCAATGCTCTGTCTCAAGAGTTCAGAGTGGAGATAGAGGTAGAAAGAAAACACCTGTAGTTCAACCAAAAATAAATTAATATGGTGATATGAAAGCAGAAATGCACTTGGCATTCCCCAGTGTGTGAGCACAGGACATAATACGTTCCAGCTTGCAACTCAAGTGTGTCTGTAGGTTAGTTTACCATTAACAAGTTAAAATATCTTGTAAATATATCAATAAGTGATTGAATAAATAAATCAGGAGAGTAGACAAAACTTCCTTCCAAATAACAATTCCAATTTCTTCCAAATAAGAATTCCAAATAACAAATGTGGAAGGAATGAAGGAAATGGGAAAATCACCTTCAGACCTGCACAGTAATGATGTCACGGGACAGAAACTCTGAAGAATAACAAATTCATGGCAAAATTTAACAAAGAGCAGGGTACTTACATAGCCCCAAGCATCTCCTCCAAATACTTGCAGAGTACTGGAATGGTTTCCACAGGGCCCCACACTCCTGCTATGCCTTCCATGAGGAGGTGGAGCTCAGTCTCTCCATCCTAAGTCCTGAGCCTCAGCTGCACCTGGTGACTCTGTGGAAGGTGAATTCCCAGAATGAAGAAAGGAGAATGGTGACTCAGCAGAGTGAGGGAAGGGAGGGTGACTCGCAGAGGGAGGGAAGGGGAGGATGATGCGCAGAGTGAGGGAAGAGGAGGGTGACGCGCAGAGTGAAGGAAGGGGAGGGTGACTCGCAGAGTGAGGGAAGAGAGGGTGACTCAGCAGGGGGAGGGAACGGGAGGGTGACTCACAGAGTGAGGGAAGGGAGGGTGACTCACAGAGTGAGGGAAGGGAGGGTGACTCACAGAGTGAGGGAAGGGAGGGTGACTCACAGAGTGAGGGAAGGGAGGATGATGCGCAGAGTGAGGGAAGAGGAGGGTGACGCGCAGAGTGAAGGAAGGGAGGGTGAATCAGCAGGGGGAGGGAACGGGAGGGTGACTCACAGAGTGAGGGAAGGGAGGGTGACTCACAGAGTGACGGAAGGGAGGGTGACTCACAGAGTGAGGGAAGGGAGGGTGACTCACAGAGTGAGGGAAGGGAGGGTGACTCAGCAGGGGGAGGGAAGGGAGGGTGACTCAGCAGGGGGAGGGGAGGGAGGGTGACTCACAGAGTGAGGGAAGGGAGGGTGACTCAGCAGGGGGAGGGAAGGGAGGGTGACTCAGCAGGGGGAGGGGAGGGAGGGTGACTCACAGAGTGAGGGAAGGGAGGGTGACTCACAGAGTGAGGGAAGGGAGGGTGACTCAGCAGGGGGAGGGAAGGGAGGGTGACTCAGCAGGGGGAGGGGAGGGAGGGTGACTCACAGAGTGAGGGAAGGGAGGGTGACTCACAGAGTGAGGGAAGGGAGGGTGACTCAGCAGGGGGAGGGAAGGGAGGGTGACTCACAGAGTGAGGGAAGGGAGGGTGACTCACAGAGTGAGGGAAGGGGAGGGTGACTCACAGAGTGAGGGAAGGGAGGGTGACTCACAGAGTGAGGGAAGGGAGGGTGACTCAGCAGGGGGAGGGAAGGGAGGGTGACTCACAGAGTGAGGGAAGGGAGGGTGACTCACAGAGTGAGGGAAGGGAGGGTGACTCACAGGGGGAGGGAAGGGAGGGTGACTCAGCAGGGGGAGGGGAGGGGGTGACTCACAGAGTGACGGAAGGGATGGTGAGTCACAGAGTGAGGGAAGGGAGAGACTCACAGAGTGAGGGAAGGGAGGGTGACTCACAGAGTGAGGGAAGGGAGGGTGAATCAGCAGGGGGAGGGAAGGGGAGTTTCTCGCAGGGTGAGGGAAGGGGAGGTGACTCCCAGAGTGAGGGAAGGGATGTAACTCTCAGAGTGAGCGAAGGGGAGATGACTCGCAGAGTGAGGGAAGGGAGGGTGACTCAGCAGAGTGAGGGAAGGGAGGGTGACTCACAGAGTGAGGGAAGGGAGGGTGACTCACAGAGTGAGGGAAGGGAGGGTGACTCACAGAGTGAGGGAAGGGAGGGTGACTCACAGAGTGAGGGAAGGGAGGGTGACTCACAGAGTGAGGGAAGGGAGGGTGACTCAGCAGAGGAGGGAAGGGAGGGTGACTCAGCAGGGGGAGGGGAGGAGGGTGACTCACAGAGTGAGGGAAGGGAGGGTGACTCACAGAGTGAGGGAAGGGAGGGTGACTCACAGAGTGAGGGAAGGGAGGGTGACTCACAGAGTGAGGGAAGGGAGGGTGACTCACAGAGTGAGGGAAGGGAAGGGTGACTCACAGAGTGAGGGAAGGGAGGGTGACTCACAGAGTGAGGGAAGGGAGGGTGACTCACAGAGTGAGGGAAGGGAGGGTGACTCACAGAGTGAGGGAAGGGAGGGTGACTCACAGAGTGAGGGAAGGGAGGGTGACTCACAGAGTGAGGGAAGGGAGGGTGACTCACAGAGTGAGGGAAGGGAGGGTGACTCACAGAGTGAGGGAAGGGAGAGTGGAAGGGAGGGTGACTCACAGAGTGAGGGAAGGGAGGGTGACTCACAGAGTGAGGGAAGGGAGGGTGACTCACAGAGTGAGGGAAGGGAGGGTGACTCACAGAGTGAGGGAAGGGAGGGTGACTCACAGAGTGAGGGAAGGGAGGGTGACTCACAGAGTGAGGGAAGGGAGGGTGACTCACAGAGTGAGGGAAGGGAGGGTGACTCACAGAGTGAGGGAAGGGAGGGTGACTCACAGAGTGAGGGAAGATAGGGTGACTCACAGAGTGAGGGAAGGGACGGTGACTCACAGAGTGAGGGAAGATAGGGTGACTCACAGAGTGAGGGAAGGGAGGATGACTCACAGAGTGAGGGAAGGGAGGGTGACTCACAGAGTGAGGGAAGGGAGGGTGACTCACAGAGTGAGGGAAGGGAGGGTGACTCAGAGAGTGAGGGAAGGGACGGTGACTCAGCAGAGTGAGGGAAGGGAGGATGACTCACAGAGTGAGGGAAGGGACGGTGACTCAGGAGAGTGAGGGATGGGAGGGTGACTCAGGAGATTGAGGGAAGGCAGGGTGACTTACAGAGTGAGGGAAGGGAGGGTGACTCAGCAGGGGGAGGGAAGGGAGGGTGACTCACAGAGTGAGGGAAGGGAGGGTGACTCACAGAGTGAGGGAAGGGAGGGTGACTCACAGAGTGAGGGAAGGGACGGTGACTCAGCAGAGTGAGGGAAGGGAGGGTGACTCACAGAGTGAGGGAAGGGACGGTGACTCACAGAGTGAGGGAAGGGAGGGTGACTCACAGAGTGAGGGAAGGGAGGGTGACTCAGGAGATTGAGGGGAAGGCAGGGTGACTTACAGAGTGAGGGAAGGGAGGGTGACTCAGCAGAGTGAGTGAGACATTTTCCAAAAGCGATGACCAGTACTCCTCACAGTGGTCAAGGTTAGAAAAGACAAGGACGTCTGATGAGAAATTGTCCCAGATTGAACAGCACAGAAGAGATGGGATGACAGATTTGGATGTGGGATACTTGATTGGCCTCTGAGACATAAGAAGGACGTTAGTGGAAAAAAGGATAAAATCTTAAAGTCTGCAGTTTGGGGCCTGTGAAAATGTCAATTTCTCAGGTTTGATAAAGAGACCCTGCTTACGTCATTGTTAATATCAGGGAATCCTGGGGTATCAGCATGAGCAACTCTGTCCTATTATTTTTAACTCTTCTCTATGCCTAAAATTATTTCAAAATGAAAAGATTTAGAAATGATTTAGAAGCAAACAGTAGTAGAACTGCTGCTGTGTCCTCATAGAACATCTGTATTTAATAAAGTCTAGTTTATGATTTTCTGGGATACCTGAAAGACCCCAGCCAGGTATCAGAGAGAGTTGGATTTGAATTCTTATTAGAATAATTCTTTGTAATGAAAATTTGGGCAAGTTATTTAACTCCTAAACTAAAATACCTCATATGTAAGATAAAGTAATTTTATTAAAGATTACTGTAAAGATTAAATGAGAAAATATACAAAGCATTAAGTACATAAAAGAATAATTTCTTCTCTCTCCATATTTCTGTGTGTAAATGAAAACCAAAATATGCAGTTAATTATATGGGTATATTAGCCAAAAGAGATAACGAAAACTTAGGTAGAAGAAAGAGACATTTAAATAATTTTAAAGCTATAATTTCTGTTAAAGATCTATATCAAATACATCATTCTTTTTTCTTTCACTTGGTTTATTAAGTTCATCTAGGGTTTATCTACTCAAGTGAAGTAAAATAAAATATTCAATTAGTACAGTGAATATAGGTGACCAGCCAGATGATACAAATGATAATCTGGTTTTTTCTCATTGGCTCCTTTTTCATACATAAAATTTTCCAAATAATTCCATTTTCTTATCAGTTTGACTTATGCAAATACAGACTTAACGCGGCTTACTTATGACTATATTGTACTTACTGGTGTTCCTAATGGCTTTATAAGGTCTCTTTTTCTGTGTTTATTATTAGGGCCAATTCTTGAAATCATTTACTTCTTTCCACACTGACAGAATCCTTCATGTCTTCGATTTTCAGTTATTAACTTTTAAGAGAGGTTTTTCTATGACATAGGAAACACAGTTGACTTTTGATTATTTTATGGAGGCTTGACCTGGTCTTCAATGTCTTCCCTTTATTTGTCTTATATTTTAAAATATAATAATAATTTCATTTGCATTTAATTAATTTTTTCTAATATATTTTTTAGAATAAGTTTACTGCTAGGATTTCATGGCAAAAGGTTTAGCATATTTTGAATTTTTTTTTGTTTTTGAGACAGGGTCTCACTGTGTTGCCCTGCCTGGAGTACAGTGGTGTGAACAGAGCTGGCTGAAGCTTCGACTTCCTGGGCTCAGGTGATCCTCTCACCTCAGCCCCTCAAGTAGCTGGGTCTAGAGGTGCATGCCCCCTTGCTTGGCTAATTTTTTTATTGTTATTTTTTTTTAGAGACAGGGTTTCACCATGTTGCTTAGCGTGGTTCGAACTCCTGGGCTCAAATAATCCTCCTGCCTTGGTCTCCCAAAGTGCTGGAATCACAGGCACGAGCTACGGCACCTGGGCTATTTTAATTTAAGTGGAAATGAGATCCAAGTTAATTCCAAGTTTATTTCCAAGGTCAAGGACTGAAGGATGATATGTGGTAAATTCACGTGCGAGTTGGATATGACCTTTGGAAGGAGCTCTCACATGCCCCAGGAATAATTGGAGATGGGGTAGGACAGAGTGGTGTCAGTGGTAGGAGTGAGCCCCAGGGGAGGAATCTGATTTGTTTTAAACCACAGGAGACAGTTCAGTAAGAGAGGTAAACAAGAAGCAAGTGGGGAATTGACATGATTGGATCCCACAAAGGAGTTTAAAAGTATTAGAAGCGGGCTAGACACTGTGGTTCACGCCTGTAATCCCAGCGCTTTGGGAGGCTGAGGCAGGCAGATCACCTGAGGTCAGGAGTTTGTAGACCAGCCTGGCCAACAGAGTGAAACCCCATCTCTACTAAAAATACAGAAAATTAACTGGGCGTGGTGGTGGATACCTGTAATTCCAGCTACTCCTATGGCTGAGGCAGGAGAATGGCTTGAACCCAGGAGGCGGAGGTTGCAGTGAACCAAGATTGCACCACCGCACTCCAGCCTGGGCGACAGAGCAAGACTCTGTCTCAAAAAAAAAAAAAAAAAAAAAAAAAAAGAAAAGAAAAGAAAAGGAAAGTCAAGAAGGGAGAATCCAGGCAAAGACCTGAAAGACTCGTAATTTTTTCACACTGTCCTTCCCAAACCCATGCCCGCCTGGGACCTCAGAGTATGACCTTGTTTGGAAACAGGGTCTTTGTCGATCCCGTTAGTTAAATTAAGATGAGGTCACACTGGATTAGGGTGGCTCTTAATCCAATGCTGGGTATCCTTGTGAGAATATCATGTGAAGACACAGAGAAACGGGGGAGGCCGTGTGAGCATAGGCAGGGAACAGAGAGAGGCAGAGGCCAGCCGGGGATGCCGGGAGTGGCTGCATCTGCCCAGAGCTGACAGAGGCAGGGATTCTTCTCTGGAGACCTCAGAGCGCGTGTGGCCCTGCCACACTTTGACTTCGGACACCTGGCCTCCAGGACTGTGAGAGCACTTGGCCACACAGTTCGCGGTGATTTGTTGGGCAGCCACAGGAAATGCACGTGCTTTATTTTCCTTTCTGTACCTGCTAGGAAGGGACACCTGAGTAAGGTGGTCAAGCTGGCATTTCCTTATGAAAGTGATTTCAAAAAGATTTTCTAAGGCTGGGCGTGGTGGCTCACGCCTGTAATCTCAGCACTTCGGGAGACTGAGGTGGGTGAATCACCTGAGGTCAGGAGTTCAAGACCAGCCTGGTCAACATAGTGAAACGCTGTCTGTACTGAAAATACAAAATTAAAAAAAAAATAGCTGGGCATTGTGGTGCACACCTGTAATTCCAGCTACTCAGGAGGCTGAGGCAGGAGAATCGCTTGAACCAGGGAGGTGGAGCTTGCAGTGAGCCGAGATCAAGCCATTGCACTCCAGCCTGGGCAAAGGAGCAAGACTCCATCTCAAAAAACAAACAAACAAAAAGATATGAGAATGCAGATAGAACGTAAAAATAACCTTACATTTATCAAGTGTTCAGATAGAAATAACACATACTGATGAGCAAAATGTTTGTGGTTGAAACATATATAAGAAAGTGGGAAATATTCCACCGTCAGTTTTCCACCCAGACAGCTGAGTTTCCAATAGCTCCAACCATGCTGGGTGTCCAAGAGCTCTGGCCCTGCATGGCCTCTGCCTCAGGGGATGGCAGTAACACCCGCAGCGGCTCAGGTGGCTGTTGGAGCGACCCTGCAATTCTCCAGCTGGGCACCATTGGTTCCATTCATTCCCTGCCTTGGATCCTCCAACTGCTTCCGTGGTCCTTCCATATCCATCTTCCTAAACTTGAGATTTGACCTTGTCAATCCCACGTCTTATAACATCCCATTGCATTCCTTTATCTGCCGGGCATGGTGGCTCACGCCTGTAATCCCAGCACTTTGGGAAGCTGAATCAGGTGGAACACCTGAGGTCAGGAGTTCTAGACCAGCCTGGCCAACATGACAAAACCCTGTCTCTACCAAAAATGCAAAAGTCAGCTGGGTTTGGTGGCAGATGCCTGTAATCCCAGCTACTCCCGAAGCTGAGGCAGGAGAATCGCTTGAACCCAGGAGGCAGAGGTTGCAGTGAGTGGAGATAACACCATTGCACTCCAGCCTGGGTGAAAGGGCAAGACTCCATCTCAAAAAAAAAAAAAAAAACCTTTTTCTTTTAGCAGCACTTACTCAAGATGTACAAATGCTCCCCTTAAGCCTGTAGTTTGGCAACCCCTTAAGTCTATTTTTTTTTGAAATTTTCTCAACATTTATTTAAAGAGGAGAGTAAGAAACTGTTGTTTTCAGTGAATATTATTATCTCTTCTGTATAAAAGGGGGTGTACTACATGCAATGAATATTTTGAAAGCTCTTCTCTTGTATGGAATTGTCTTCATTTTGCTGCACTCACAGACCCAACAGACTGTGCCACCTTTCCCTAGTTTCTCCTGTTTTAAAACCAGCTGCATCGTTCGCGTGCCCTGAAGTGGTACTGAACTAGCAGAACAGGGCATTGTAAAGATGCTGCAGCAAAACCAATAAAGATTTACACTGGCAGAGTGGGTCAGCTGAGGTTCCTGAAACCAGTTTTCCACTCAAGGACACTGTCTGCTTCCTGAGCTGCTGCACCAATACCCACTTCTCCAGTTCTGTAAGTGGTGAAATAGCAGAGACCCCAAATCTCCTCCCATAGCTCCAGCTTTTCCCCAAGGTTGTGACTGGGAGCACCTGCCCCCCGGTGCACCCTGCAGTCCATGCCTTGTGCTGGGATGAACTCCAGTTCAGCAGCCTGGCACACGGGTTCCCAACCAGTGGGCCCACATGCATCTCACTGGTTCCTTTCTCCCACTCTTCATGCCTCTTCCCTCCTCCGTTTTGCTCCATGCCTGAGTCAAGTGGAATCACTTGAACCTCAGAAGTAGCTGGACTCAGCTGGGCGCGGTGGTTCACACCTGTAATCTCAGCACTTTGGGAGGCTGAAGCAGGTGGATCGCTTGAGGTCAGGAGTTCAAGACCAGCCTGACCAACATGGTGAAACCCCATCTCTACTAAAAATACAAAAATTAGCCAAATGTGGTGGCTCACGCCTGTAATCCCAGCACTTTGGGAAGCTGAGGCAGGTGGATCGCTTGAGGTCAGGAGTTCAAGACCAGCCTGACCAACATGGTGAAACTCCGTCTCTACTAAAAATATAAAAATTAGTCAGCTGTGATGGCTCACGCCTGTAAGCCCAGGTACTTGGGAGGCTGAGGCAGGAGGAGAATCACTTGAACCTGGGTGGCAGAGACTGCAGTGAGCTGAAATGTTGCACTCCAGCCTGGGTAACAGAGCGAGACTCCCTGGAAAAGGAAGGAGGAGGAGGAGGACAAGGAGGAAGAGAAGAAGGAGGAGGAGGAGGGGAAGACAGGCTCTCTCTCCTTGAGCTCTTTCTGCTGCCTGGCTTGCCCGTTTCCCTGATTTGTCTTGGATGAGTTGTGCTTGTGTCTTGCCCACCGTGTAGAACAGGTAACCACCAACATTGTGTGTCTAAGGGATGTTTCACGGCCGCACCGCATCCCAGTGTAGACGGGGCTGGGTAACCCACAGGTCAGGGAAGCACCATGCCCGACACTGCAGGGGCCTGGTAGGAAGATCCCGCCCGCTCTTGCTACAATTCACATGTTCTGCATGTAGAGACTCAAGGGTCTGAGGGCAGAGACACAACACTGGGCTCAGGCTCCTGTAGACCTGGGAATCAGGGCTACAGAAGCCCAGATATTTGAGGACTAGGTGCGGGAGCTGGAGAAGGCTTTGTCAGGCAGTAGGCATTTGAATCATGACTTAAAGGGAAGAAATCCTTTACTCTAAAAATCAAAGTTGAGAAAAAAGGCTTTAAGAGCCCTTATAGAAAGCTACTGTAACTTGTACATATTATTAGTATTTTTGCTGCAAATTACTTTGGAGATCCTGTGTGCTATATTTATACACCTCATTAGTAATATTTAAAATCCATTCAAATTATTTTACTTTGTGCCCCTCTATGCTCCTTACAAATAGTTTCCCTGTTGTTCTTCCCGCCTGAGTCTGGGCCAGTGAGCTTTGTGGCTCCTTTACGGTGCAGACACATCATTTTCATATGATGAAATTCATTAGGATTCATTAAATTTGATCATAAAAAGAGCTTGGTATCCCCTGGGGCAAGTTCATTAAAAGAATCTCTTTGGTTCTATTATGAATCATTTTCCCTTATCCAAAGGCAGCGCTGAAGATTTGCTGTGGGCAGGAGGCCCCGCAAGACAGATTCAGGAATCCAGCAGCCAAAAACCGAAGCCTGCACTGAAATTTCTGAATAAAAATATCCCAGTGGGAGAGGGAGGGCCATGTGGCTGTCTAGTGGCGCTCTGTGCTCGGTGCCAACTGCATCTCCGAGGACTGACTGGCACAGACGGTAATTATATCATTGCACGTCGTGCAGGGAAGAGCTGGGTGGAGAATGTGTGTGAGCTACTGACGGTGGATCTTCCCGGTAGGTCAGAGGAAATCTGTTTCGTTATCCATTGAAAGATTTTAGATGCATAGCTTCTGAAAGCCACGGCTTGAAAGATAACCATTGAGCCCTAAGACATTGCCTCTGTATCCCCTTTTCCTTCCATAATTAGAGCGTCCCCATAAGAGTAGGAGCTTCCATTCCCTTGGCTTCTCTGGGCAGGTTTACTGAGGTGGGACATCCTCCTGGCTGCTCTGCAGGTGACTTGAGTAAGTAATGGAAATCATGACAATACTATTCATCTAAAAGCCACATGCAAACATAACAGGAAGAGAGAGTTGGCTTGCAGAATGCATTTCACAAGAGGGTCTCTTGGTGTCATTTGAATGCCTTTTCTGCAACCTGTCTCCACTCAAAAAATATCTGTAGCGCTGACCATATTTTAACACTTACTGAAGAATGTGCCACTTGCTTCTTGCAAGAGAGTCACAGTTCTGAATCAGAAGGTTATTTATTCATCCGATTTTGTAGCACGGGGCTGCCAGCATGATGGGGCCATGCTGCCAGGGGTCGTCATATGGCTAAGACAGAGGGAGGGAGGGTGGGAGATGCTGTGACAGTCCCACAGCTGAGAAAGCAGCGCCAGGCCCCGGGGTGTAAGCCTGAGACCGCCTCCAAGAAGAGCCAAAGAAGGGACTGGAAAGAACAACTAACCTGCAGATAGAAAGGAGGTGTGTGTGCCTCAGCGGCTGCTCTCTGGAAAATCTCATTTCATCTCCTGCTCCTGGAATCCAGCTAAATCTGCAGGTGGGCTTTGGGGCCCCTGCACCTGCTCTACAAACCCTACATTTACACACACATTTATTTATTTATCAATTTTTATTTTAATTTTTCTGAGACAGATTCTCACTCTATCACCCAGGCTGAAGTTCAGGGTGCAATCACAGCTCACTGCAGCTTCGACCTCCCAGACTCAAGGGATCCTGCCACCTCAGCCTCCAGAGTAGCTGGGACTATGAGCATGTGCCACCTTGCCTAATTTTTTTTTTAAGAGATGGAGTCTCCCTGTGTTACCCTGGTTGGTCTTCAACTCCTGGGCTCAAGAGACACTCCTGCCTCAACCTCCCAAAGTGCTGGCATTATAGGCATGGGCCACCTTGCCGGGACCCTATATATGTGTTTTAAATAAACGTATTTGTTTCTCAACATTTTTAATCATTAAAAAACTTTAAGATTGCAAAATGACAGGGGTGGGGGAAGAAGAGGAATAATTATCTTTGGTCCAATTAACTTTGATAGATGCTGTCACTATCATTCATTTGGCTGTTTGCATCTACTGCTTTTTAATGTAATTAAAAAACATACTTTGTATTTTGAAACTGTAGCTACATGGGGGGAATAAGTTCTAGTGTACTATAACACTGCAGGGTGAACATGGTCAACAAAAATATATATTTCTGAGAAACTAGAAGAGAAGATTTTGAATGTTATCACAAAGAAATGGTAAATGTTCTAGGTGATAAATATGTTAATTACCCTGGTTTGATAGTTATGCATTGTATATTGCTCTGTAACCCATCAATATGCATCCTTATTATATGTCAACTAAAAATAAAAGGAAAAAATACTTTGCATTTTGGAATAATTGCAGAGTAACAGGAATTTGTAAAAATAATTAATAGAGCCCCTTCATCCACCTCTCCCATGATGTCATCTTTTGTCACAAGGTCAAAGTTCAAGGTCAAAGTACAAGCTCAAAGCCAGGATGTGGTCATTGGTACATCAATGTTAGCTGGATCACACAGACCTAATTCAGTGCTTACTAGTTTTTACATGCATTCGACTGCGTGTGTGTGTGTGTGTGTGTGTGTGTGTGTGAGATGTCTGGCAGAGTCTTACCCCATGCTGGATTTCCATAACCACCATCACAATCAAAGTGCACACCTGTTCCAGCCCCACGAGAAACCCCTTGAGCTGGCCTTTCATGTCTGCCTCCCAAGCCCCAGTCCCTGTCCCTGAGCAACTACGAATCTGTTCTCCATCTCTACTGTCATTTAGAGAATGTTTATAAATGGAATCACACAATATGGAACCTTTTGAGGTTGCCATTTTTCACCAGGCCTGATGCCCTGGTGATCCATCTGGGTTGCAGTGTGGGTCACGAGTCCGTTCCTCTTTGTTGCTCAAATAGCAGTTTGTTCTGTGGATGAACCATGGTTTGCAGAACCTCTCGCTCACTGCAGGAAGTTTATGTTGTTCCAGTTCTGGTTTTTTTCTGCTGTTACAAAGAAAGCTGCCTTAAGTATTCAGGCACAGCTTTTCTGTGTGGGTTAGTTTTCATTTCTCTGGGATCAATGCCCTGGAATACACTTGCTGGGTTACATGGCAGGCATGTGCCTGGAGTTGCAAGCAACTGCCAACCTGTTTTCCAGAATAGCGGCACCATTTTCATTCCCAGCAGCCATGCATGAGTGAGTTCATTTCTCCACATCCTCACAAGCACTGGGTGTTACGACTATCTTTTATTTTAAATGTCCTGATAGGAGTGTCATGGTACTCCATTGTGCTTTTTATTTGCACACCCCAATGGCTAATGCTGTTGGACATCTTTCCATGGGGCTATTTACCATCTGTGTCTCCCTTTCAGTGAAATGTTCCCTAAGTGGGTTGCTTGTTTTTTTACTGTTGAGATTTGTGAGCTCTTTTTAGATTCTAGATACGACTTCTTTGTCAGATATGAGGTCTGCAAATGATATCTTCCAACCCGTAGCTTGTCTTTTCATCCTGTTAACAGGGAATTTGAGAACACAGAATTTTACACTTTGATGAAACTCACTATCTTTTTTTTTCTTTTGGTTCATGTGTCTGGCGTCATGTCTCTGAACTCTTTGCCCGGACTTAGTTCCTGAAGATTGCCTTCTGTTTTTTCTTCTAAAAGTTCTACATTTTTTATTTTATATTTATATTTGTAATCTATTTTTAATTAATGTTTTTACAGTACAAGTTTCAGGTCAAGGTTTTTTTTTTTTTTTTTTTTTGCTTTTATATTATATATGTAATAGCTCCAGCACCATTTGTGTTAAAAGACACATACTATAAAATTTACCACATTAAGCATTTTCAAGTGTACAGTTCAGGGGCATTAAGTACATTTACATTGTTGTGCAACCAGCACCACCATCCACCTCCAGAACTTTTTCATCTTTCCAAACTGAAACTTGGTACCCACTAAACAATGATTCCCAATTTCCCATCCCCCCATTCTTTGGTAAACACATCTCCACTTTCTGTTGCTGTGAATTTGACAAATCTAGATGCTTCATGTGAATAGAATCATGTCATATTGTTCCTTTTGTGACTGGTTTATTTCATTTGGCATAATGTCCTCAAGATTCACCCATGTTGTATAACGCGTCAGAATTTATTTCATTTTTAAGGCTGAATAGTAATTCCTTGTACATGTAGACCACATTTTGTTTATGCAAACAAAACAAAACAAAACAAAACTGAAAGCAAGCCCTTGAAGAAATGTTTGCACACCCATGTTCATGGCAGTGTCATTCACAGTAGCCAAGAGGTGAAAGCCATCCCAATGTCTGCTATCACTTTTTGTTTTTGGAAAAACTATCCTCCCTCCACTAAATTGCTTTTGCTCTTTTGACAAAAATCCATTTGGTATATTTGTGTTGTTCTATTTCTGGGGTTCTGCTCTGTTCCCTTGGGCCATGTGTCTGTCCCTCCATCCATATCATAGTCTCGATTATGGCCACTGCAGAATAAGTCTTGAGGTCAAGCAAAGTGCATTCTTCCATTTTTTTTCCCCAAAAATTATTTGAATTGTTCCAGTTTTTCATCTTCCCGTGTAAACTTTCATATAAACTTGGCATTGTCTATGAAGCCTTGTGCTGGAATTTTTATGAGAATTGGGGGGATCAATCTGGGGAGAAATGGCATCTTTCCCACATTAAACCTTCCAGTCCTGAACACGACATGGATTTTTGAATTCATTTAGGTATTCTTTGACTTATAATAATGTGCTTTCTAAGATTATACACAGCTTTTTGTCTGTTTGTTTTTGTAAAGATAGGCTGAAATTCAGGAAATCCTCAGCAAGAGACCAAAAAAAAAAAAATTGAAATTTTGTCCAGTGATGTGTTGATGGCAGGTCACACAGACTCACGAGGGCCAACTGCGTGCATCTCCTCCCCGCTCTGAGTTCAGCGACGGCACCTTGGCAGGGGAAATTGGCAATAGTGGACAAATGGTGGACAAATGCCAAAGCCCACCATACAAATGGACACATTCCATAAAGCAGACTGTCTTCCTTCCTTCCTGCCCTTCCCCTTCCCCTCCCCTCCCTTCCCCCTTTCCTTCCTTCTTTCCTTCCTTCCTTCCTTCCTTCCTTCCTTCCTTCCTTCCTTCCTTCCTTCCTTCCTTCCTTCCTTTCTTCCTTCCGTCTGTCACCCTTCTCCTCTCTTTCTTTGAAGGGGATTGTTAAACACCCACCTGCATACCCCTGACTATATCTAATTCATGGCTCTCCTATGAAGCCGAAGAGTGAGCCCATGGTGCGGGGCAGAATGAAGAGAGGTTGATTCATGGGCATAAATATATGCAGCTAAGGAAGGGCTAACACCTAGTGTCCCCAGATCAGTAGGGTGACTATAGTTTACAATCATCTATTGTACACTTCGAAATTGTTAGAAGATAATCATTTAAATGCTTCTAACATAAAACACAAATGTTTAAGCTGTTGGATATTAATTACACTGATTTCATCTTTTCATATCATATGAATGTATATGCCCTGCAAATATGTGCATCTATTATGTATCAATATAAAAAATTAGCAAAAGATAAATAGGAACGATCCCTTATGTCTGTGTCCTGGTTGTTTCTAGAGCTGGTGTTCCCGTTGTCAACACCCATCTTCCTGGTCATCACATTTGCTTTCTTATCTAGCACTGAATGATGTATCTACCCATTTGTCAGAATAAAAACGTGGCTTGGAGTGCAAAAGAGGGGAAAAAAAAAGTCCCAAACCCACCAACCAACCAAAAATAAGGGATGTGTAAGAGGCTGAATTTAGGCATATCCCTTTGGTGGAAAATCATGTGAGATTCACATGATGGATTAGTTTAAATCAAGCAGTCTGCCTAAGCATTTAGCCAGTATTAAGTCGAGATTTCTTGTATTTGTCTTATATTTGCATTGCAAGTGGCAATTGGTTAAAAAAGAAAAAATAAAACAACAATTACAATTTGAAAAAGGACAAATCGGTTTCTAGTAAAGCTGTAGCCATGATTACCCATCCTCTCCCTCTTCAAATACAACCTTAACCATAGCCCTACAGCTGGCCAGATGTGATCCTGTTGGCTAAAATGAGATCTTTGTGTATTAACCTATGTTGAGCTATGTGGTAATTTAGGCTGTACATTTTTATTCCAGTAGGGAGTGTGGCAATGGAGAAGGTCTCACTGGAAAGATTCCCTTGTTCAGGGAGAGAAGTTAAGCCACTCTCCTGGCTCCCTGGGCTGGAGCACATGGGGCCAACAGGACTCACTAGGCCGGGAACCCCATAATTTGGCATCAGTCCACCTGCATTTGAACCCAGGCTCTGATGCTCGCCCGGTCTTTGACCTCAATAAGTCTCTCTATTCTGTTTTATTAAGCTACTTTTTAGTAGTATGACAATGAGGCTATTATTCCAAAGTATGTTGACAGCTTTTAAAACATTGGAAAAGATCAATAGAATACACTGAACCCTTCCTTCAAGCACTCAGAGATAGCGACTCTCCATGTTTGAGTGTGAAATCCTCCAGTCTTCTCTTTCCATGCCAGGATATAATTATTTAACGGCCTTGTTTTCTCCTTTATTACCGTTTTCCCCAGAAATATGAGCTTATATTTTTCAGTTAACTTCCTGTTGTGAATATTTTTATTTGTCATAAAATCATGTTTCTGTGAATCCTGGGAGATTCGGTAATAGTTGCAAATATGTGAAGTGATGGGCAAAAAACAATGAACGCCTGCTATCCACATTTCTGAGAATAAAATAACAAGAGCTGAGTTAAAACGTTGTAGAAAAGGTGATCACAAGATTTTGGTAAAGAATTCACTGAGGAGGCTGGGATTATGTTTAACACACAACAAATATCTGGATTAAAATCCTTAAAAGCGAGAGGATACTAAACAGCTTCTGAGAAACTAGGAGGGTACGGCATCTTTGGAAGTGTTTGTTAGGATAGATAATTGATTATGACAGAAACCAGTCTGTCTTGGAGATTCCAGAACAATTCTGCCTGGAACGGGAGAGAGAACTAGGTCATCTTTCAAGGCCTCCACCAAATCTGTGATTCAGTGATTTGTCTGAATAATTGATGATGTGAACTGTAGTTACTCCCCGCTCCAGGGCAGACAGTATGCATGAAGGCAGTTGTAAAGAAAACCGTGCCGCAGACGCCCCAGTGAGTCATTTAGATGCTGGGCCGTCTCTGCTTGCTCTGCTGTGAGGTCAGCTGCATGTGCTTAAGCAACTTTGCTTCAGGTCACATCCTACGGGACACCCACGTCAGACTACTGCCTACTAATCATAGAGCCCCTCTTGTTCCTTTTTTCTCTTTTTCTTAAGCAACAATGGGCCATTTAACAGGACATTTATTTCAGCCCTAAGTTGTATTATCCTTGGTAATTTGCATATACCAGTATTAAAATTAAAAAATTACAGACTTCTGTAACTATTGTCTTAATCTAGTGAAAAATAAGATATCTATATATCTGGAGAGAAGTCTGTTCTCCGGAGGCAGCCCAGCACTTGCGTGCACTCGATGAACGGGAATGGGGCTGCATGAGGGCTGACCTGGATTTGACAACGGCACCAGGATGAGGCCGGTGTGCTGCCCTGAACGGTGGCCCTTGTGCTAAATACGAAACCTCTCTCTCCCACAGGCACAGCCCGTCACCTGCGTCTGGTTTTTGCTCCTCATTTTCTTCAATTTTCACTCTATTTATAGTTGAGAACCTTCCATTTCCCCCTGGTTGAAATACATTAGTTGCCATGGAAACTGCGATCCCCCCAGTGTGGATGGAGCCGAATGACACCTACAATTGCAGAGCACGGATGGCGTCGCCAGGGCTGGGAAATGGGCATCGCGGCTGGAGAGGGCACTGAAGGGCACAGATGAGAATAATGACAGCACACAGCACAACCGTCAGGGGCGGATGCAGCACCCCTGGGTCAGAAGTCGTGGAAGAAGCCATGGGTAACCAAAGCCCCCATGCCCCACACCACACGGAGGGGCGGGTCCCATCATAGGCCTAACCCCTGCAGGGTTCTTGTTTTCAGAAAATAAAAACTGGAGCTATAGCTGGTACTTGCAAAAAAAAAAAAAAAAAAAAATGCATTTTCATTTTGATAAATACTAAAATCATTCTATTTTCGAATGAATTTTTCTTGCACCTCTGTATGGGGGATGATATCCCTCTTCCCACGTATTTGAGTTCTTCCTGACATAAGAGAGTTTAGCACGCAGCCCTGAACTTCCCCCTCTTGCCTGCTCTTTCTTGGGAAACCCGGCTAGATGGGAGAACAAATGGTCCGTGTGAGAGTGCCACCGAATTCAGTGGGGAGTCAGCAGGTCTCGCTCTCCAACGCGGCATGGCAGGCCTGTCCCGACCCTTCAGTGTCAGCTCTCTGGTTTTCCCCAGGTTAGGTCCTTTCTGGAGTCGGCGTCGACCTTCTTTTTGCGTCCTAACCCAGCTCCTCCATCCCGTGGTGTTGTTTTCTGGTCTGTTTTCTCGTTCACAGGTGGGTGCCGGGAATCTTAACACAGCTGGGCAGCAAAACATGGACAAACCCTATCCAGCCGACCCTCGCCTGGAAGCTGCAGCTACGCCAAGGGAAGCCCTTCTTTTATTTTATTTTATTTCATTTTTTATTTTTTATATTTTTTATTATTGAGACAGAGTCTGGCTCTATTGCCCAGGCTGGAGTGCAGTGGTGCCGTCTCGGCTCACTGCAACCTCCGCCTCCCAAATTCAGTCCATTCTCCTGCCTCAGCCTCCGGAGTAGCCAGGACTACAAGCACCTGCCACCACGCCCTGCTAAGGGAAGCCCTTCTTATACGACCTCAATCCCCATACATTCCTTCTCCCTGGAGACGTCAGTTCCACGTTCCAGCGTAGATAATTGCTCATGCACCATTTGTTCCTGTAAATTTAGCACAATCAACGCTCTCACTCACTGGTTTTCTCTTTTCCTGTGATGTTGGCTTTATAGACTATTTTTAGTCCTATTTCATCTACACCTTGTTCCTCAGAATTCAGCACCTTGTCATGAAACCCTCCTACCCTTGACTCCTCCCCTGTCCTGTCTCAGATCTTGAGTCTACAATCTTCCTACAGGAAGGAAGGCAAAGATGTGTGTTTTAAAATTCTTAATATGACTCTACGTCCAAAAGAGACATTCGTTTCTGTTGATTAATTGGAGAGAGTTTCTTCTGGAATATGGGAAGTGCAGCACCACCAGCTGTGCTGCTTGAGGTGGCAGCAGAGGAGGCTGCGGGGAGACACGAACTTTACTAGTACTGTCTCCGTGCAGAGGAGCATACAGTACGCTCTACACACAATAACCCATTTAATGTTTGCAGCCGGGCTCTAAGAGAGGGGGCTATTTTTGTTCCTATTCATAAATGGGGAAAAAGTCCTGAGAGTTTGCCAGGATCCAAGAGGAAGTTCCCCCTCTGAGCTCTAAAGCTTCACTGAAAATGAACTAACAATAGGCAGATTAACAGGAGGAAGAGCGTACACGTTTACTTAATGTGCGTAAGCACAGAGGAATCCCAGGAGAATGATTACCTGGTAACCCAGCCAGGCCCACACACTTCTGTACTCTTGGGATATAGTATAGGGGAAGAGAAGATGGGGAAACCATGATAATTTTTGAGGGGTAGTAAGTAGTTTTCAGAAGGAATGGCTGGACCCAGTGCTCAGACACTGAACGATTCTCTTTGGAGGCTGAATGGGACCAGACGATGAACACTGGTTTGGAAGAAAGTTGAGCTGAGCTCCAGGTGTGGTGTTTAAGTTTCAGTCTCTTCCTCTGTCACAGGAGAGATAATCTTCTCTGGTTAATTAAATTTCTGGGAAAGGACTGAAGGCAATTGTGTTCCCCTCTGGGGGTCTGGTATCTAGGTAGATAAGGAAGCTTCCGAGAACGGCCACTTCCTGTGCATAAGGAGAGACTGAGGTCTGAGAGGCAGGAGCTGGCGGGAGGGCAGAGAGACCCAAGTCAAAGCACCGGGTTTGGGCTTTGTTCTCCTTCTCTGAGCACCGGATTTGGGCTTTGTTCTCTGAGTCCCAGCCATTGTTTAACTCCTGCAAGGTGGGCAGCTGGGACCATCTGTCTGACTCCCACACTCATCTCTCCGCGCCTGCCTGGTGTTCAGCCTCTTCCTGGAAGCTGCAGTCAGGTGGCTTCATCCACTTCTCCGTAAACACAGGAGGCTCTGGCTCCACACCTTTCCAGCGTCTCCCTCCTTCCCTGACAGGTCTTAGTCTGTTTTAATTTTGGCCTCTGTTTATTTCCTGAAATCTGGAAGTTAATTCCTAAGTTGACAGTGAGAAAACTCTGGCAAAAAGCAGCCTTAGGCAGCGTCATTTCATTCTTGGCCATGGTTTCCCCTCTTTTTTCTTTTCCTTTTTTTGTTTTTTTTTTTTTGAGATGGAGTTTATCTCTGTTGCTCAGATTGGAGTGTGGTGGCGCGATCTCAGCTCACTGCAACCTCTGCCTCCTGGGTTCAAGTGATTCTGGTGCCTCAGCCTCCCGAGTAGGTGGCATTACAGCTGTGAGCTCCCACATCTGGCTAATTTTTGTAATTTTAGTAGAGACGGGGTTTCACCATGTTGGTCAGGCTGGTTTCGAACTCCTGACCTCAAGTGATCCACCCACCTCGGCCTCCCAAAATGCTGGGATTACAGGTGTGGGCCACCGTGTCCAGCCTCCCCTCTCTCTTCTAACTTCTTGCTTTACAGAGCTCTTGTCAAGGTAACAGGGTGCTTGGCCGTCCTGAATGAGATGTTCAGCCATGTGGTTGTCTTTTTAGGTAGTGCCTGTCATTGGAGCAACTACATTATTAGCGGACAGTCCTAGAGATAAAAATAAAAAATACAAACCCTTACTTAGGTCAGTAGGGAGAAGGCACATGGCATGTCTGTCAGTCTGTATGAGAAGGGCCTGCAGAGCAGACCTGAGATTCTGTCGCTGAAGTGGGTGTGTACCGTGTCTTGGTACAAACGCTGACTCCGGTGGAGATGCAATATGTGGTAACGTGGTTAAGAACAAGATTTATTATACAGATTAATTATGTAAGGAAGAGGGTAGACCTACATTGCTCTCTGGGTAAAGGATAGACTTAGGCACTGATCAGAAATGGTCTCTGTTTACCGAAGTTCCTTCTTTGCACACAGAGCCGTGTAGTGAAAATGTCCATCCTGCACAAATAATGTGTTATAGCAAAATGAGCCAGTTAACTCGTCAGCTGAAATCAACCTAATTTAGGTTAAAAATTCTTCCTTTGTGTTTTTTTTTCTTTTTCCCCCTCCCCCTCCTCAATTCTTCCTTTTCTAAAAGGATCTTTTTACTTGATAAAAATCAAATTGGCCCCACATTAATTTATTTGGTCATTGGAACATGGAGACTTTTGCCAACATAACTATAGAACCTCTGTTTTTGTTTGATTTTATGACAGGGATGGGGTCTCACTGCGATTACAGGTGTGAGTCGCCATGCCCAACCAAAATCTCTTTATAGATGCGAAGTTTGGGAAGATGTGCCAGGTCCCCGATTCACCTCCAGTGTGACTCCGGAGTCGGGAGTAGGTCCCCTGAGAGCCCCAGTCACTGGACTTCACAGGCAGCTAAAATGAAGGAAGAGGCTGGAAAGTCAGGGCCACTGATTTGCTTCAGGAAAAAAAAAAAAAATCAGAATTCTTAAGCTTACCACCACTTTTTGATAAGAAAAGACATGCTAATGAATAATTAAAAGGAATGCTTCTCGGGGATCTGCCCAGCTTAGAAAATTGAAAGAATTATGCAGGTAACAAAGCTGCGTGTATTTTAACAAGGGCAGTGGAAACACAAGAACAGACGCATGCTAAGTTGGAAGAAGAAGGAAGATTCTAGAATTGTTCAAGAAAGGCCTGCACTGCTGGGGACCCAGATTTGAAGAGGGTGGCCCCAGGGGCCACACAGTCTTTGCAGATGCCTGGACTGGGGTTGACTCTGCGTCTTCCCTGGTGGGGGCGTGGTGCCACAGTCTTCAGTTTGCTCGTTGATAAAACATTTTCTAAGGTTAGTTCCTATATTACTTTAAAAAGTGACAGGACACGGAATTGAGGCTAAGACGGTTGCTTCTCAATCAGCTTTTCTTGACAGCACAGCCGATAAAACACAGGATATGGACCTAAGATGAACTGGGTCTAGGTCCCCTGAACTATCGCTGAGGGGCTATCAGCTGTTCACAGAGGGAGTCAGTGACCCCCTTGCCTGGCTTTTGTGTCTCACAGGTGTCTATGTGTGTGCTGGGGGCTGTCTCAATAACGTCCACTTCACCGGCATCAGTGTAGAGATTAAACCCGCTTACAGGGAAGACCTAGCAGAATCACTGTTGACTTTAAGTGTTCAGTAAACCAGAGCTGTTTTCATTACCATTCTAATTTCCACAGCTCAGGAACATAAAGGAATAACATGGAATTATACGGACAAAGGTGTGGAGCCAGAGTAGAAAAATCACCGGGCCATCAAAGACACCCCAAATAATCATTTATTTCTGAGGACACTGGAGGTAAAATACTCCAGAGCCTCTCAAACTTTTCCACCGCAGAGCCATAGGCAGCGTGGAGCAGAGCCAGCTTCAGGCAGGGACCTGGCCTTGGCACACAGTCCTGGGCTTGGAGTAACGCTCTGCCTCCCGCGTCTCGAGATTCTTAATGCCTTTTGAACAAGGAGCTCCTGTCTCCTCTTTGCTTTGGGCCCTCTGGATCATGTGGGCTGTACTTGCAGGGCAGAAGATTGTGTTGACTTGGGATGAGACTGTGGCTTCTGGGACTCCCTGGCCCCTGGAATCTGGTTTTGAGAAGCATGGGCTTTAGCTTAGGGCGGCAGAGTTAGCAAATGAAAATACAAACATTGCACAGGACATACTTCTACTGAAGTCACCATCCACCCTTTATCTGAAATTCAAATTCAGCTAGGCATCATGCCTTTTCAGATAAAGAAATGCAGGCACTCAGGTGACCGACTTGGTCAAAGTGACTAGTAAGAAAAGGCACCACATTTGAATCTGGTTGTCTGGCCGAGACACCAGCTTTTTCATCTCAGTGACTGATCAGAGACTTTGCAAAGATGTCGGAGTTGGAGAAAAGCTGACCTGGAAGCAGTAGCAGCCCCAGCCAGCTCATAAGTCCTGCAGGCCTCTGCCAGGGCCGACTTAATGATCCCCTGTGAGCTGAAGAGACAGGTGACATCTTTTGTTTATAATTATTCCAGTTGGCTTTGTGAAGATGTCCTTGTGTTTTAGAAGAAAACACATCCAAGTACAGGAAGAGTCATTCTCAGAATGATTTACTCAAGCAGAGCTTAGGTGGGGATTACTGAATGTAGCAGAAAGTGGAAGTAAATTCCTTTCCAAATACCTCAGGATCAGGAGAATTCAAACAAAGCATTTGGTTTGCCTTTTTGCTTCTGAGGCTGAAAACTGTGTATGTTTAAAATGAAAGGTAACCCACAAATTCCAGAGTCATTTGAACTTAACTCATCGGTGCGCTAGTTTGTCAGTGGATGTCCAAGTAAATATTTAGAGCAGGGATGTTCAATCCTTTGGCTTCCCTGGGCCACACTGGAAGCAGAAGAATTGTCTCGGGCCACACATAAAATATGCTAACATTAACAATAGTTGATACGCTAAAAAAATTGCAAAGAATCTTATAATGTTTCAAGAAAGTGTACCAATGTTTGCTGGGTGTCATTCAAAACCATCCTGGCTTACATGCAGCCTACAGGCTGTGGGTTGGACAAGCTTGGTTTAGAGTTTTTTGGCTAAAAAAATACACACACATTTAAAAAAAAATGATTTTATGGTACCATTTAAAAAAAATTTCTTAGAGGACCACGTACACATCTTTCCTTTGCATCTTTCTGCTGAAGAGTTCAGGTGTGAGCCCATGACAGTGCTGCTTTGAGGCCCCGGGTCTTCCATGGTGGCCTTGCAGACAGGACACCTGCCCACGTCTCCTGCTGTACAGGAGGCCACGGCATTCCCTAATCCTCCGCCTGTGGCTGGGCTTCCTAAATGTGGCTGTGGCTTTTCTTTCCTTTTGTGTCTTTGCTCATTCCACTTTTCTGAGATACTTTCCAAGTTCAACCAAACTCAGGGCTTAACTATCCAACATATGCAAAAATCCACCTCCTAACTGAAGTTGAGTTGAAATGTGAGTACTTCTGAAACCAGCTGAGTGGCATGTTTCTAACAATGCCTGTTATAATTCACTTGATATTTGAATATTTTTTCTGTAACTTTTTTTTGGCGGGAGGGGCAGGGGGGAGGACAGAGTCTCTGTCGCCCAGGATGGAGCCCAGGCTGGAGTGCAATGGCGTGATCTAGGCTCACTGCAACCTCCACCTCCTGGGTTCAAGCGATTCTCCTTCCTCAGCCTCCCGAGTAGCTGGGATTACAGGTGCCTGCCACCATACCCAGCTAATTTTTGTATTTTTAGTAGAGACAGGGTCTTATCCTGTTGGCCAGGCTGGTCTCGAACTCCTGACCTCAGGTGATCCACCTGCCTCCGCCTCTCAAAGTGCTGGGATTACAGGCATGAGCTGCCTCATCTGACCTTTTTCCACGCACTTTTAAAGATGATCGAAACGTTTAAAATAATTGTGTCTATTGGACAGATACAACAATGGGTTTTAATAATGTTTTAGAGAGTTGAATGGGACAAATTTGCACTGAGTGTTTAAATATCTGTAAAAAAGTGTAAATATTTAGAAATATTGATGTTTAATATTGAAAGGATATTAATTGTTTAACAGATTATAAGATGAATGAATTGAACATTTAAAAAAGGTATCACCAATAGTGCTGGTCTCTCGGCTGTATCCGATAATCTCAGTTAACAAATAAGGTAAATGCATAGAAAATTGTTGTGGATTTGTCAGAAGACGGAAAGTGGCAGGTAGCTGAGTCTGAATCGGACCCAGCCACATATGCAAGTGTTGCTATGACAGGTTTCGGAAACCATTTACTGTGGAAAGTCGCTGTGTCAGGGAGATTGACAAATGTTCTATAAGATAGAGTGTAGGGGTCAAGTTCGTTTGGAAAAGTGCTGACCGCTGCATCATCTCTTAGGGACACACGAGGCAATCTGGCATATTAAAGATTGTGAGAACTCCTGTCTGAGCACCGGCCAGTAGAAACACAAGGCAAATCACAAGTACCACTAAAATCTCCTCATAACGACACTGATAAAAGTAAAATGGGAATAGATAAAATCAATTTTAATGGTGTATTTAACTCAGTGCATTCAAAATGTCATCACTTTACTATGTAACCAGTAAGAACACGTCCATGAGGCATTTTCGACTCCTTTTTTCATGTCAAGACTAAGAAATCCAGTGTCTGTTTTTGCATTTGATGAGCATGGTAAAAAACATTTGTTTTTGTAGAGATGGGCTCTCACTCTGTTGCTCAGGCTGGCCTTGGCCACCCAAAGAGCTGGGATTACAGGCATAAGCCACTGCCCCGGCCTTATGAGCATCTTAATTCAGACCAGCATGATTCACAAGACACCCTGGCTCCGTGGCCACGTGTCATCAGGGCTACATGTGGGGCGGGACAAGTTTTCTTGAAGAGTTCTGTTCAATAGCATTAACCTCCACCATGTCACAGATGCATCTGACTTTGGAAAGATCCCCCATTCCCAGCACAAACATACACATACATATATATATACACACACACACACATATATACTTTTTTTTTTTTTTGAGATGGAGTCTCGCCTTGTTGCCCAGGCTGGAGGGCAGTGGTGTGATCTCAGCTCACTGCAACCTCCACCTCCCGGGTTCAAGCAATTCTCCTGCCTCAGCCTCCTGAGTAGCTGGGATTACAGGCGCCCGCCACCACGTCCAGTCAATTTTTGTATTTTTAGTAGAGATGGGGTTTCACCATGTTGGCCAGGCTGGTCTCAAACCCCTAACCTTGTGATCGGCCCACCTCAGCCTCCCAAAGTGCTGGGATTACAGGCGTGAGCCACCACGCCCGGCCAGCACAAATGCAGTTTTGATTTGGAACATCACCTCACCAGACCTGACGACACACGGAGTCCATTTTTGGGAAGGTCGCTGTGTGTCAGGGACACGTGTGAAGTGGACACTGATCTTCCAATCTGCCTGGTGCCTTCCCGTGTAGCCCTTTCGCTCTTTAAACATCAGGTACTTTGCTAAGAAACGGTGCCATACAGCTGCCTCCAGGCATCCCAGGGGTCTGGGAACGAGCTTGCTGCTCACCCCAGTTACCGGCTGTGTGATCATGGCCTACAACAAGATGAATGTCTCCCTGTTCTCACGCTATTTAATATTTTATTTATCTTTCTCTGATAGGAATGACTGAGCCCATAAGAGGATGTGCTCACCATGAAGCGAGGAAGCCACATGCGAAGCACATTGAGCTGCTGCTTCTGCAGCTGGGAGGCCTGGTGCAGGGTCTTGCCGTAGCCAAGGGCTCTGGGCGGAGGATGTGGAGAGACGTGCACGCTCAGCTCCCTGTGCAGTTCGTGATTCACGAGACACCCAAAACGCAACGGTCTCCTGTCTAAATGGAATTAACTCAGTCTCACTCACAAACATCAGGGAGGGACTCACCGCACAAGCAAATCCAGACTATCTGAGAACTGGCGACTATCTGACTATCTGAGACTATCTGAGAGTGTCGGAAGAAAGCTGCATGTGATGGGCCTCTCTGGAAATTATCTGAGGTTTCCTTTAAAACACAGTCCTTGAGGTCGACTGAAGGCAAGGAGGCTGCGCAACCAGCAGATGTGAGGAATGAAGCCGCCGAGGAAACTGATCTCAGACCTGAGGCAGTTTCTAAGATGGTGTGGGGAGGCGGGGAGGGGAATGCTGAATAATAAGATTACTCAGAGCTACTAACGATCCTGATTCAGTAATTTTCTGCTTAAAAAGGCACTTCGACCTTTTCCAAACCCAGATGTATGCATCTTAATGGAAGGTCGTTCCCAGGCACAGCGAATGCAGCCTAGATTTATAAGAGAAACTCTGATAGATTCCTCAGCCAAGTGAGAGGGATGACACTGCTCCTATTTATTAGGTAAATGATCTATTTTATATGTACATGCACATAATGCATAAATTACGCAAAACAGTCTCAGCATGGTTAATGAACATGCCTGAAGGCTAATAAAAAAAGTGCTTAACTAGTTCTTTTATTTTTTTCTCCTTTATGCATAGCAGCATTTTACTTAATAGCATAAATCAAACTGAAAGACCATCTGTATTAAAACTTAAATAACTTTTCGGGCTGTCTATAGGCATAAAATGAAGTGTCTAAGGTAGAAACAGCATTCACATTGCCCTGAGATGAAAGGCTTACCTGCAATCTGTATTTCTTTTTCAGGATTCCTTCTTACTTGAGTCTAAATATTAAAGAATATTGCAATTATTTAGGGGTTTTGCTTTTTCTTCATGGTCAGTGTCCGTGGGGCTTATCAACGTTGTGAACACACATTCACACTGAGAGGTGATGTGAGCGTTAGACACCCAGGGTTGAACTACAGTTGGGCCAGTAACCAGTGGTGCTATCTAGCCGAAGTCCGTGAGTGTGTCTCGGTGTCATCTCTAAAATGGGAACACCAGCATGGCCACTCTCCACTTGGCAAGAATCCAGTGAGATAGATGCAAACCACCAGCACCAGGCTGACAACTGGTCAACCATGCAAATGCATGCCAGCTGCAAACCATGGTGAGCAGCAATGCAGAACCTGAGTTGTATGAGCAAGAAGTTCGAGTGCCTGTAGGCTGACTACCATAATGGCCTCATGGAAAATATTACTTATAACAAATATTCAGCGAGCACATGAAGATATGTTCAACGTCACTAATCATTAGAAACATACATATCGAAACTACCGGGAGATAGATACTACTTCTCATGTATTAGGCTATAGAACTAGGTTGGCTACTATTAAAAAACAAAACAAAACAAAACACCAAAACAACAAGTGGTGGTGAGGATGCAGAGAAATTGGAATCATGTTGAGAAATAGGTGTGTTATTGGTGGGAATGTAAAATGGTGCAGCCTCCATGTCAAAGGGCAGTTAAAAAACTAAATGTAGAATTACTGGATGATCTAGTCGTCTCACTTCTGGGTATGCACCCAACAGCACAGAAAGCAGGGTCAGGAACAGACTTTTGCGCACCTATGTTCATAGTAGCATTATTCATAACAGCCAAAAGCTGGAACCAACTCAAGATCCCGTGGTTGCCCGGGACTGTGGTAGTGGAAATGGGGAGTTAGTGTTTAATGGGGACAGAGTTCTAATTTGGGATGATACAAAATTCTGGAGCCAGATGGTGTTCGTGTTTGCACAACAGTGTGAATATGCTTAATGCCACTTAACTGTACATCTAATGGTGGTTAAGCTTGTACCTTTTATGTTGTGTATATTTTGCCACAATTTAACAATGACGCAAAGTATAATGAAGTTTTCTCATTATAGTTTCATTCAGTTTCAGAGTACTGAGCAGTGGGAAGCTTCTTTTGAGTTTTCTCAGTGGCAGCCTCCCTCTTCATTCACACGTTAATTCATTCATTCATAAAGACTGTCCTGAGCTCCCGTCATGCGGCAGATACTACAGTAGACGTGAGGTCCAGAAATAAACATAGTGCAGGGTCTGATCTCCCCAATCTAGAGTCTAGAAATGAAAATAATCCCAGGAATAGATTAGCGCAGGATCACACAGCCAGTGCCGTTCACAGAGGGAGCGTTTGTAAGATACTGAAAAGGTAAAAATAGAGAAACAAAGGGATGAGAATAGAAAAAGTGACAGAAGAAAGAGAAAAACATTTTATGTAAAATCAATAGGTGACCATAGACATTCCATTATTTTCCTGTTACAAAAAATAACTGGATTTATGTTATCGCTTCTGCCATTTGATTTACATTTTCTAATAACAAAGGTTCCCTAGATTGCTAAGGATACTAAAGGTGGTGTAACCTACTCCTTACAGTGTTTTGCACATGGGGAAACTGAGGCCCATAAAGTCGAAAGGCAGAGTAAATGTTCATACGATTAAATTAGCGACAGACACGTGTCTGGAATCCAGGTTTTCAGAAACTGACAGTTTCCTTATATTACAGGGCTTTTTCCAAGCTGGCCAGACACCTGTTCCCAGTGACCCAGTACTTATTGATATGTGATCTCATATTTACGGAGCGCTATCAATGAGCTTTTCAAATTATAGTTATGTCATTAAGACCTGCTTTTTATTAGGGGGTTTGGCACATTTTCTTATTTCTGTAAGGGCAAAGGACTTCATGCTGGTTAGAAAAGACAGGCAAGGTCTGGGCTCCTGACATAAAGTTCAGACTCACTTACTGGAATGTAGATCTGCCCATTCGTTCATTACGCATCCATTTAACAAGCAGTCAACACATACGCTGTTGACTATTAAATGCGGCTGGGATGTAGGAATGAAAGGGATGGGCGTAATTTTGCCCTTAAGAACCTTACAATCTGGTAAAAGTAAATTCTACCTTTCTAACTGGCTACTTGAACATAGGAATTGGAAGAGGAAGCAAGCCAGCTGCTGTCAGGAAATCAGAACAGATGTGCCCAGAGACAGTTAATCCATTTATAAAAACCAAAATCACACACACACACAATCCCAAACCCCAAATACTGCTCGTAAGGGCTGCCATGACACCCAGGAACAGAAACAGGATTTGGAAAGGGTTTTTTAAGGATTCATTAAGAAAAAAATATATTTAAAAGAAATTTTGTTCAATATTACTAATTTTACTTTATTTTATAACACTTATGGGGAGCGCTTGAAAACTGTTGGCTTTAGGACAAATGCAGTTGCTCCCGTCCTGTCATCTCAGCAGGTTGGGAGGCCAAAGTAGGAGGATTGCTTGAAGTCAGGAGTTCAAGACTAGCCCAGACAATACAGCAAGACCTCGTCTCTACAAAAAAATAAAAATAAAAAATTAGCCAGGCGTGGTGGTGCACACCTGTCATCCCAGCTACTCAGGAGGCAGAGGCAGGAACATTTCTTAAGCCCGGGAGTTTCAGGCTGCAGTGAGCTGTGATCACACCACTGCACTCCAGCGTGGGTGATGGAGTGAGACTCTGTCCCTAAACATATAAAAATGGATTGCTTTATTTAGTCTTTAACTTTTCATATAAAAACTAATATTTTATTTTAATATTTGAAGAAGTAATAAGGTAGAATGTATTGTATTGACACAATGACAATTTCCAGGCCTTAAGTAATTTTGGTTAATAAGTGATTTCCGGGTCTTGCTGATCCTCAACACCCCCGGGAGGAGCTTTCTGTTTCGTTCTGTGTTTTTCATAGACGGATCCTGCTCCTCACGCCCCAGATCCTCTGAAGAACAATCATGGGGCTGGAGCACACCATGGTCACAGAGGAGCTGGAAACAGAAACCAAGGGGGAAAAAATAAAATGAAAGAGAAGGAAACTCTGTAAGGGAGTCTGCTGAAAATCGTTTCAGAAGCTATTGGTTTGGATCACAAGGCCATCAGCACATGTGGCTGTTCCCTGGTTGTTAGCCACGGACAGTGTGGGAGGAGAGACCAATGCCAGTGCACAGACTCCGGGAGACAGAGGACCCCGGGAGGCAGAGGACCCAGGAGGCAGAGGACCCGGAGGCAGAGGACCCGGGAGGCAGAGGACCCAGGAGGCAGAGGACCCGGAGGCAGAGGACCCTGACTGTAGGCAGGAAACTTTCATGCTGGCATTTTGACTCACGTTTTAGTAAATTGCAACTTTCTTCCATTTACGTTGGTGTAAGGGTAATGCCAGTAGTGGGGAGAGACTAGCATAAATTATACAAAGCTAGGATATCTCGGGATTTTAAAAAGAGCTAGATTGAAAGAAAATAGCTATTTTGGGCAACTTTTCCCCCCAAATCCAATCTTCACATATAAGGAACATCATCATTTTACCATGTTATATTTTTAAACTTTTAACATCGGCTGTTTTGTTTTTCTTGTTGGAAGTCTTAAGAAAATAAAGTCAAGCGTAAATAAAGCGACAGATATGGACAGAGATCCTCTTCTTGACCAAACCCAAGGCGGTCTCTGCACTTTCTCCTGGACTAGGCCCTGACCTTGGGCTCTGTCCTTGACCGGCTTGGTCCAGTTTTAGTAAGAATCCTTCTGGGTCCGTTTAGCAAAAATTCTTGACTCTTGATAGCTGATCAGATTTCTCATCACTCGTCCTGGATATCTTACCACCCTGGGCTGCCTGCAGCATGAATCCTGCTGAGAGGGTCTCGCCAAAATCCCCCTCCCCATGAGGCACCATCCACTGACCCCACCCCGCTCAGTGGCTGTAAATCGCCACCTGTCCTTGTTTTACCTGTTGTTGATCCCCAGCTCCCTCTCCCTACTGCGAAACCCCATTGGGAAGTCCTTTCACAAAATGCCTTCCTTCCTGTCTTTAACAAGGGTCAGAGTAATTTTTTCTTTGACATTACTCAAGTACCATTTCACACCCAGTCAAGAATCAAAAGAGTTCCTAATACCTTACCTAGCAACTTTTAACTTTCTATAGGTTCTCTTTCCTGTTGAAAGCCTGAAAGATTAAACATTCGTCCGTGCCATTATGTGGATGGGAGCTGCAGGGAAGTAGAAAGATGATGAGTTTCATTTGGGGCAAATTGAATTTGAGTTTCCAGCAGCATAGCATCCGGGAATATTCAGCAGGCATTTGAAGATTGGCTTCTAATCCAAATGAGAGACTAGTGCTAGAGGTACAGATTGGCAACCTGTCTTCCCAAGGACAAGAACTGAAGCTCCAGCCATGATCCAGCATGCCTGTGGGGAGGGTGGGTGTCCATGTCACCAGTGACTACAGGACATCCCGGGGTGGAAGAAGTCGCAGCCCGGGAGAACGCACGCCCTGGGGAGTGTGAAGCGTCACAGCAAGAGGGTTGTCAGGAAGGACGGTGGAAATTGGGCTTGTGTTAGGTGGTTTGGGGGTGATGAAGAAAGTGGGGACTCTGTGGACAGGGTGCTGTTGGGAAGCTGGGCTCACTTCCGGACTGGGGGGTCTTAATCTGTTTTATCTCAAAGTTGAGCAGACTATAGCAAGACCAGGCTACAATTGGTAAAGAAATAGCAGTCGCTCCCTCTTATTAGCCCGGATAATGGATGGTGGGTCATTTCCGCCTCCCAGGGTCCTCTGCCTCCCGGAGTCTGTGCACTGGCGTTGGAGAGGGTCTCTCCTCCCACACTGTCCGTGGCTAACAACCAGGGAATAGCCACATGTGCTGATGGCCTTGTGATCCAAACCAATAGCTTCTGAAACGATTTTCAGCAGACTCCCTTACGGAGTTTCCTTCTCTTTCATTTTATTTTTTCCCCCTTGGTTTCTGTTTCCAGCTCCTCTGTGACCATGGTGTGCTCCAGCCCCATGATTGTTCTTCAGAGGATCTGGGGCGTGAGGAGCAGGATCCGTCTATGAAAAACACAGAACGAAACAGAAAGCTCCTCCCGGGGGTGTTGAGGATCAGCAAGACCCGGAAATCACTTATTAACCAAAATTACTTAAGGCCTGGAAATTGTCATTGTGTCAATACAATACATTCTACCTTATTACTTCTTCAAATATTAAAATAAAATATTAGTTTTTATATGAAAAGTTAAAGACTAAATAAAGCAATCCATTTTTATATGTTTAGGGACAGAGTCTCACTCCATCACCCACGCTGGAGTGCAGTGGTGTGATCACAGCTCACTGCAGCCTGAAACTCCCGGGCTTAAGAAATGTTCCTGCCTCTGCCTCCTGAGTAGCTGGGATGACAGGTGTGCACCACCGTGTGCATATTTTGTTTGTGTTCAGAAATCATTACAGAAAGGCCTTGTCTTTGTCTTGATCTATCCTTGTCTCAGAATGCTCTTGCCTGAGGTTGATGGTGTATGAAACTCTTTGTATCCATGGGGACAGTATCAGGGCTCACCTGATGGTCCAGTCTAGGTCCTGGAGGTCATGGCTGCTTCTTTCTCTCTGGTGGAAGGAGAGAGTATCTTGAGCACTGCACCCTCCCTTATGACCCAGCTGTTCAGCGAATGGCAAAAAAAATGAAAATAGGAGGAAAACCAGAGAATACGACATCGACTTTTCTCACTTTGCATTTAAAAAATGCACGCGGCCAAGCACAGTGGCTCACACCTGTAATTCCAGCACTTTGGGAGGCTGAGGTGGGCGGATCACTTGAAGTCAGGAGTTTGAGACAAGTCTGGCCAATATGGTGAAACCCCTTCTCTACTAAAAATACAAAAAAATTCGCCAGGTGTGGTGGCAGGCGCTGGTAATCCCAGCTACTCGGAAGGCTGAGGCAGGAGAATCACTTGTACCTAGGAGGCAGAGATTGCGGTGAGCTGAGGTTGCACCGTTGCACTCCAACCTGGGCAAGAAGAGAGAAACTCTGTCTCAAAAAAAAAAAAAAAAAAAAAAAAAAAAAAAAAATGCAGGCACCTATGTAGAGAAACCACAAATAAGACATCATAGCACAGTGGAGTTAAGTTATCTGGAATTTCCATCTAGCAAAACACGTGACATCCCTGACTGGCGGCTCATGCAGAAAACTCTGCTAAATTCACTTAATTTAATTCACTGGAGGAGGTTTGCCGTCAAGCGGGATATCCCTAAGGAATTCTCCAGTTTGTTAATGATTTGATCTGTTACCAAAATTCTCGGGTTATTTTTTTAAGAAGCTGCAAAAATGTCATAAAAGCATCATGTCTGTCTTTTGATGTCATTTCAATTTGTCTATAAGTGACAGATGTCTCTTGATCCATTCTGACCCGGTGGGTTCTTGTTAAAATTGGATTTTACCATTCTTACCCCTTGCTTGGACTCACAAGGGACTCTGTGAATGCTGCTGGATAAATGTGCCTCCACGCTTTCTAGAACTCTCTCCAGGGTTGGGCTTCTTGGCCCAGATTTTTAAAGTTCCTGCAAACACCATGGTTACTGCTCCTTTCTCCCGAAGCCGATTCCACACATTTGCATGGGGTGGGAACCCGGCACCCAAGCCCACAGTGCACGCGATTGCCTCTTTGAATGCAAGCTGCTTTTCATCTTGACCACATTCTCCCACTGTATGGCCCATTCTACGCCACGGCCCTGTCTTGGCACCACGGGGATGCCAACCTGAGTCTCGTGGCCCACTCTCATCGGGCACAGTGCCCTGGGATGCTCCCTGTCACCGTGCGCAGTGGGACATGTGAGAAACCCCAACTCTGCAGCCTCCTTCCCTGTCCCGGGAATCTCCAGGACCCGCTGGGACAACACAGCGAGATGTGAGTTCGGAGAGGGCGACCTGGCACAGAGAAGCCCACCACCTTCTTGGCTGTGTCCCATTTGCCTTTCCAGGCCATTTTTTTCCCCTGGGAAAAGCCCTGAGGAGGAATGTGCAATCTGTGGGTGTTTTCAGATGGGGACTTTAAACCCATGTCTTTGATGGCTCCATTAGTTATGCTCATGTTGATCCCTCATTTGAAGTGTGAAGGCCGCCCTGCACGGTAAGCATGGGACTGCCACAATGCAGCTATTGTCGCCAGCGTTCTTTAGACTGGAGGGGCCTCGAGCCGCTGGTAGAATGCCAGCAACGACACTGCAAAGTACCTCCTCTCATCTGGGCACCTAAGAGACAGGAGGGATAAAGTTACAAGCAACTAGGAGCCATCCTCCATCGGTATGATGACTTCTTTACAGATGAGGAATCAAATCTGAGAAGCTTTGGTGCCCAGAACACGATTGCCATTTAAACAAGGCGCTTTCGTGCAGCTCTTGTTGCTCTGAGCCCTGAGCGCTGTGCATTTTCCCTCTCCACTAACCCAGACACAGCCAATGCGGCATGTTCGCCTGCTTTCCGCCCGAACTCAATCGCCTTATTTGTTAACAGCTGACACTGTTCATACAGGATGTACACATATCACTGGAAATGTCTGCGTACAGCTTAAGTGCATGCCAATTGGTTAAGCGTGACATTGTAGCAATATGTTTTAGAACTTTTATTTGAGCTCTTCTAGAGCAAATTGGCCCTTAAGTGAAAACACACAAACAGGCGAGATCCCAGGTGCTTCAAATTAGCAGATATTTGGCTAATTCCATGGATTTTGGTATATTCAACATAAGCAAAGTTCATTCAGTCTGGGGCCAACCTTGTACCTGATGTTAGCCGACTAATGTATCTTAAGAATTCCCCGAGCCCATAACAAAATATTCATTTACAATCTTCAGATGTGTCTGCAACCCTTCCCTTCCCCTAGACGGTTTTGATTTTTACTAATTCTTAAAGTTGCATGATTGTTTATGGGCTTCTAAGTTTACCTGTCTCCATAGTTAGTATAGCAGTGAGTATCCCCGCCTGTCTAAGACTACCTGTCTTCAAATCTTTCCACTGGGAGGTTCAAATGTGAATTCAGCAATGGGGAAAAAAAACCTGTCCATTTTATATATTGAGAACATACATTTACGTTCCTGTGAATGAATATTAACAAGGATACATGATCCCGACTAATGTAGCTGGATGCTCATTTTACGATGTAACACGTTCCTGGAGGTATATGAATGGAGGCCTGCGATGGATGTTCAGCCTCATTAAGTGGGAACCCTGCAATTCACAGGCAACAGTGGTAATCATCAGACAAACGAAGCTGTAAGATAAAAACAAGCAGAGTCAGAGCCAAGCAGTACGTGCATCGATGACTCGAATCTCCCCCTGCATTTCACTCCATAACTGGGTTTACCTTTTCATCATATTATACTCACAGTGACATACTCCTTCTGTGGCACCACTGCTTCAGAGGGTCCCAATTGATGCCTATTCTAAAGGAGACTGTTTGCGATTTAAAGTTGGGGAACCCAGCTTCATATGATATTGGAAGTCTACTCTTAATAGTTGAACCCAGTTAAATATAAAATCATCCACATTAAGATTTCAGAACACAGAAGAATGCTTCCTAAATTAGAAATATATTCTATAAATGTAGTATTATACTCTTTGCTTTCCATTTTGCTGGTAGGTTCTGCTTTAGTAATACAAATTTTAAAATAGGATTTAGGTAAAGAATCTAAATAAATATAATTGTGCACTGCCTGTAACAGTTTTTTTTTTTTTTTTCTTAAGCAATAGAAGAGAATTGCTTTCTCAAGACAGTGCCAGGCAAGAAAATTGTCACAGAAAACCAAGGCAAAAAATAATCTAAGTGAAAAAATATATAAATATATTCCTTATAGCTATGGTAAAAGAATCACACTGTTACTTTATGAAAATTCTTTAGAACAAGTTTCATGGAAATTTAATTTTCTAAATTATGGAAACAACTGTAGTACATTAACTGAACAATAATAGAATTTCATATCACCACCCACAAGGATTCTGGATTACTAGAATAAATTAGTGGGTTTTTTTAATCAGAAAGAAAATGTTATGATTATTTTAAAAATATCTATGTCATACTGTAAGGAACCGGCATTTTAAACCTTATGTCTTGTAACTTTATTCCTCTTAGGGCTGAAGCTCAGAATTTTCATTATAAGTCAACTGTTTGGGAAAAAAAAAAAAAAGGAAAGCAATGCTCCTTTAATTCCACAACTCTTACCTGCTTTTATTATCTTCAGTGATGTGAGAAAAAAAAATCCACAAAATCTTTCCTTCTGCCAACCTTCATTGGTCATAACTGTTTTTTGTTCCAAATCCACACGCTGGGCCATGCACGGTGGCTCACACCTGTAATCCCAGCACTTTGGGAGGCTGAGGCGGGCGGATTGCCTGAGCTGAGGAGTTTGAGACCAGCCTGGTCAACATGGCAAAACCCTGTCTCTACTAAAAATACAAAAAACTCAGCCGGGCACAGTGGTGTGAGCCTGCAGTCCCAGCTACTCTGGAGGCTGAGACAGGAGAATTGTTTGAACCCGGGAGGTGGAGGCTTCAGTGAGCCGAGATCATGCCACAGCACTCCAGTCTGGATGACAGAGAGAGACTGTCTCAAAAAAAAAAAAAAAAAAAAAAAAAGGGTTCCACACAGATCCCTCCTTGTACTAACATGCCCTGGTACTTTGGAATAACAAAGAAGAAGAAAGAAAAAAAGGAAGTATGTGGCTGGTGGTGACTTTAGAGATCATCGATTCCAACACTCTCAACAGGCTCCAAAAGAAAGTGCAGCTGCGAAAGCAAGGGGGCTTTGCATAGGCGATGGGGAGAGGGGCGTGCAGGGTGCGTGGTTTCGGAGAGCTGGAGCTGCCAAGCCCCTTGGACTTGACTTGCACCTCCAGTGGGTGAGCCTGGGCACTGCGGTTCATTTGCCTTTCGGCTCCCCACCTGCCTCCTGTGTGGGATGGAACTCACTCCTCCCAGGGGAGGCCAGACGGGTTGAGGTGCCTCCTGGTGGCTGTGTGGCTCTCGAAAGAGGGAAAGAGACGGGGATAAGAACACTCTCTCTTAGTTCTGTGCTGCCTTGGGAAAGGGAGGATGAAGACAGAACCACTAAATGACTGAGGTTTCCTTCTCTTTGCTTGTTTGATCCGTCAAACCAGTGTCTCCACATTGAACCCACATGCTGAGCTCAGGAGTGTGCAAGGGTCTGAGGGGCAGCAGGGATACCCCTTGCGAAGCCGTGTGCTTCCCTTTTGCCCTTTTTCTTGCAATGCTCTGGAAGGAGGCTTAAAAATAAAAAGAACTGAGATGGGGCCATTGAATTCTCTGGCGCCAAGTCTCAACTCCCAGTGCAGAGAGTGAGATGACCAAGCCATGGCCTGAGTGTCCACTTTGAGAGAGTCAACGCCTCAGCTTAGGGTTTCTCTGAGTGTCCACCTTGGAGAGTCCATACCTCAGCTTAGGGTTTCTCCCTGTGAAAATGCAGCATGTCCGCCTCTTTCCAAGTTCTCAGTCTGGTCCCGGTTCTTCCTACACAAATTCATTTTAGGCATCTTGCCAACGGGGACCCCTCCTCCTGTCTTCCTGGTTTCCTGTTCCTCTCCTCACAACCACGAGCTGGTGCATTTGATCAGCCGTTCCACCCCCCTCCTCCACACCCCCACCCCGTGAAGTGAACACTCTCCTCAATCCTCCCCATTCAGCCTGGGCAAATCATCATGTCTTCTTGACATCTTAGATAACTCCAGTCCAAACACTGCCTCTCATCTCTTCTACATGGTTTGTATTTACGTTATGTACAGTTTAGTGCCGCATATGAAAAATCTGAAGGAATCAATGACTCTAAAGAAAGACACCAGAAAGCAGCTTCTCCTCTCTAGTTTCAGCTACTGCTCTGTGAACCGCGGTCAGATGTGGAAGTTGAAAATTTAATTACTTTTTTTTCTGTTTTTTGTACACCGAAAATATTGTAGACCTTTAATAAATATGTCATTAGAGAAAAAAAAATGAATGAATGGATAAATGGATAAGTGAATGAATGCAAGGCCCATGTTGAGGTACTCTAATTAATTAATTAAATTCAGCCTTTGTCTCAAGGAATTTGCAATATAAAAGAGAAGATAAACTCTTTGCAATTTTCTCTTATACAAAACAGAATGGCCACCCTATCATAAATAATCTGGGAGCCGACAGAAGAGAAAGACTAATTATGTCTGCTTCAGAAAAGGCTTCATAAAGAAGACATAATTTGAGTCACTTTTGAAAGACTAGGATTTAAAAGGTGGAAACAGTCTTGAGGAACATTCCAGAAACTTCTGAGAGGTTATAAATGCAGGACAGGAGCAAAGACATGGAAGGCTGTGAGCTCCTTAAAACCGGAGTCTATGTCTTGCGCGTTTTCATCTCTTCCTCCTCATCTCGATGCCTGACTGCAGCAGTAACTGTGTGAGGATTTGGTGCTATGTGCAGGGCTATGTTTTGAAAAGGTGGGAAATTTGGCTAGTACAGGATTTTAGAGAGGTAGGAAATAGTTTTAAAGATTAGGCTGAAGGCAGAAGACCCTGAGGCTCACCTCAGGAACACAAGACATGATTCTGGGGGTGGGAAGGGCTGACTTGCTGGTTCTGGTCCTTGTTCTTCCACTCGCCTGTTGTGTGACCTTGGAGAAGTTTGGCCACTGCAGCCTTAAGGTTTCTTACCTGTAAAAAATGCATGGAAATGGGTGGATGGGCCGGTCATGCGCCTGCGAGGTTCTGCTGGTCACCATCTGCTGCTAACTGTCTCTTTGAGGTTCAAAACCACCAAGGAGGGGGTGGCAGGGTGGGGGCGTTGCTCTCTCCCCTGCTTCATGCTCATCCAGCTGTGTGCAGAGCAGCTCCTCCCTGGGCTACTGGAGGCACAGGGCCTAGGCCAAGATGCTGCCAGGAACCCCTGGAAATCATTCAACTCTCATTTCTTTTTTTTGTTTGTTTTTGTTTTTGAGATGGAGTCTCACTCTGTCACCCAGGCTGGAGTGCAGTGGTGCGATCTCGGCTCACTGCAACCTCCACCTCCCGGGTTCAAGCACTTCTCCTGCCTCAGCCTCACTAGTAGCTGGGACTACAGGTGCCCGCCACCACGCCCTGCTAATTTTTGTATTTTTAGTAGAGACAGGGTTTCATGATGTTGGCCAGGCTGGTCTCAAACACCTGACCTTGTGATCCGCCCACCTAGGTCTCATTTCTTTGAAAATCAGAAGAGAGAAATGATTATAGTAATAATGAATTCCTCTTGGATCATATTCATGTTTGTATCAACTCATTTAAAAATATATCTCTTAGTATTTATATAGAGGAACCACCCCCCTCTGTCCCAAAGAAAACATGCCTGGGACCATGGACTTCATGTCACTGTGCTGACTGCTTGAGCTTCTCTTGTGAACCATGTGCTGGTGGCACAGAGTTGAAAAACACTGACAAGGGGCCTGTCCTCAGGGAACTTCTATCTAAAGGTGTGTAGCTAGGTTGTGCGATTGACTGAGAAGACTCGTAAAACATCACATACACGCACGGTTTTTGCAATGAATAGGGTATACTTCTAGAACACCAGCAAACCATGTTTGCCCCTAAAAAGCAAAAGTTGGTTGACATTCAGGTAACCCTGTTGAATCCTCAATCCAGCTGGAAAGGCGAAGCTCCAGCCAGTGTTGGAAAAGTCACTGAAGCTGTGTGCGTGCAGGTAGGTGCACTGGCAGCATCAGACTCACGGAGTTTGCTCCTGGGGCAGCTTTGTGGTTAAAATGCATTTTGGAAAAGAAATGTTCAGAGGTTCTAGGGAAGTGGCAGGAACCCAGTGCTACTAACTAGGCATGTAGTCCGACGTGTCAAGAGCAATTTTATATGGAGTGACTCCCCTTCCGAGGGCACAAAAAGAAAGTGTTGCTTTTTGCATGAAAGTGTCAGTGCTTGCAACTTATGAAAGACACTGCTAAAAGCAGAGGCTCTATTTTTATTCTCCACAGCCTGGCCACCGCGGTGCCGGGGGCTCTGCTGCCAAAGAGGAAACATGCACAAGTCTGGTCAGTAAATATCACCAGCTAGACAGTCCCAGCTGTTGTTCCAGGATGTGTTTTCTCATTCCTATCTGACAGGTTATCCTTCCCGGAACCGGGATCCAGAGGGTTTTCTAGTGTGGTAACTAGAAAACATAACATAAAGTTTACCATTTCAGCCATTGTTAGGTGTGCGCTTCAGGGGCATTAAGTACATTCACATTGTTGTGCAACAAAATCAACACCATCCATCTCTGGAAAGTGTACATCTTTCCCTAATTGAAACTCTGTCCCCATCAAACACTGACTCCCCATTATCCCTTCCTCAACCCCTGGCCACCCCGCTTCCACTTTCTGTCTCCATGAAATGGGATGACTTGAAGGACATCCTAGGAGTGGAATCATACAGTATTTGTCCTTTTGTGTCTGGCTTGTTTCACTTAGCATGCTATCTGCAAGCTTCATCCATGTTCTGGCACGTGTCTATGCTTCCTTTTCAAGCAGAATAATATTCCACTGTAAATGGATACACGATGTTTTGCTTATTTGTCTGTTGATGGACACTGGGGAGGTTCCCACATTTTGACTATTGTGAATAATGTTGCCGTGAGCGTGCCTGTTAGGACATCTGAGTTCCTGCTTTCAATTTTTTTGGGCATATACCCAGAAGTGGAATTGCTGGATCGTAAGCTAATTCCATGTTTACTTTGTTGAGAAATGGCTATGCTATTTTTATTCAGTGGCTGTAGCATTTCACATTCCCACCAGCACAAGAATTCCAATTTCCCTACAGCCTACAAAACTTTATCTTTTGCTTTTTGTCTTTATAGCCGTCAGCCTAGTGGCTGTGAAGTGGTATCTCATTGTGGTTTTGATTTGCATTTTCATAATGACTAGTGGGATTCAGCATGTTTTCATGCATCTGGGCTTTTAACTCTGTGTCTGCTTTGGCTTGGATGGCTGTTGCTGCAGCAGGAAGTGTGGTCATGAATAGGAATATTCATGCCGGGAAGCTGAGGGAAACTTGAGGGATCACCTAGACCAGCTGATATGGTTTGATTGTGTACCCACTCAAATCTCATCTTGAATTGTAGCTCCTAGAATCCCCACGTGTTGTGGGAGGGGCCCAGTGGTAAGTAATTGAATCATGGGGCCGGGTGGCAGTTACCTCCATGCTGTTCTCTTGGTAGTGAGTGAGTTCTCACGAGATCTGATGGTTTTATAAGGGGCTTTCCCCCTTCTCTCTGCACTTCTTCTTGCTGCCGTCATGTGAAGAAGGACATATTTGCTTCCCCTTCCGCCATGATTGCGAGTTTCCTGAGATCTCCCCAGCCCTGCAGAACAGTGAGTCAGTTAAACCTCTTTCCTTTATAAATTACCCAGTCTTGGGTATTTCTTCATAGCAGCATGAGAACAGACTAATACACAGCCTTCTACAGCCTTGTGAGATTTTTGTAGAAGCAGCACAGTGGTGGATGATCTGCTGGGCCTGGGGCTAGGGGAGACTGGCTGCACCTTCCTCTGGCTCCCTCTGCCTCCAGGGTGGGCTCCAGGTCTCCTTCAGAGAATGCTGCTGGAAACTACCCAGCAAGGCCAAGCCCTGATTTTACAGATAGGCACAATATGTGTCTAAGGCACAATGGCCCGCGAGTGACAGAGCGAGGACTACAGCTCAGGTCTTTAGAGCTTTTTTGTTTTCCACGCCAGCCACCCCCACTGCCGTCAGAGGTGGAGTCAGGCAGGGAGTGCTAAGAGTCAGAGTGGAAAGGAGGACACGGCGCTGAGCACACAGAAGGTTCACCACCAGGGATGCTGCCACAGTCTCAGGAGTAATTTGCATCAATTCGATAAACGTTTATCTGGAAACATCCAAGAGTCAGGTATGTCGGAGTATATAGATATTACTAAACAAAGATCTCATCTCATAGATATTCACAGTCACAGAAATGAAACCATAGACGCTTGCAAACGCTTGGGAGTAGGAAGAGGGCAGAGCTGCTGTCTCATGATTGGAGCGTGGGCTCAGGGGAACCCTGGTGCATGTGGCATTGGGAGTGACGGGGGTGGTCTGGGAGAAAAACAGCAAACCATTCAAAATAATTAAGCTTACTTTGGACAGAGGAAGAGGATCATTTGGTAACAGCAACGTCAGAATGAGAATCGAAAATTGAGGGACATGAGCCAAGAGGTGTTTACTGGGACACAGGTATGGGCATAGCTGAAGGCCCAGGTGGGGTGGGGGGGGACCCGGGTGTGAGCATAGCTGAAGGTCCAGGTGGGGTGGGGGGACCTGGGTGTGGGCATAGCTGAAGGCCCAGGTGGGGTGGGGGGGACCCGGGTATGGGCATAGCTGAAGGCCCACGTGGGGTGGGGGGGACCCGGGTGTGGGCATAGCTGAAGGCCCAGGGTTTTGGAGAGCTGGGAGGGGTATAGCTGAAAGCCCAGGGTTGGGGGACCTGGGTGTGTGTATTGCTGGAGGCCCAGGGTGGAGGGACCTGGGTGTCAGTATAGCTGAAGGCCTGGCCGGAGGCGGAGGGTGGTGTTGCTATGTGGAGAAGAGGCCCCGTCTTTCTGTGGGAACCAATGTTCAGAAGTTCTCTAGTAGTTTGTCAAGGACACAAAAGGTATAGAATTCTGCAATATGTGCTTATAATAGAAAAGAGTTTTAAAGCTAAAGAACAAGTGGTCTTTTATTTGCTGTATTTAAAGAATGGCCTTACTGAAATGAGCTGTGCTAATGCAGACATGAGAAGGGGAAGGAATAATATGCTCACACGTTTACTAGGGGCAGGGATAAACAGCTTTTACAGAATCCTACTGGGGAAGCCTAGAAGATGAAGTTTCTTTATGAGAAAACTAAGATTGTGGCCAAGTACATTACCTACTAGACCCAGGAGCAGATGATTCGTATATCTGGCTGAGCCCAGTGATGTACCTGACTGAAGCTCTGAGTTATGAAAACCCAAATATTAGGACAATCTCATACTTAAATGCAAGCATAGTTTCTCAACAAAGTTGCCTTAATAACCTAGAGAGCGACCCCTTCTCCCTTCCTCTTCTTTCTCCCTTCCTCTCCTTCCTTCCCTCCTTCCTTCCCTCCCCTCCTCCCCTCCTTCCCTCCTCTCCCCTCCTCTCCCCTCCTCTCCCCTCCTCCCCCCTCCTCCCTCCCTCCTCTCCCCCTCCCTCCCTCCCCCCTCCCTCCCTCCCTCCCTCCCTCCCTCCCTCCTTCCTTCCTTCCCTTCCTTCCTTCCTTCCTTCCTTCCTCCTTCCTTCCTTCCTTCCTTCCCTCCTTCCTTCCTTCCTTCCTTCCTGTTCTCTAGCCCCTTTCAGGGTGGGAACCTTTAATAGAATGGAATTCTAAAGAACCTGAAGTCTTCAGAAGTGTACAAGACTGGTATTATGCAATATTTAGTGTTGCTTTTCCAATTTGAAGCCAGGATGCTGGAGGAAGGTCCGAGATCCAGGGAATAACTTTGAGTGATTGTAACGGGAGAGAAGAGGGACTCCTGGAGGTGCACATGAGGTTAGTTCTGAATGGGCTAACAAGTAAAATAAGAAACAATTTTGCACAATACCTTGAATGCCATTGTGTGTTCATGGTGATCCAATACTAAGACTTTCCTATTGGTAACAGCCTGCATTTATATACCTTCCGAGATGGTAAGGGTGTCCCTAAAGAGTTGCTTGTGGATGTTCTAAATAAGTTTTAAGGTACCATGAAGTGTCTGGGGCATTTCTGGCCAACAACACAAGAGAAGGGGTAATGGTCTAGGCAATGGCAGCATATTCTTATGCTCAGGCATGATGGCTGTGGGTCAGTGTAATGGCTGCCTTGGAAGAAAATTTAAAAATCCTTTAATCCTACCCACTTCTCTGAGATATGGAAAAACCTCAGTATTTCAACACATGAAAAGAGCTAAATTCCTTGCTCAGGATCAAACAGCTGCCTATGGGCAGGGCTCTGGTGAGAACTGAGGCCTTCTGAGTTTTAGACCAATGCCTTTCCAGTATGCAATCACTCAGTGGCCATTGGTGAAGGCCACCCACTCCCCTCTCTCCTGCAATCCAGGTAGTTCCTGTGGTATAGCCTCATCCTCAGGCGTGTTTGAAGCAGGTACAGCTCATCCTACTCTGGAGGACATGAAGAAATTAATTAAGCACCAGCAGTGCCCAGCCATCATTTTAAAGAAAATCACCATTTAGATTTTGGGGCTCTCTGGGTGGCCATGAATATGTCTCACCACAGATTATATTGGGTGGTAATTTTCTTCTTGCATGAACAATGATTCCTCCTAGATTCGCTTTACAATCTGGTGAATATTAAATTGTTATTACAGCATCGCTTCTTTCACTTCATTTTATTTTACTACCAAGGTTATGGGCTCAATGTTGTAGTTAAGTTTATTTCACTTACAATCGAAATCTATTTTGGTCACTTGTTAGCTTTCTCTATCTTGTTTGTAAATTGGCTTCCTTTTCTGCTGCAAAGGTAGAAGAGGCCAGGGCACAGGCAGTAGGCTTGATTTCATGTTTCAATAGTAGGTAGCTTTCTGCCATCTGAATAGTGACCTGATTCTCAGACCCGTCGTATTAGTCCACTCTAGCATTGCTATAAAAAACTACCTGAGACTTGGTAATTTATAAGGCAAGAAGGTTTAACTGGCTCGTGGTTCTGCAGGCCGTGCAGGAAGCATGGCTGGGGAGGCCTCAGGAAACTTACGGTGATGACGGAAGGCGAAGGAGAAGCCAGCATGTCCCGCATGGCTAGAGCAGGAGGAATAGAGTGAAGGGGGAAGTAGATTTGAAGATTTGAAGACAGTGAGATTTGAAGATCTCACAAGATCTTCAACAACCAGATCTTGTGAGAACTCACTATCATGAGAACAACAAGAGAGAAATCCGCCCCCATGAGCCAATTACCTCCCACCAGGCCCCTCCTCCAACACCGAGGATTACAATTTGACATGAGATTTGGGTGGAGACACAGAAACCATAGCACCCTGTTCAAGGTGAAATAGTTAAATTCATAGGTTATGTGCCCTTGTTACTTTTTATGTATCCCTAACAGTTGCTGTGTCCATGCGACTGTAGTAATCACATTTCCAGCTCTGCAAATGTGATGCTTTGACATCTGCTCTACATGGATATGCTGGACACATAATCTTCTGGACCACCCTGTCATGTGCCTGAATCACCTTGCAATGGTTCCGGTCTCCTTCTCCCTACCTCCTCTTCTTGGAAGTAGTTCTGTGAGGCATGCTTTCCACTAGGATGCATCTGGGGGCCACATCTCAACCCCCTTTTTATCATACTCTCACACTCAAGACCTCTACCCTATTCATCTGCCCTAATCACCTCACAACCAGATCCGAGACAACTGAGGCCAGTCTGTATGCCCCAGAGCCCCCAGAATTTATTCAAACTAGCCAGACCTAAGCCTGCTAAGCCTGCCTTGCTATGGAAGCCATAATAAAGGCTCTTGCCAGCTTTCCCTTCCCTCTGCCTCTGGCCTTGGGCTTCCTTGCCTGGCCCTGGGGCTGTGCCCACCTCTTCCTCTTGGGATCTGTGAGTAGCAAACCACCTTTCCCATGGTAGCTGACTCCCAGGTGGCTGGCCTCGCCACAACTCAAGTTTTCTATTAATACCCTAAGTTGTAAAACAGCTATGTCTCTTTATTCCGGCAGACATTCTAAATGTACTATCTTTTTGGAAATGTCACATTCTTGAGTTATCTTTTTACACAGTTTCACCTTAGTTCACTCATAACAGATCCAATTATTTGATTTTGTAGAAATTTCTTAATGTAGACGTCAAATACCATTCATTCTATTGTCTGAATCTTGTGCTAATCATAAAATTGCAGTTGGAATTTTTGCTATTTATTTATTTATATTTACTGGCCATAAGCTTTAGGTCCACTCTTTCTTTCTAACCAGTCTATAAAACTGGGGTTCTCTTTGGGTCTCCTACTTCCTTGTTAAGGATTGCAATATTTACTGATTAAAAGAAATAAATCTGCCTAAGTAAAATCTCCTCAGTGCTGGGCCAAATACTTTATTCTCCTTGTAATGTTGATCTTTTCATTTTTTATTTTATTTTATTTGAGTGGCAGGGTCTCACCCTGTCACCCAGGTTGGAGTGCAGTGGAGTAATCATTGCTCACTGCAGCCTGGAACTCCTGGGCTCAAGCGATCCTCCTGCCTCAGTCTCCTGAGTAGTTGGGACTACAGGCATGTGCCATGACACTCAGTTATTTTTATTTTATTTTATTTGTTTGTAGAGACGGTTTTTTTCATGTTGCCCAGGCTGGTCTGAAACTCCTGGGGTCAAACAATCGTCTCACTTTGGCCTCACAAAATGCTGGGATTATAGGCATGAGCCGTCACGCCTGGCTGATCTCTTTATTTTGTGAATGTCTTGATTTCATATTTATAGTTTGTTATGAGCACCTCTGGGTCACATCAGTAAATAAGCCCATCAGTCAATGGATCCTGTGCTGTGTTCTGTTCTAGGTTCTTTGGGGGAATGCAGGAGAATGATCAAAGTTTCATGGATCTTATACCCAGGTTAGAAAGACAACGCTAAAACACATGAAATTACAGAAATAATACCAAAATATGATGAAGTACTAAATTATGTGTAATTTTTATCTAAATGCTGCCTGATTTTAGGGATGAAGGTAATCAAGGAAGCCATTAGTTGGGATAATTATTGGGACCTCAAAAACTATTTAGATGGTGACAGACTGCTGGAGATAGACTGATCAGGGTACATTTTTTTAATCAAATAATTACCAGACCAATAAAAAAAGAGGATGGAAAAGGAAGGAGAAGAGATGAGAAGGAATAGAGATGGGATTGGCAATAGTCTATTAGTCCAGGGCTTTGATGGTCTAATTAAAAAAATCCCAGTCATCCTTTAAACAACAGGGCACACTACAGGCTGCCAATTGTGTGAGTTACTTGAGGAAAACAGGCACTTGCTAAGGGGTAGCAGTCCTGACATGCTGCAGTGCAGCAGACGTGCTAAGGGGTTTAATCCTAGAGCAGCAGCCCCGATGTTCTGCAGTGTAGCAGACTGGACTCGGGGGCTGATGGCCGGGTCATGAAAACTGCTTTGGTGAGGTCCCTGACCCAGAAAGTTGTGCTAGGAGAGCTTGTTTCCAAAAGCTTTTCCAAATTCAGGCTTCAGCTAGAGTCCTACTCCTAAAGCCCTGATTCTTGTATGGACTTCTCTGGGTTCCCAGTGTTTTAATATTTTCTACTTTTTACCTATGGATCTATTCAGAAAGAGCTTAGACTCCTTATCTTTTCTTACCTGAGAGACAGTTCCTTTTGGGGATGAGGAGTTTAATATGAGAATGCCTCCCAAGCTCACGGTCCCTCTTTCTACTTGTGGTTTAATGAATATGAATTATTTCAAAGGTTGCTGCTTAAATTAGCTTCTTTCCTTTACCTTTACAAAATGCTTTCAGAAAATTTTATACTGAAATGCGACTAGAGATTTTAAAATGAGTGAGTTTGATTTTTGCTGGCCACACAGAAATGCACATTTCTATTTCACAGGTTTGTTTTAGGGGTTGATATGGTTTGGTTGTGTCCCCACACAAATCTCATATTGAATTGTAACTCCCCAAATCTCCATATGTTGTGGGAGGAGCCCAGTGGGAGGTAATGGAATCATGGGAGTGGGTCTTCCCCATGCTGTTCTCGTGATAGTGAATAAGTCTCACGGATCTGATGGTTTTATAAAGGACAGTTCCCCTGCACAAGCTCTCTCTTGCCTGCCACCATGTAAGACATGACTTTGCTCCTCATTCACCTTCCGCCATGATTGTGAGGCCTCCCCAGCCATGTCAAACTGTGTGTCCATTAAACCTCCTTGTCTTTATAAATTACCCAGTTTTGAGTAAGTATTTATTAGCAGTATGAGAATAGACTCATACAGTAAATTGGTACCAGGTAGTGGGGTATGCTGTAAAGATACCTGAAAATGTGGAAGCGACTTTGACCCTAGGTAACAAGCAGAGGTTGAAACAGTTTGGAGGGCTCAGAAGATGACAGGAAAATATGGGAAAGTTTGGAACTTCCTAGAGACTTGGAGAACTCAGAAGACAGAAAGATGTAAGAAAGTTTGAAACTTCCTAAAAACTTGTTGAATAGGTTTGACCAAAATTCTAGTGATATGGACAATGAAGTCCAGGCTGAAGTGGTCACAGATGGAGATGAGGAGCTTGTTGTGAGCTGGAGTAAAGGTCACTGTTGCTATGCAAAGAGACTGGCAGCATTTTGCCCTTGCCCTAGAGATCTATAGAACTTTGAACTTGAGAGAGATGATTTAGGGTATCTGGCAGAAGACATTTCTAAGCAGCAAAGTGTTCAAGAGAAAGCAGAGCATAAAAGTTTGGAAAATTTTCAGCCTGACAATGTGACAGAAAAGAAAAACCCATTTTCTTGGGAGAAATTCCAGCCTGCTGCAGAAATTTGCATACATAACAAAGAGCCAAATGTTAGTCACCAAGACAATGGGGAAAACGTCTCCAGGGCATGTCAGAGACCTTTGTGGCAGCACTCTGATATCACAGGCACAGAGGCCTAGGAGGAAAAAATGGTTTCCTGGGCCAGGCTCAGGGGCCCCTTGCTGTATGCAGTCAAAGGACTTGGTGCCCTGCCTTCCAACCACTCCAGCTGTGGCTAATAGGAGCCATGGCACAGTCTGAGCTGCCTTTGCTCCTCCTTCACCTTCCACCATGAATGTGAGGCCTCACCAGCCATGTGGAACTGTGAGTGCATTAAACTTATTTTTTTAAATAAATTACCCAGTCTTGGGTATGTCTTTATTAGCAGTGTAAGAACAAACTAATACAGGGGTGTACCCTGAATTTAGCATTGAACTTCTGCATTGCAAGGCAAATCGAAAACATATTCACAACAAAGAACACTGTGTATGGGGCTGGTGTTGACGAATGTCTTGTTCCAGTTGATCAATGTGCCGTTGCTCTACAAAACTCAAGTCAGTGAAAGAGTTAGTTAACTCCAATTGTATCCCTTTTCCCAAATACATATCTGATTAGAACAAGTCTTTCTAGAAGCACACAGAGGAAATATTCCAATCAGAGCGCAGGAAATAGGCATTTAACTCTCGTTAGCAATAATAGGGAATGATACTCTGAATCTGTCAGTGGAGAGATTTATTCCATGAGGAACAAAGTATTTTATCCACCAAGTACACTCAAGGCCCTCAAGTGACAGCTTTCCTCCCTTTATTTTTTAATTGTGTTTGTTTGGAGAGGCTGATGTACACTCTCACAAGATTGATGAGCCCACACACTCTTTCTCTGTGACAATGGGGATTCTCAGACGAATTCCTCACCTCTGTTACTGTGAAATCTGAGTCAGGACCGACAGCTACCATGGAAACCTGTGGGTATTGAACACTTAACGTCCTGGTTCGTAAAGTGAAGGTAATTTGAATTCAATATCTTTGTCTTCTCCAACTCTCATACCTTTCTCTCCTGTAGTTGATAAACCTTCATTTTTTCCCCCTCCCAGAGCCACTGGTGAGATTATCGGTGCTGTTTGGGTTTACGTGACCACCACCATTCCTTAGCGGGGGCAGTAGATGAAACCCCAGATTCCACTTGTTCTGAGACTGACCTCTGTTCTAGGTATTATTATTATTATTTTTTTTGAGATGGAGTTATGCTCTTGTTGCCCAGGCTGGAGTGCAATGGCACAATCACGGCTCACTGCAACCTCTGCCTCCCAGGTTCAAGCAATTCTCCTGTCTCAGCCTCCCGAGTAGATGGGATTACAGGCACCCACCACACCCGGCTAATTTTTTTATTTTTAGTAGAGATGGGGTATCATCATATTGGTCAGGCTGGACTCAAACTCCTGACCTCAGGTGATCTGCCCACCTTGGCCTCCCAAAGTGCTGGGATTATAGGCATGAGTCACTGTGCCCAGCCTATGTTCTAGGTACTTTTATTAATATACACTTTACTGTGGGAGAAGAAAGGAAAAAACAGAGACCCAGCAAATAACCTGCTCTTGTCCAACAAATAGATCGCTGGAATTCAGGTGGAGATCTTTGGAACCTCAGTCCTCCCTCCAGAGTCGAAAGGGTTATTTGTGAATTTTAAGTTGATCAAGTACTGTAAACTAAAGTTATAAACTAACCGAAGTGCTAGAAATGAAAATAAACACAATAATGAAGAACAAGCGTCATTATTCATAGCGTCTTTAATATTTCCATAGGCTACTCGGTTTGAAAAAGCAGCCTCCTCTGGGAACCACTGGGCAGGAGGAAAAGCCAGCCCTGGAAGGACTCTGCAGAGAACAGATCACGGTGTTAGGCATGTGAGCTTCTCAGAGAGTCCTACAGCCATGGGAGCTTTGCCTTCCCTTAAATGAGCCAGGGGCTGTAACCTTGTCATCAGAAAGGGCAAAGTGCAGTCGAAAATTCACATTCATCATGGAAGAACAGACAATGTTTTGGTGTTAGGAACATTCGTCATGGAAGGACAGATGATGTTTTGGTGTTAGGAACACTGGGGGAAGTAGGGTGTTGTTGGTATGAAGCAAGATTATTCTGTGTGTTATAACAACAGCAACTCTGGAATTGACAGGGAGACCCAGTGCAGGAGAGAAGGCAGCCAGGCAGCGTGTTTGCTGTTCAGGGAGGTTCTGAGCTGGAAGGACAATGGAATTAGGTGCAGTGGGAGAGCACGAGCTCGGCTCCCGTCTCCTCTCCATCTTGGCCTTTATGTCTTGGTCTCAGTGGTACCCATTAGTTCCTTTGCCAGTGCCCCTTTTGACTGAAGAGCCTGCCCCCTTTCACTTTCAGTAAGTCTCTTTGCCGAAATGTGCTGATTAACTCACCCTGTCTTCTGGTGTATTGGGCAGGTCTACCCGAAGGAGGGATTGAGATAAGGTTCTGGGTATGTCAAAGTCAGTGGGAGGTTCAGTGATCATTTGTAAATTGTCAGGCCCTGTGCTGTGTTGTATGTTACAAAAACAAACAAACTCAACGGAAGATTTCACTTCTGCACCCACAGTATAATGTAATAATTAATATGTGTTCAGGGCAACTAAAAATCAAGTTGATAGCTGCCGATAAATATGCAAACATGCGATGTCAGCTATGATTTTTGTCAGTTCCTTTTTGTGGTATTTTAACAACAATTTACCTTTTATCTGCACGTATTGTCTATACCATAAGGTCCTCTGAAAAGTGGGGCAGGTGTTTGAGTCATAAAAGATAAATATATCCTGAAATGACTATTGTTTCAAGTCTGTGAATCATTTCAAAGGACATTTGCCATGCAAATAGATGATGTAACTCTATGTGTTTTCAATAACACATCTGCAAGTTAAGTCATGTGATTCCCTGGATGATATTAAGTCTGCAAATAGACTGCTACTCACAAACAATATTGTAAGTGAGATCTGTAGAGTCCCTGTTCTAGAATAAGGACATTGACCTGTGTTTTCAGCTAAAGCAATGTTCACTCCTTTAAGGGAACATACCTGATTTTATTTTGTTAAAACTTTTATTACTGCAAACTTCCTGCAAGTAAAATGCACTAGTGAAAATTCTTTTGGTATACTAGCAGCCTGCATTGCACAAAACCGATAAAAAATAGATTAAAAATTAAACATTTATGACCCAAGGAACTGCTGAATAGACTATGTTGGGAAGAACATCTGTAACCATAAAACTCAGACTCTTGAAATTTGAATTTGCCTGTTGTGCTTATTTAATTACTGTGCAGAGTTACTTGTTGGGTCCAGATAGGGCAATGACTGGGCTGTAAAAAATATTATTCCCTCAAGGATTGTCTTATGCAAATTCTAGAGGGGAAAATTATCTTTCCAATACCCAAGTGTGACTTCCATTACCATTAAATGGAGCCATGTGTACCGTGTGAGGGTATAATGGACCCCGGAGTAGAGAGATAAAACTGTAATACCAACTCCCTATAGCACATCAGCAATATTATTTAACTTGAAGCCTTTTAACCTGTGAGAAAAGAGTAAACCTTGTTCTTAATTAAATGAATAATGCAGCTTGTACATACGTTCATTAACGCGCGTAGATTCACAGCTTGACGGTAAGCTTGGTCCCCTCTTTCCTGTCCCCATCTCATCCACCCGGATCACAATCATTTCCAGTGAGAAACCCTTCTGTGGTCACTTTTGTGTCCTCAACAGTGTCTAGCATAGTAAGAAACAGATTGCAAAATTTAGCAAGATACATGCTTACAAAAATGAGCGGTGGGAAAAAAACTACTTGGTTTTTGTTTAATTCTATTTACAGATTGACTATTTCATTTCTTTTTTTTTTCCCCCTTCTTTTTTTTTGAGACGGAGTCTTGCTCAGTTGCCCAGGCTGGAGTGCAGTGGCGTGATCTCGGCTCACTGCAAGCTCCGCCTCCCGAGTTCACGCCATTCTCCTGCCTCAGCCTCCCGAGTAGCTGGGACTACAGGCACCGCCACCTCGCCCGGCTAGTTTTTTGTATTTTCAGTAGAGACGGGGTTTCACTGTGTTAGCCAGGATGGTCTCGATCTCCCGACCTCGTGATCCGCCCGTCTCGGCCTCCCAAACTGCTGGGATTATGGGCTTGAGCCACCGCGCCTGGTGACTATTTCATTTCTGAGTAGCAGATTTAACATATTTAAGGTTAGAATCTACTAAGTTTGCTAAAGTTCTTAATTAGAAAAAATGCAAGTAATCCATATATGAGTTTCCGAATGGTGGGGTTGAGTGGGTCTCTGGTCTCAGGAGGAAAAAGAAACGATGATGATCTTACTGAAGAATAAGAAACAGTGAGCCGGGAAGGCAGGTTTTAGTTCTAGTTCCCACAACAAATATTTGTGTTATCTCAAATTCTCTTGATCATAATTTATTATTGTAATAAATTATGTATTACAGATAATTATAAATAATACATAATTTATTAATTTATTTAATAAATAAATCATAATTTATTATTAGTTCTATTGGAGGACACAGTAAAACCCAGTAATAATATTTATTATATAATATATCTACATTATATATTTATATCATTTAATATGCTTATTATTATTGGGATCTACTGTTATCTCCTCTCTCATTCTCTAGTACCCAATAATAATAGTTATTATTATTATTGAGGGGAACATACTTATCTCAGGAGGTATCCTGAAGATGAAATAAGAGGAGTGAAACTGTTTTCAAAAATTAAATGTAGACCACATGTTTTTTGTAAAGATGATGATGATGATGATGATTATTATTATTAGTTTGAGATAGCGTCTCACCCTGCCTCAGCCTCTGGAGTAGCTGGGGTTACAGGCATCTGCTACCACACCTGACTACTTTTTTGTATTTTTAGTAGAGATGGGTTTCACTCTGTTGGCCAGGCTGTTCTCAAAACCCCGACCTCAGGTGATCCACCTGCCTCAGCCTGCCAAAGTGCTGGAATTTTAGACGTGAGCCACTGCACCCAGCCGAAAAATCATTATTTTTATAAAGAGTTACTATTATATTGCTGATTGTATTACAGGGAATAAATCTGACATTGCAAATCTTATCCAGAGGTTGGAAGTGACAGTCAAATAGTTTTCCTAGATTTCTTTTCATAAACAAACAAACTTTGCAAATATTAGTTCACTAAATAATAACAGGCCACACCAGCACAGCAATACAGGAAACAAAGCAAATCAATCTCTACCACAAAGATAATGAAGACCATTGTGAAACGATACAGGGTAACTTACAGGAGTCATATGGGAAGACATATCCAGCACATTATTAAATGTCTTTACAGGTATCATCTCACTCAACCATGAAAACAACACTGAATCAGGCAAGATGTCATTGGGAGTTACATTGTTCATTCTCATTAGCACAATAGTGACAAGCTAATAATGTTATCTGAAAGCTTCTTGATCAATCAGCCTTCCTAGTTGATAGGACTGGCTTATTTTTCCGTCTTGCTACACACATAAGAAGTGACTTTCCGAAAAGTTCTAAAAGTGCTCCAAGGTGGGAAGAATGTAGAACTGACTACAGGTAATTTGAGTGTTGGCCTTATCAATACTTCCGTTAAATCCGAAGAGGCAAGGGAAGCCTGGGGAAGTGGCGGGGACAGCAGCCGTGGTCAGCTGGCTGGAGAGGAAGAGCATCTCTCAGGCCTGATGTCTTCTCCCTTCTGGTTATTAGAGATAAGCACAGTGGAATGACTCCAGCACGAGCTTGCTGGGAACGTTATTCTTTGTCTTTATTTATCGTCACAGTGGCACCACCGTGCGTTATTTGGGACTCTTTCCCCTTACAGCAATTAACCAGATCAACCAAGGAGTAAATCAGTGTGTTCTTTGACACCCGTGTGGTTCCTGGATTAGTCACATCAGCTTTCATGGGAGCTTGGCAAAAATGCAGATCCTGGGCCCATTTCAGATCCACCAAATAGGAGTTTTTGAACAAGTTCTTCAGGTGATTCTGATGCAACATCAAGTTTGAATGCTCTTTTGAGGTAGTGGAATCATCGGGCCTCCTTCCCTCCACCGCCTTAGCATGCATTTCACAATGCAGTGCCGTTTGTCCTTTAGTGTACACAAAGCAGATGGTGAGGGTCGGGAACGAGAGAACCCAAATGTCCTCGAATGGGTTTTGTTTCTTTTAGACCTGTGGTTCCCAAACCTGAACATGCCTCAGAAACACTGGGAGGGCTTGTTAAGGCCCAGCTTCTGGGTCCCATCTCAGAGCTTCCAGAGGCGTAGGCCTGGGGGGATTGAGGGGCTTGAGAATTTGCAGTTCTCGCGAGTTCTCCTGTGATGCCAGCCCCGGCCCCACATTCAGAAGCACTGTCTTGTAGAAATAAACAGGAAACTCAACCCAGCTGTTTTTAACCAGGGTGGGGGAACACATTTTAACCAATAAACATGATAGGTGCTAAATAATGTCCCATAGCCTGTAATCCCAGCACTTCGGGAGGCCGAGGCGGGCGGATTGCGAGGTTGGGAGATTGAGACCATCCTGGCTGACATGGTGAAACCCCGTCTCTACTAAAATACAAAAAATTACCCGGGCATGGTGGTGCCTGTAGTCCCAGCTACTCGGGAGGCTGAGACAGGAGAATGGTGTGAAGCCGGGAGGCGGAGCTTGCAGTGAGCCGAGATGGTGCCACTACACTCCAGCCTGGGCGACAGAGCAAGACTCCATCTCAAAAAAACAAAAAAAACGAAAGCAGACATTTGGGAGGTTGGAAAAGGAAGTGAATAGAGCCAAGGAAGGGATGAAGACAAGGGTGCCTGGAGAGGCCGGGGAGGTGAGGAAGCCTCTCTAGGTGGAGAAAAGAAAAGCCAGGATGCAAACCAAGAAAACCTCTGGAATGTTAGGGAAACGCGAAACACGAGCTTTGGGATTAGCCGAGGTGCAAAGTCGGAAGCTTGTTCATGGGGAATCACCCAGAGAGCCTTTGTCCCTTCTCACATCTCCTGCCTTTAGAAATGGTTGGCTCAGGCCGGGCACGGTGGGTCACGCCTGTAATCCCAGCACTTTGGGAGGCCAAGGCAGGTGAATTGCCTGAGGTCAGCAGTTTGAGACTAGCCTGCCCAACATGGTGAAAGCCCGTCTCTACTAAAAATACAAAAAAGTTAGCCGGGCTTGGTGGCAGGCACCTGTAATCCCATCTACTCAGGAGGCTGAGGCAGGACAACCCCGGAGGCGGAGGTTGCAGTGAGCTGAGATCGCACCACTGCACTCCAGCCTGGGCAACAAGAGCAAAACTCTGTATCAATAAAATAAAATTAAATTAAAAAACAAAAAGAAGTGGTTGGCTCAATAGCCGTGATTCACAGATCGAATCTGCTGACTGTTAAACCTTTGTGCTTTGTGAATACAATTATTGCTAAGCCTTTCATATTAACAGTCAGCGGGTCTATTCTTTAGTTTAATAAATAATACATGTTTTTTATGTGCACTGTATTTTTCTGTAAACCCTCACAATAAAAGTGTTTTAATTCAGCCATTTACACTTAAAAGATACATCTGTATACATATATAGAAAGATAGATTTCCTTTTTATGAGGTTTCTAAATTTACACAGAGTTTAATTCAACAGATCTGAATGACCATATTTTTAATAAAATTTATGTCTTTGAGTATTGATGTCTAATGAAGACTGATATTTAGTGTTTATTTTATTGGCCCTTTGAAAGCACTCGTCTGAAAAGGGCTCATTACTGACCCTGTAAATTTCAACAGCTCTCTATGACTTCTTAGTTTATAGCATGTTTTAAATTAGTAAGCTTTATCGACATATAATTCTCATACCATACAATTTGCCCAATGAAAGTGTACAATGTAATGGTTTTAAATATATTCACAGATATGTGCAACCATCACCAATCAACTTGTAGAACATGAGTATTCTCATTATCTAAGAAAGCCGATGTCTGTTACCTGTCACCACACTCCCCTCCACCTTCCCGCCCCCACCCCACCCCACTGCCAGTCCACAGGAAGCACTGGTCTCTTCTGTGTCTCTTAGATTTCCCTGTCATGGACATTTCAAAGAAATGGAATCATATGACGTGGTCTTTTGTGCTTGACTTCTTTTATTTAGCATAATGTTTTTGTTTTTTAACAAACTTTTTACTTTAGTTTTAGATTCGTAGAAAAGTTGGAATGATAATACTAAGAGTTCCTCTGCAACCTATGGTCAATTCCCCAATTATTAATACCTTCTATTAGTAAAGTACATTTCTCACAATTGATTAACCAATATTGTACATTGCTGTTGCCATACTTTCTTCACATTTCCTTAGTGTTTACATAATGCCCTTTTTCTGTTTCAGGAACCCATCCAGGAGATCCTGTTATACTCAGTTGTCTAATTTCCTTAGATTCCTCTTGGGCATAGCATTTTCTTACTTTCCATGCTCTTTTAATTTATTTTTAATTGGCAAACAAAAATTCTATATATTTATGGCATGCAACATGGTATTCTGAAATATGTATACATTGTAAAACGGCTAACTTGATCTAATTAACACGTGCATTACCTCATATACTTATTTTTGTGTGTGTGGTGAGAACACTGAAAATCTACTCAGTGATTTTCAAGTATACGATACATTATTATTAACTACAGTCACCATGTTGCATAGCATTTTTAATAGATGAGCTTAAATCAATTACTATATTGTATGTCGTAGTTGGAAAAATACACGTGTGTTGTGAATAAATGAACAATGTGGGGCTTCCTGCTCTTCCATTGGCCTCAGTGTCAACGACTGGGTCTACATGTCATCGCCTGATGGGTTCTCTCTGTCCACGGCACAGATAAAACTGGTTCACTGAGACCGTGGGATTGCAGTAAAGAAAGAGTTTAACTAAGATGGGGCTGGCCACATGGAAGACAGTTATTACTCAAATCAGTCTCCTCAAAGGCTTGAAGGTTGGGGCTTTTTAAGGACAGTTTGGTGGGCAGGGGGCTAGGGAATGGGTGCTGCTGGTTGGTTGGGGATGTAATCACAGGAGCATTGAGTGCAGTCCTCATGCTCTGAGTCTACCTCTTGGTGAGGTCCAGGGAACCGGTTGAGTCACCAGTCATGAACCTGGGTGGGCTCAGTCAGTTGCTAGAATGCAAAAGTTTGGAACCAACCCAAATGTCCATCAATGATAGACTGGATAAAGAAAATGTGGTGCATATACACCATGGAATACTATGCAGCCATAAAAAAGGATGAGTTCATGTCCTTTGCAGGGACATGGATGAAGCTGGAAACCATCATTCTCAGCAAACTGACATAGGAACAGAAAACCAAACACCACATGTTCTCACTCATAGGTGGGAGTTGAACAATGAGAATTCATGGACACAGGGAGGGGAACATCACACACCAGGACATGTTGGGGGGTGGAGGCCTAGGGAAGAGAGAGCATTAGGAGAAATACCTAATGTAGGTGATGGGTTAATGGGTGCAGCAAACCACCATGGCACGTGTATACCTATGTAACAAACCTGCATGTCCTGCACATGTATCTCAGAACTTAAGGTATAATAATAATTAAAAAAAAGTTTGAAAAACATCTCAAAAGACCAATTTTAGGTTCTACAATAGTCTTGTTACCTATAAGAGCAACTGAGGAAGTCACAAATCTTGTGATCTCTGGCCACTTGACTCCTGAGCAGGGAGAGATTATACAAACTATTCCTACATTATAGCAGAATCCAGGCCCATCACAAAATCCTAATCTTGTACCCTTGCATTAGTCTTACAAAGTCAGTTTCAGCCCCAGACAAGGAAGGAACCAGTTTTAGGGAGGAACTTATAATCATTCTTGCTTCACAATTAAACTATGAACTAAATTTCTCCCACAGTTAGCTTGGCCTATGCCCAGGAATGAGGGAAGACAACCAGCCTGTTAGGCTAGAATCAAGAGGGAGCTGGCCAGGCCAGACATCTCTCACTGTCATCATCTTGCAAAAGTGGCTTCATTTGTAACAAATCAGAATCACAAAAGGAACACATTTTCAAAAAAAAAAAAAAAATTGGAGCCCATAGATGACTAAGAGAACTGTATAATTTAATGTAAACAAACACTTTACCATTTTCAAAATGCATAATTTTCAAAGCAAAATGCTTTCATCCCAGTTGGTCTAGTGTGTCTAGGGTTTGAGCCCCAGGCTGGATTCCCAGACAAGGCCCACCGCTTGATCAACTGCCATCTGGACAGTCACCCAGGTTCCTTCTCTGGTCTGTGGTTTGCATCAATCAGAGCACCCTCCTGATGGCGTGAGCGTAAATGATACACGCACAGTGTCTCCAGGGGTCCTCAGCAGTGGCATTGCTCCATCAGTATTAGTAATGAGGGCGACGGGGATGGCAGGGTTGACCCATTGTTGGGGCTGCCATGTGCCTTTGGAAGTCCCATAGAACATGTCTGACTTTAGGTCTCATCACAACTGAGTGAGCGCGAAGGCTCTGCTAAGTGCAGAGCAGTGAAGGGTCATGAGAGATTAGAACTGGGCGATCTCAGTTCAGCCGTGGGCCCTGGTGCCTGGAACTGGGGATGACACTGGATGGCAGCTGCCCTTTGGATGCAGATCTGGGTGTGGAGGTTTAGCTCCTGGGCCTTGCGTTAGAACCTCAACTCTGTAATTCACATGGCCTATATAGCCTTGGGAAGTTCCGTGTGTCCTCAGCTCCTTCCTCTCACAAATGACTATTGAATTAAATAATCTCATGATCCCTTGCAGCTCTAAAACACGTAGAGTCTTTTCGAAACACGGTTCAGTCAAATGATGATAACCACAGAGTTCATAGCCTTTTAACTTTTCATAGCTATAAATTGAACCATGTCATGGAATAAAAAAGGACTCTATTAACTACACAGGAATCCAGATAAAAGTTGTTTACAGTGTCTTTTTTTAGAAGCAATACAAGCTCGAATTTTTAAAGTAATACAATTCTCTTTTGTACTTTTTTCTGCGAAATAGATGGCAAATGTAAATAAAAGTCTTCTATATATTTTAAAACTAAATGGAAAAATCTTCATAAAAAAGAATACCTACTCTCAGGCTGAAATCTCTTTATGCCAACTTTGTTCCCAGCTGGTTCAATTTTGCTTTATAGCTGGTCATTTATTAGGGGTCTGTAATGGAAATGCTGAAAGCACTATAAATGTTGCGGTCCTAGTGGCTACCACTGAAATAATGGAGCCCTTAATCACTCCCTGGGTGGGGATGGAGGGAGAAGGCTCTCCTAGCATTTGAAGATATGGAAAATTCCTGGAGGAGAAACAAGCGTTCAGGGGATATTAGTGGAGTATTTCACCAGTGCCTTTTACCCAGAACAGCAGTTTCCACGAAAACAAGAGGTTTGTTGCGTGTGATGAATGGAGAGTGATTCGAAACAGGTACACTGTGTTGTAGCAATTATTCCATAATGCATGACTCCATACTTATTAAGGCTACTAAGATAACAGTACTTTGTTATTTAGTATGGATTTTCCTAATTGCAAAACGCCTTATGATTTATTATACAGTCTATGATTAGACCAGGCTGAACCAATCAATACCGCCTTAATTACTAGTTGCTGTTACATGCACTCTACCAATATCTGAATTCAGGAAGTTGTTAAGTTATCTCAGCCAGAAGCCAACATTACACGTATTTTTCATAAATGCAAAAGGCTCGTTTCATCAAAAGAGGAAGCCATTATGCCAAGAAAAATGGAACGCAGTTTATACAGAAGCAGATAGATTACTCCATGTTAAAGAGAAAATCATTCAGTGTGTTGATCATCTCCCATTCTTCAGTAGAAGAGGCGAAAAACTGTTTGTGAAACCAGCGTAAGCTACCAGTAGATATTTCATAAAATTAGCATGGCTGACTTTTTACTGAAGATGTCATTATTCAAGTGAGTACCAACGTCTTCCGCTGGATAAAACCAGAATTTTAACACAGAGGGATTCATGGTTAATAAGTCACATACAACTGGGTACGGGCCTGCAGGCTGTTCTTTACATTGCATCCTCACCAGATAGGAGCAATTTCAGCCTTAGGACTCTTAAACTACATTCCCTTGTGAGGCAAATTATTTCCTTAATGAGACCAAAAAGAGGGATGAAACTAAAGGCTTTGACTGCTGCCAAAACACTGGACTTGCACTCAGCGGAACCCAGTGGGTGCTGGAGCGAGAGGGCAGAAACTGGACGTGCGTCTGCTCAGGCAGGACGGAGGCGTGAGATTTTCTGAGAAGCCCAGTAAGAGAGAAGGGCATTCAAGGGCCCACAGAGAGATCTGTGCAGCAGAGCCTGATCAGGAGGGAAGTGGAGGAAAAGAATTCCTGCTTATATGTAGGATAAATATCATTCTTTTTATGTATCAAACTTTTACCATGAAACTAGGAAAGTTTCCTGCTTGGTACAAACTTTCCCCACTTGCAAGCATGATGATGAAAAGACATCCCTAAAAACTTCAGATGACAAATGGGGACCACTACCGTAGGTCACTGCTGACCTCACTCACTGCTCCCCTGCCTGGGCATCCACACACAGTTGTGTAGAGGCTCTGTCTCCTGGAGGACAGCTCCTAGCAGAAGTGCAGACCTGCCTGTCCTGCTGCTGTTCTCTCTCTCTCCTTCTCTCTCTGACTCCTTCTCTCTTAGTCCCTCCCTCTCTCTCCTTCTCTCTGCCCCTCTTTCTCTAGTCCTTTAGGAATTGCTCCCCAGACCTTCCAGACTGGCTGATATTCTGGTGTTTAGCCACCAACACTGCCCCTATTACCACCCTCCTTGATAAGCTCTGCGCTGTCTGCTTCCCTGTGATTTTCCTTAGCGAACTGTATTAGGAACGCCTCGCAGGAACTCAGGCCCTCACGGCTGTGTCACTGCACCTGACACCTAATGCTGCCTGGGGGCGTTTCTTCAGTGAGGCAGGGGAGAGAGCAAAGTGACTCTGAGCGCGTGGGCTTCGGTGCCTTCTCCTGCAGAACCCCACCCACTCCGATGGGTGGCGCTCCTCTGTGGGCCTCACAGGGAGGGACAGGCATGGCATGGTCCTCACCATCTCCCGTAATTTCATGTAAAACCACTCTGAAGGAATGGACAGATGGAGCACATGCCCAGGCTTGAATCATAACCCCTGAAGACAATCCCAAGAGATCAAAATCCGTGAAGTCTAAAATCCTGAACAACTAAAACCCCCCAAATCACAATCACAGGATAGTTGCATGGCATTAGGAGGAACTATCACCTTGTTGTCTTTCTTTATTCAGAATACTATGAATTCCAATGGAATCTCCAAACCATAATGACAGACTTGAAATTTGGTGCAACCAACGTTTCTACCGGTGAATTTCAAGGTATTTCCAATAACATTTATTTCGTTTTCATACATCCCAGTGCATTAGGTGAAAAATTCAGATGAGAGGATTGGCCACGAGGTATGACAAGGAAAACTTCAATTTAAAATGTGCCACTGTCGGCAGTCCCGTTCCCTCCAGCGGATGACATTCCAGGAGCTTTAATGAATTAAAACTGCCTTTGCCTGAAGGAGTCCACGAGGCTCCTGGCTGGTTGGAAAATAATCACGTGTGAGGTAGGATAGGAAGACACTCAGGCAACAGTGTGGCTGTTCAGGCTTATTTGACACATCTGTGGTCCGCGCATGAGTGCACCCACAGTGGGTTTCCGCATGCCCAAAACTACACAGGAGCGCAGCACAGAAGACGGCAAAACTTAGTAGGAAATACCCACGGCCGCTCATGTCAACTCATAGAGGAATTCCAACTGGAGCAGCCCCACGCGGAAAATGCACGTCAATGTATTCTCCAAGGAGAACCACGTCGTAAAAGAAAAAAAAAAGCAGCTATTGATTTCGATGAAAGACTTCAAAATACAGTTAATAATTATGAAGAGCAGGCTCTTACAGCCCATCTCCCATAGTTGCCCATAATCTATCCCTGTAAGACACTTTTTCAAATGTCAATTTTTTTCTTTTAATTTAGCTTAGTCTCTTTTTCTGTTTTTACTTATTTTTCACTATTTTAAATCGCCAGCATTTTTTTAAAAAAACATTTGCTCTGTGGTGTATTTCATCTTTGCATCATTTTCAATACTGGAGGTTTACCTTGTGTGGAGGCCTTGAGAGAGTTCTAATTTGTCCAGTGCATTTTCTGCACATGCAGCTCTGTAGACTACGTTCTCGCCTGTGTTTTCACTGTGCATGAGCGCTGTGCGTGTGTGACTTCCTCAGTAAACGAACAGATGTCCCTTTCCCACATCTGCATCGTGAGCGAGAACATTTCACCAAACCGTGGCACACGCGTGGTTTTTGATCCGTCTCATCAAAAGACTTGGAATGTCCGTCGCAGTGTGGCAGAAGATGGTGGTTATGCAGCTGGGTGCACAGTTGCCCACCTCAGTGATACGTGCTTAGAGAGCGAGCTTCTGGGCCACTTTCTTAGATGGGGCCCCTCAG